>NW_027175171.1:1097588-1463451 GCF_028021215.1 Eschrichtius robustus
ATTGATTTCATGTCTGAGGGATATTCCTTTGTACATAAGGACCACAACTTCTTTATCCATTTTTCTCTTTCCTGGGATATTTAAGGTGTCATGAAGTGGAGGTTCTTGTCAACATAGCAGCCCTAAACATTGGGGTGCCTGTGTCTTGCTGATTTTTAGTTTTCCCAATTTATACGCCCATGAGTGGACGTGCCCTATGCTCCCTAAGCTGTGTTTTTTCGATATTTCAGGACACACCGTACACTTCTCCAGAGTGGCTGTTGGCAATTTACATCCCGCCCATCAGCGTAGCAAGGCTGCCATTTCTCCATGGCCTGTCCTGCATTTCTGGTTTTGAAAAATTTTGCAGCATGGCCCTTTTGACGGATGGGAAGCGAGACTTCTTTGTAGCGCTGATTTGCCTTTCCAGGTTGCTTGGTTGGCCAAAAAGGGCGTATGCGTTTTTTCCTGAATATATTCAGGAAAAAACGCTTACGCCCTTGTTGGCCAAGGGCATCACTGTCGATGTTTTGCCACTTTTCATGTGCTTTAAAGGCGATTCGAATCTACCTCCTGAAACCTGTTTCCTGCAATTCTGCCTTGCTTTCAACTCCTCTTCGTTGCCTTCCCTCAACATATTTGTGGACGAGAGTTATCATTTATAACTCAGCAGGTTTGTGAATTGCAGTGCCCCTGAGCTCCATTTTTGAACTGTCTTTTTTGGGAGCTGGCCGCAATAGCTCGGGATTGCCTCAGGCCCTATTCTGGTTCCCGGCGGCAGGCTGAGCCTGTGTTTAATTCTTCTTCCTGATGGGAAAATAGAGTGACCTGTGCCTGTCCCAACACCTAGATCTAGTCTCTCATTTGTTTCCCCTCTTCCCGTTCATCCTCAGGACAAATTGCAACCTGTAGGGAACAGGAGGTTAAAGGTGCTGATTCTCCAAGTAGGGAGATTTCTAGTAAAGTAGCTGGAAAGGTGAACCCGAGCACAAGGAGATGAGAAATTGGGTGCGTTTTAGAAACCTTTCAAAATCACATGGTGTACCATCTTCTGGGTTTCTCATGCATGTTTTCGATGTAGGAAGATGCCTTTGAACCTGGCGATTTGGGACCCATGGGATGGGTACCACGCAGTATTACTTTAAAGGGTCTGAGTTTGCTCACCCAACCTCACCCAAACTCTCAGCCCCAAGAGTGTCCACCCTTATGTCTCATCCCGGTGTGGGTCTAGATATGGTCAATCCGGGTTGCATCACAGCCCCTGAACGAATTTTGTAAGAATTTCTCTCTCTTTCACTGTCTTTGTTTTACGGGTTTTTAAAAGTAATTTATTTTTATAATGGTGTTTAGCTGCTTTTCACGGCTGTGTTTATGCGGCTTTACACCCACTTGGCTCACTTCCAGAGAGATATCAATACATAGGTTTTAAGATTCTTACTAGTCAGATATATTCTTGTGCGGTGAATAGGGGGTGTTGAGTCCAGTTCACTGAGCAAGGAGTAGGTCTTGTCTATTACATATTGGGTGTATGGAACGGTATCTGAGCGAATTTGAAACCCTTGTTTTATGCATCACCCCACCTCACCTTTCCCGTTAAGCAGCCATAGTGTGTTTTCTAAACGTGTGACTCTGTTCTGTTTTGTAATTCAGTTCAGGTGTAGCGGTTTTTACATTCCCTCTATAAGTGATAGCTTATGATAAGTGTCTTTTTCTGTGTCACTTATTTCACTTAGAATCGTCGTACCTAACTCCACTCATCTTGCTTCTACTAGCCTTATGACATTGATTTCATGTCTGAGTGATATTCCTTTGTACATAAGGACCACAACTTCTTTATCCATTTTTCTCTTTCCTGGGATATTTAAGGTGTCATGAAGTGGAGGTTCTTGTCAACATAGCAGCCCTAAACATTGGGGTGACTGTGTCTTGCTGATTTTTAGTTTTCCCAATTTATACGCCCATGAGTGGACGTGCCCTATGCTCCCTAAGCTGTGTTTTTTCGATGTTTCAGGACACACCGTACACTTCTCCAGAGTGGCTGTTGGCAATTTACATCCCGCCCATCAGCGTAGCAAGGCTGCCATTTCTCCATGGCCTGTCCTGCATTTCTGGATTTGAAAAATTTTGCAGCATGGCCCTTTTGACGGATGGGAAGCGAGACTTCTTTGTAGCACTGATTTGCCTTTCCAGGTTGCTTGGTTGGCCAAAAAGGGCGTATGCGTTTTTTCCTGAATATATTCAGGAAAAAACGCATACGCCCTTTTTGGCCAAGGGCATCATTGTCGACGTTTTGCCGCTTTTCATGTGCTTTAAAGGCGATTCGAATGTACCTCCTGAAATCTCTTTCCTGCAATTCTGCCTTGCTTTCAAATCCTCTTCGTTGCCTTCCCTCAATATATCTGTGGATGAGAGTTATCAATTATAACTCTGCGGGTTTGTGAATTGCAGTGTCCCTGAGCTCCATTTTTCAACTCGCTTTTTTGGGAGCTGGCCGCAAAAGCAC
Source organism: Eschrichtius robustus (assembly GCF_028021215.1). NCBI lineage: Eukaryota > Metazoa > Chordata > Mammalia > Artiodactyla > Eschrichtiidae > Eschrichtius > Eschrichtius robustus. Next base: position 1,100,071 of record NW_027175171.1, read on the forward strand.
GGGATTGCCTCAGGCCCTATTCTGGTTCCCGGCGGCAGGCTGAGCCTGTGTTTAATTCTTCTTCCTGATGGGAAATTAGAGTGACCTGTGCCTGTCCCAACACCTAGATCTAGTCTCTCATTGGTTGCCCCTCTTCCCGTTCATCCTCAGGACAATTTGCAACCTGTAGGGAACAGGAGCTTAAAGGTGCTGATTCTCCAAGTAGGGAGATTGCTAGTAAAGTAGCTGGAAAGGCGAACCCGAGCACAAGGAGATGAGAAATTGGGTGCGTTTTAGAAACCTTTCAAAATCACACGGTGTACCATCTTCTGGGTTTCTCATGCATGTTTTCGATGTAGGAAGATGCCCTTGAACCTGGAGATTTGGGACCAATGGGATGGGTACCACACAGTATTACTTTAAAGGGTCTGCGTTTGCTCACCCAACCTCACCCAACCTCTCAGCCCCAAGAGTGTCCACCCTTATGTCTCATCCCGGTGTGGGTCTAGATATGGTCAATCCAGGTTGCATCACAGCCCCTGAACCAATTTTGTAAGAATTTCTCTCTCTTTCACTGTCTTTGTTTTACGGGTTTTTAAAAGTAATTTATTTTTATAATGGGGTTTAGCTGCTTTTCACGGCTGTGTTTATGCGGCTTTACACCCACTTGGCTCACTTCCAGAGAGATATCAATACATAGGTTTTACGATTCTTACTAGTCAGATATATTCTTGTGCGGTGAATAGGGGGTGTTGAGTCCAGTTCACTGAGCAAGGAGTAGGTCTTGTCTATTACATATTGGGTGTATGGAACAGTATCTGAGCGAATTTGAAACCCTTGTTTTATGCATCACCCCACCTCACCTTTCCCGTTAAGCAGCCATAGTGTGTTTTCTAAACGTGTGACTCTGTTCTGTTTTGTAATTCAGTTCAAGTGTAGCGGTTTTTACATTCCCTCTATAAGTGATAGCTTATGATAAGTGTCTTTTTCTGTGTGACTTATTTCACTTAGAATCGTCATACCTAAATCCACTCATCTTGCTTCTACTAGCCTTATGACATTGATTTCATGTCTGAGTGATATTCCATTGTACATAAGAACTACAACTTCTTTATCCATTTTTCTCTTTCCTGGGATATTTAAGGTGTCATGAAGTGGAGGTTCTTGTCAACAGAGCAGCCCTAAACTTTTGGGTGCCTGTGTCTTGCTGATTTTTAGTTTTCCCAATTTATACGCCCATGAGTGGAGGTGCCCTATGCTCCCTAAGCTGTGTTTTTTCGATGTTTCAGGACACACCGTACACTTCTCCAGAGTGGCTGTTGGCAATTTACATCCCGCCCATCAGCGTAGCAAGGCTGCCATTTCTCCATGGCCTGTCCTGCATTTCTGGTTTTGACACTTTTTGCAGCATGGCCCTTTTGACCGATGGGAAGCGAGACTTCTTTGTAGCGCTGATTTGACTTTCCAGGTTGCTTGGTTGGCCAAAAAGGGCGTATGCGTTTTTTCCTGAATATATTCAGGAAAAAACGCATACGCCCTTTTTGGCCAAGGGCATCATTGTCGACGTTTTGCCGCTTTTCATGTGCTTTAAAGGCGATTCGAATCTACCTCCTGAAATCTCTTTCCTGCAATTCTGCCTTGCTTTCAAATCCTCTTCGTTGCCTTCCCTCAATATATCTGTGGATGAGAGTTATCATTTATAACTCTGCGGGTTTGTGAATTGCAGTGTCCCTGAGCTCCATTTTTCAACTCGCTTTTTTGGGAGCTGGCCGCAAAAGCGCGGGATTGCCTCAGGCCCTATTCTGGTTCCTGGCGGCAGGCTGAGCCTGTGGTTAATTCTTCTTCCTGATGGGAAAATAGAGTGACCTGGGCCTGTCCCAACACCTAGATCTAGTCTCTCATTGGTTGCCCCTCTTCCCGTTCATCCTCAGGACAAATTGCAACCTGTAGGGAACAGGAGCTTAAAGGTGCTGGTTCTCCAAGTAGGGAGATTGCTAGTAAAGTAGCTGGAAAGGCGAACCCGAGCACAAGGAGATGAGAAATTGGGTGCGTTTTAGAAACCTTTCAAAATCACACGGTGTACCATCTTCTGTGTTTATCATGCATGTTTTCGATGTAGGAAGATGCCCTTGAACCTGGAGATTTGGGACCCATGGGATGGGTACCACACAGTATTACTTTAAAGGGTCTGCGTTTGCTCACCCAACCTCACCCAACCTCTCAGCCCCAAGAGTGTCCACCCTTATGTCTCATCCAGGTGTGGGTCTAGATATGGTCAATCCAGGTTGCATCACAGCCCCTGAACGAATTTTGTAAGAATTTCTCTCTCTTTCACTGTCTTTGTTTTACGGGTTTTTAAAAGTAATTTATTTTTATAATGGGGTTTAGCTGCTTTTCACGGCTGTGTTTATGCGGCTTTACACCCACTTGGCTCACTTCCAGAGAGATATCAATACATAGGTTTTACGATTCTTACTAGTCAGATATATTCTTGTGCGGTGAATAGGGGATGTTGAGTCCAGTTCACTGAGCAAGGAGTACGTCTTGTCTATTACATATTGGGTGTATGGAACAGTATCTGAGCGAATTTGAATCCCTTGTTTTATGCATCACCCCACCTCATCTTTCCCGTTAAGCAGCCATAGTGTGTTTTCTAAACGTGTGACTCTGTTCTGTTTTGTAATTCAGTTCAAGTGTAGCGGTTTTTACATTCCCTCTATAAGTGATAGCTTATGATAAGTGTCTTTTTCTGTGTGACTTATTTCACTTAGAATCGTCGTACCTAAATCCACTCATCTTGCTTCTACTAGCCTTATGACATTGATTTCATGTCTGAGTGATATTCCTTTGTACATAAGGACCACAACTTCTTTATCCATTTTTCTCTTTCCTGGGATATTTAAGGTGTCATGAAGTGGAGGTTCTTGTCAACATAGCAGCCCTAAACATTGGGGTCCCTGTGTCTTGCTGATTTTTAGTTTTCCCAATTTATACGCCCATGAGTGGACGTGCCCTATGCTCCCTAAGCTGTGTTTTTTCGATGTTTCAGGACACACCGTACACTTCTCCAGAGTGGCTGTTGGCAATTTACATCCCGCCCATCAGCGTAGCAAGGCTGCCATTTCTCCATGGCCTGTCCTGCATTTCTGGTTTTGAAAAATTTTGCAGCATGGCCCTTTTGACGGATGGGAAGCGAGACTTCTTTGTAGCACTGATTTGCCTTTCCAGGTTGCTTGGTTGGCCAAAAAGGGCGTATGCGTTTTTTCCTGAATATATTCAGGAAAAAACGCTTACGCCCTTGTTGGCCAAGGGCATCACTGTCGATGTTTTGCCACTTTTCATGTGCTTTAAAGGCGATTCGAATCTACCTCCTGAAACCTGTTTCCTGCAATTCTGCCTTGCTTTAAACTCCTCTTCGTTGCCTTCCCTCAAAATATTTGTGGACGAGAGTTATCATTTATAACTCAGCAGGTTTGTGAATTGCAGAGCCCCTGAGCTCCATTTTTGAACTGTCTTTTTTGGGAGCTGGCCGCAATAGCTCGGGATTGCCTCAGGCCCTATTCTGGTTCCCGGCGGCAGGCTGAGCATGTGTTTAATTCTTCTTCCTGATGGGAATATAGAGTGACCTGTGCCTGTCCCAACACCTAGATCTAGTCTCTCATTTGTTTCCCCTCTTCCCGTTCATCCTCAGGACAAATTGCAACCTGTAGGGAACAGGAGGTTAAAGGTGCTGATTCTCCAAGTAGGGAGATTGCTAGTAAAGTAGCTGGAAAGGTGAACCCGAGCACAAGGAGATGAGAAATTGGGTGCGTTTTAGAAACCTTTCAAAATCACATGGTGTACCATCTTCTGGGTTTCTCATGCATGTTTTCGATGTAGGAAGATGCCTTTGAACCTGGAGATTTGGGACCCATGGGATGGGTACAACGCAGTATTACTTTAAAGGGTCTGAGTTTGCTCACCCAACCTCACCCAACCTCTCAGCCCCAAGAGTGTCCACCCTTATGTCTCATCCCGGTGTGGGTCTAGATATGGTCAATCCGGGTTGCATCACAGCCCCTGAACGAATTTTGTAAGAATTTCTCTCTCTTTCACTGTCTTTGTTTTACGGGTTTTTAAAAGTAATTTATTTTTATAATGGTGTTTAGCTGCTTTTCACGGCTGTGTTTATGCGGCTTTACACCCACTTGGCTCACTTCCAGAGAGATATCAATACATAGGTTTTAAGATTCTTACTAGTCAGATATATTCTTGTGCGGTGAATAGGGGGTGTTGAGTCCAGTTCACTGAGCAAGGAGTAGGTCTTGTCTATTACATATTGGGTGTATGGAACGGTATCTGAGCGAATTTGAAACCCTTGTTTTATGCATCACCCCACCTCACCTTTCCCGTTAAGCAGCCATAGTGTGTTTTCTAAACGTGTGACTCTGTTCTGTTTTGTAATCCAGTTCAAGTGTAGCGGTTTTTACATTCCCTCTATAAGTGATAGCTTTTGATAAGTGTCTTTTTCTGTGTGACTTATTTCACTTAGAGTCGTCGTACCTAAATCCACTCATCATGCTGGTACTAGCCTTATGACATTGATTTCATGGCTGAGTGATATTCCATTGTACATAAGGACCACAACTTCTTTATCCATTTTTCTCTTTCCTGGGATATTTAAGGTTTTCTGAAGTGGAGGTTCTTGTCAACAGAGCAGGCCTAAACATTGGGGTGCCTGTGTCTTGCTGATTTTTAGTTTTCCCAATTTATACGCCCATGAGTGGACGTGCCCTATGCTCCCTAAGCTGTGTTTTTTCGATGTTTCAGGACACACCGTACACTTCTCCAGAGTGGCTTTTGGCAATTTACATCCCGCCCATCAGCGTAGCAAGGCTGCCATTTCTCCAAGGCCTGTACTGCATTTCTGGTTTTGACACTTTTTGCAGCATGGCCCTTTTGACGGATGGGAAGCGAGACTTCTTTGTAGCGCTGATTTGCCTTTCCAGGTTGCTTGTTTGGCCAAAAAGGGCGTATGCGTTTTTTCCTGAATATATTCAGGAAAAAACGCATACGCCCTTTTTGGCCAAGGGCATCATTCTCGACGTTTTGCCGCTTTTCATGTGCTTTAAAGGCGATTCGAATCTACCTCCTGAAATCTCTTTCCTGCAATTCTGCCTTGCTTTCAAATCCTCTTCGTTGCCTTCCCTCAATATATCTGTGGATGAGAGTTATCAATTATAACTCTGCGGGTTTGTGAATTGCAGTGTCCCTGAGCTCCATTTTTCAACTCGCTTTTTTGGGAGCTGGCCGCAAAAGCGCGGGATTGCCTCAGGCCCTATTCTGGTTCCTGGAGGCAGGCTGAGCCTGTGGTTAATTCTTCTTCCTGATGGGAAAATAGAGTGACCTGTGCCTGTCCCAACACCTAGATCTAGTCTCTCATTGTTTGCCCCTCTTCCCGTTCATCTTCAGGACAAATTGCAACCTGTAGGGAACAGGAGCTTAAAGGTGCTGATTCTGCAAGTAGGGAGATTGCTAGTAAAGTAGCTGGAAAGGCGAACCCTAGCACAAGGAGATGAGAAATGGGGTGCGTTTTAGAAACCTTTCAAAATCACACGGTGTACCATCCTCTGGGTTTCTCATGCATGTTTTCGATGTAGGAAGATGCCCTTGAACCTGGAGATTTGGGACCCATGGGATGGGTACCACGCAGTACTACTTTAAAGGGTCTGAGTTTGCTCACCCAACCTCACCCAACCTCTCAGCCCCAAGAGTGTCCACCCTTATGTCTCATCCAGGTGTGGGTCTAGATATGGTCAATCCAGGTTGCATCACAGCCCCTGAACGAATTTTGTAAGAATTTATCTCTCTTTCACTGTCTTTGTTTTACGGGTTTTTAAAAGTAATTTATTTTTATAATGGGGTTTAGCTGCTTTTCACGGCTGTGTTTATGCGGCTTTACACCCACTTGGCTCACTTCCAGAGAGATATCAATACATAGGTTTTACGATTCTTACTAGTCAGATATATTCTTGCGCGGTGAATAGGGGGTGTTGAGTCCAGTTCACTGAGCAAGGAGTAGGTCTTGTCTATTACATATTGGGTGTATGGAACAGTATCTGAGCGAATTTGAAACCCTTGTTTTATGCATCACCCCACCTCACCTTTCCCGTTAAGCAGCCATAGTGTGTTTTCTAAACGTGTGACTCTGTTCTGTTTTGTAATTCAGTTCAAGTGTAGCGGTTTTTACATTCCCTCTATAAGTGATAGCTTATGATAAGTGTCTTTTTCTGTGTGACTTATTTCACTTAGAATCGTCATACCTAAATCCACTCATCTTGCTTCTACTAGCCTTATGACATTGATTTCATGTCTGAGGGATATTCCTTTGTACATAAGGACCACAACTTCTTTATCCATTTATCTCTTTCCTGGGATATTTAAGGTGTCATGAAGTGGAGGTTCTTGTCAACATAGCAGCCCTAAACATTGGGGTGCCTGTGTCTTGCTGATTTTTAGTTTTCCCAATTTATACGCCCATGAGTGGATGTGCCCTATGCTCACTAAGCTGTGTTTTTTCGATGTTTCAGGACACACCGTACACTTCTCCAGAGTGGCTTTTGGCAATTTACATCCCGCCCATCCGCGTAGCAAGGCTGCCATTTCTCCATGGCCTGTACTGCATTTCTGGTTTTGACACTTTTTGCAGCATGGCCCTTTTGACCGATGGGAAGCGAGACTTCTTTGTAGCGCTGATTTGCCTTTCCAGGTTGCTTGGTTGGCCAAAAAGGGCGTATGCGTTTTTTCCTGAATATATTCAGGAAAAAACGCTTACGCCCTTTTTGGCCAAGGGCATCACTGTCGACGTTTTGCCACTTTTCATGTGCTTTAAAGGCGATTCGAATCTACCTCCTGAAACCTGTTTCCTGCAATTCTGCCTTGCTTTCAAATCCTCTTCGTTGCCTTCCCTCAATATATTTGTGGACGAGAGTTATCATTTATAACTCTGCAGGTTTGTGAATTGCAGTGCCCCTGATCTCCATTTTTCAACTGTCTTTTTTGGGAGCTGGCCGCAAAAGCACGGGATTGCCTCAGGCCCTATTCTGGTTCCCGGCGGCAGGCTGAGCCTGTGTTTAATTCTTCTTCCTGATGGGAAATTAGAGTGACCTGTGCCTGTCCCAACACCTAGATCTAGTCTCTCATTGGTTGCCCCTCTTCCCGTTCATCCTCAGGACAAATTGCAACCTGTAGGGAACAGGAGCTTAAAGGTGCTGATTCTCCAAGTAGGGAGATTGCTAGTAAAGTAGCTGGAAAGGCGAACCCGAGCACAAGGAGATGAGAAATTGGGTGCGTTTTAGAAACCTTTCAAAATCACACGGTGTACCATCTTCTGGGTTTCTCATGCATGTTTTCGATGTAGGAAGTTGCCTTTGAACCTGGAGATTTGGGACCCATGGGATGGGTTCCACGCAGTATTACTTTAAAGGGTCTGAGTTTGCTCACCCAACCTCTCAGCCCCAAGAGTGTCCACCCTTATGTCTCATCCCGGTGTGGGTCTAGATATGGTCAATCCAGGTTGCATCACAGCCCCTGAACGAATTTTGTAAGAATTTCTCTCTCTTTCACTGTCTTTGTTTTACGGGTTTTTAAAAGTAATTTATTTTTATAATGGGGTTTAGCTGCTTTTCACGGCTGTGTTTATGCGGCTTTACACCCACTTGGCTCACTTCCAGAGAGATATCAATACATAGGTTTTACGATTCTTACTAGTCAGATATATTCTTGTGCGGTGAATAGGGGGTGTTGAGTCCAGTTCACTGAGCAAGGAGTAGGTCTTGTCTATTACATATTGGGTGTATGGAACAGTATCTGAGCGAATTTGAAACCTTTGTTTTATGCATCACCCCACCTCACCTTTCCCGTTAAGCAGCCATAGTGTGTTTTCTAAACGTGTGACTCTGTTCTGTTTTGTAATTCAGTTCAAGTGTAGCGGTTTTTACATTCCCTCTATAAGTGATAGCTTATGATAAGTGTCTTTTTCTGTGTGACTTATTTCACTTAGAATCGTCATACCTAAATCCACTCATCTTGCTTCTACTAGCCTTATGACATTGATTTCATGTCTGAGTGATATTCCATGGTACATAAGAACTACAACTTCTTTATCCATTTTTCTCTTTCCTGGGATATTTAAGGTGTCATGAAGTGGAGGTTCTTGTCAACAGAGCAGCCCTAAACTTTTGGGTGCCTGTGTCTTGCTGATTTTTAGTTTTCCCAATTTATACGCCCATGAGTGGAGGTGCCCTATGCTCCCTAAGCTGTGTTTTTTCGATGTTTCAGGACACACCGTACACTTCTCCAGAGTGGCTGTTGGCAATTTACATCCCGCCCATCAGCGTAGCAAGGCTGCCATTTCTCCATGGCCTGTCCTGCATTTCTGGTTTTGACACTTTTTGCAGCATGGCCCTTTTGACCGATGGGAAGCGAGACCTCTTTGTAGCGCTGATTTGCCTTTCCAGGTTGCTTGGTTGGCCAAAAAGGGCGTATGCGTTTTTTCCTGAATATATTCAGGAAAAAACGCATACGCCCTTTTTGGCCAAGGGCATCATTGTCGACGTTTTGCCGCTTTTCATGTGCTTTAAAGGCGATTCGAATCTACCTCCTGAAATCTGTTTCCTGCAATTCTGCCTTGCTTTCAAATCCTCTTCGTTGCCTTCCCTCAATATATCTGTGGATGAGAGTTATCATTTATAACTCTGCGGGTTTGTGAATTGCAGTGTCCCTGAGCTCCATTTTTCAACTCGCTTTTTTGGGAGCTGGCCGCAAAAGCGCGGGATTGCCTCAGGCCCTATTCTGGTTCCTGGCGGCAGGCTGAGCCTGTGGTTAATTCTTCTTCCTGATGGGAAAATAGAGTGACCTGGGCCTGTCCCAACACCTAGATCTAGTCTCTCATTGGTTGCCCCTCTTCCCGTTCATCCTCAGGACAAATTGCAACCTGTAGGGAACAGGAGCTTAAAGGTGCTGGTTCTCCAAGTAGGGAGATTGCTAGTAAAGTAGCTGGAAAGGCGAACCCGAGCACAAGGAGATGAGAAATGAGGTGCGTTTTAGAAACCTTTCAAAATCACACGGTGTACCCTCTTCTGTGTTTCTCATGCATGTTTTCGATGTAGGAAGATGCCCTTGAACCTGGAGATTTGGGACCCATGGGATGGGTACCACACAGTATTACTTTAAAGGGTCTGCGTTTGCTCACCCAACCTCACCCAACCTCTCAGCCCCAAGAGTGTCCACCCTTATGTCTCATCCAGGTGTGGGTCTAGATATGGTCAATCCAGGTTGCATCACAGCCCCTGAACGAATTTTGTAAGAATTTCTCTCTCTTTCACTGTCTTTGTTTTACGGGTTTTTAAAAGTAATTTATTTTTATAATGGGGTTTAGCTGCTTTTCACGGCTGTGTTTATGCGGCTTTACACCCACTTGGCTCACTTCCAGAGAGATATCAATACATAGGTTTTACGATTCTTACTAGTCAGATATATTCTTGTGCGGTGAATAGGGGATGTTGAGTCCAGTTCACTGAGCAAGGAGTACGTCTTGTCTATTACATATTGGGTGTATGGAACAGTATCTGAGCGAATTTGAAACCCTTGTTTTATGCTTCACCCTACCTCATCTTTCCCGTTAAGCAGCCATAGTGTGTTTTCTAAACGTGTGACTCTGTTCTGTTTTGTAATTCAGTTCAAGTGTAGCGGTTTTTACATTCCCTCTATAAGTGATAGCTTATGATAAGTGTCTTTTTCTGTGTGACTTATTTCACTTAGCATCGTCATACCTAAATCCACTCATCTTGCTTCTACTAGCCTTATGACATTGATTTCATGTCTGAGGGATATTCCTTTGTACATAAGGACCACAACTTCTTTATCCATTTTTCTCTTTCCTGGGATATTTAAGGTGTCATGAAGTGGAGGTTCTTGTCAACATAGCAGCCCTAAACATTGGGGTGCCTGTGTCTTGCTGATTTTTAGTTTTCCCAATTTATACGCCCATGAGTGGACGTGCCCTATGCTCCCTAAGCTGTGTTTTTTCGATGTTTCAGGACACACCGTACACTTCTCCAGAGTGGCTGTTGGCAATTTACATCCCGCCCATCAGCGTAGCAAGGCTGCCATTTCTCCATGGCCTGTCCTGCATTTCTGGTTTTGAAAAATTTTGCAGCATGGCCCTTTTGACGGATGGGAAGCGAGACTTCTTTGTAGCGCTGATTTGCCTTTCCAGGTTGCTTGTTTGGCCAAAAAGGGCGTATGCGTTTTTTCCTGAATATATTCAGGAAAAAACGCTTACGCCCTTTTTGGCCAAGGGCATCACTGTCGATGTTTTGCCACTTTTCATGTGCTTTAAAGGCGATTCGAATCTACCTCCTGAAACCTGTTTCCTGCAATTCTGCCTTGCTTTCAACTCCTCTTCGTTGCCTTCCCTCAATATATTTGTGGACGAGAGTTATCATTTATAACTCAGCAGGTTTGTGAATTGCAGTGCCCCTGAGCTCCATTTTTGAACTGTCTTTTTTGGGAGCTGGCCGCAATAGCTCGGGATTGCCTCAGGCCCTATTCTGGTTCCCGGCGGCAGGCTGAGCCTGTGTTTAATTCTTCTTCCTGATGGGAAAATAGAGTGACCTGTGCCTGTCCCAACACCTAGATCTAGTCTCTCATTTGTTTCCCCTCTTCCCGTTCATCCTCAGGACAAATTGCAACCTGTAGGGAACAGGAGGTTAAAGGTGCTGATTCTCCAAGTAGGGAGATTGCTAGTAAAGTAGCTGGAAAGGTGAACCCGAGCACAAGGAGATGAGAAATTGGGTGCGTTTTAGAAACCTTTCAAAATCACATGGTGTACCATCTTCTGGGTTTCTCATGCATGTTTTCGATGTAGGAAGATGCCTTTGAACCTGGAGATTTGGGACCCATGGGATGGGTACCACGCAGTATTACTTTAAAGGGTCTGAGTTTGCTCACCCAACCTCACCCAACCTCTCAGCCCCAAGAGTGTCCACCCTTATGTCTCATCCCGGTGTGGGTCTAGATATGGTCAATCCGGGTTGCATCACAGCCCCTGAACGAATTTTGTAAGAATTTCTCTCTCTTTCACTGTCTTTGTTTTACGGGTTTTTAAAAGTAATGTATTTTTATAATGGTGTTTAGCTGCTTTTCACGGCTGTGTTTATGCGGCTTTACACCCACTTGGCTCACTTCCAGAGAGATATCAATACATAGGTTTTAAGATTCTTACTAGTCAGATATATTCTTGTGCGGTGAATAGGGGGTGTTGAGTCCAGTTCACTGAGCAAGGAGTAGGTCTTGTCTATTACATATTGGGTGTATGGAACGGTATCTGAGCGAATTTGAAACCCTTGTTTTATGCATCACCCCACCTCACCTTTCCCGTTAAGCAGCCATAGTGTGTTTTCTAAACGTGTGACTCTGTTCTGTTTTGTAATTCAGTTCAGGTGTAGCGGTTTTTACATTCCCTCTATAAGTGATAGCTTATGATAAGTGTCTTTTTCTGTGTCACTTATTTCACTTAGAATCGTCGTACCTAAATCCACTCATCTTGCTTCTACTAGCCTTATGACATTGATTTCATGTCTGAGTGATATTCCTTTGTACATAAGGACCACAACTTCTTTATCCATTTTTCTCTTTCCTGGGATATTTAAGGTGTCATGAAGTGGAGGTTCTTGTCAACATAGCAGCCCTAAACATTGGGGTGCCTGTGTCTTGCTGATTTTTAGTTTTCCCAATTTATACGCCCATGAGTGGACGTGCCCTATGCTCCCTAAGCTGTGTTTTTTCGATGTTTCAGGACACACCGTACACTTCTCCAGAGTGGCTTTTGGCAATTTACACCCCGCCCATCAGCGTAGCAAGGCTGCCATTTCTCCATGGCCTGTACTGCATTTCTGGTTTTGACACTTTTTGCAGCATGGCCCTTTTGACCGATGGGAAGCGAGACTTCTTTGTAGCGCTGATTTGCCTTTCCAGGTTGCTTGGTTGGCCAAAAAGGGCGTATGCGTTTTTTCCTGAATATATTCAGGAAAAAACGCATACGCCCTTTTTGGCCAAGGGCATCATTGTCGACGTTTTGCCGCTTTTCATGTGCTTTAAAGGCGATTCGAATCTACCTCCTGAAATCTCTTTCCTGCAATTCTGCCTTGCTTTCAAATCCTCTTCGTTGCCTTCCCTCAATATATCTGTGGATGAGAGTTATCAATTATAACTCTGCGGGTTTGTGAATTGCAGTGTCCCTGAGCTCCATTTTTCAACTCGCTTTTTTGGGAGCTGGCCGCAAAAGCGCGGGATTGCCTCAGGCCCTATTCTGGTTCCTGGAGGCAGGCTGAGCCTGTGGTTAATTCTTCTTCCTGATGGGAAAATAGAGTGACCTGTGCCTGTCCCAACACCTAGATGTAGTCTCTCATTGTTTGCCCCTCTTCCCGTTCATCTTCAGGACAAATTGCAACCTGTAGGGAACAGGAGCTTAAAGGTGCTGATTCTGCAAGTAGGGAGATTGCTAGTAAAGTAGCTGGAAAGGCGAACCCTAGCACAAGGAGATGAGAAATGGGGTGCGTTTTAGAAACCTTTCAAAATCACACGGTGTACCATCTTCTGGGTTTCTCATGCATGTTTTCGATGTAGGAAGATGCCCTTGAACCTGGAGATTTGGGACCCATGGGATGGGTACCACGCAGTACTACTTTAAAGGGTCTGAGTTTGCTCACCCAACCTCACCCAACCTCTCAGCCCCAAGAGTGTCCACCCTTATGTCTCATCCAGGTGTGGGTCTAGATATGGTCAATCCAGGTTGCATCACAGCTCCTGAACGAATTTTTTAAGAATTTCTCTCTCTTTCACTGTCTTTGTTTTACAGGTTTTTAAAAGTAATTTATTTTTATAATGGGGTTTAGCTGCTTTTCACGGCTGTGTTTATGCAGCTTTACACCCACTTGACACACTTCCAGAGAGATATCAATACATAGGTTTTACGATTCTTACTAGTCACATATATTCTTGTGCGGTGAATAGGGGGTGTTGAGTCCAGTTCACTGAGCAAGGAGTAGGTCTTGTCTATTACATATTGGGTGTATGGAACAGTATCTGAGCGAATTTGAAACCCTTGTTTTATGCATCACCCCACCTCACCTTTCCCGTTAAGCAGCCATAGTGTGTTTTCTAAACGTGTGACTCTGTTCTGTTTTGTAATTCAGTTCAAGTGTAGCGGTTTTTACATTCCCTCTATAAGTGATATCTTATGATAAGTGTCTTTTTCTGTGTGAGTTATTTCACTTAGAATCGTCATACCTAAATCCACTCATCTTGCTTCTACTAGCCTTATGACATTGATTTCATGTCTGAGTGATATTCCTTTGTACATAAGGACCACAACTTCTTTATCCATTTTTCTCTTTCCTGGGATATTTAAGGTGTCATGAAGTGGAGGTTCTTGTCAACATAGCAGCCCTAAACATTGGGGTGCCTTTGTCTTGCTGATTTTTAGTTTTCCCAATTTATACGCCCATGAGTGGACGTGCCCTATGCTCCCTAAGCTGTGTTTTTTCGATGTTTCAGGACACACCGTACACTTCTCTAGAGTTGCTGTTGGCAATTTACATACCGCCCATCAGCGTAGCAAGGCTGCCATTTCTCCATGGCCTGTCCTGCATTTCTGGTTTTGACACTTTTTGCAGCATGGCCCTTTTGACCGATGGGAAGCGAGACCTCTTTGTAGCGCTGATTTGCCTTTCCAGGTTGCTTGGTTGGCCAAAAAGGGCGTATGCGTTTTTTCCTGAATATATTCAGGAAAAAACGCATACGCCCTTTTTGGCCAAGGGCATCATTGTCGACGTTTTGCCGCTTTTCATGTGCTTTAAAGGCGATTCGAATCTACCTCCTGAAATCTGCTTCCTGCAATTCTGCCTTGCTTTCAAATCCTCTTCGTTGCCTTCCCTCAATATATCTGTGGATGAGAGTTATCATTTATAACTCTGCGGGTTTGTGAATTGCAGTGTCCCTGAGCTCCATTTTTCAACTCGCTTTTTTGGGAGCTGGCCACAAAAGCGCGAGATTGCCTCAGGCCTTATTCTGGTTCCTGGCGGCAGGCTGAGCCTGTGGTTAATTCTTCTTCCTGATGGGAAAATAGAGTGACCTGTGCCTCTACCAACACCTAGATCTAGTCTCTCATTGGTTGCCCCTCTTCCCGTTCATCCTCAGGACAAATTGCAACCTGTAGGGAACAGGAGCTTAAAGGTGCTGATTCTCCAAGTAGGGAGATTGCTAGTAAAGTAGCTGGAAAGGCGAACCCTAGCACAAGGAGATGAGAAATGGGGTGCGTTTTAGAAACCTTTCAAAATCACACGGTGTACCATCTTCTGGGTTTCTCATGCATGTTTTCGATGTAGGAAGATGCCCTTGAACCTGGAGATTTGGGACCCATGGGATGGGTCCCACGCAGTACTACTTTAAAGGGTCTGAGTTTGCTCACCCAACCTCACCCAACCTCTCAGCCCCAAGAGTGTCCACCCTTATGTCTCATCCAGGTGTGGGTCTAGATATGGTCAATCCAGGTTGCATCACAGCCCCTGAACGAATTTTGTAATAATTTCTCTCTCTTTCACTGTCTTTGTTTTACGGGTTTTTAAAAGTAATTTATTTTTATAATGGGGTTTAGCTGCTTTTCACGGCTGTGTTTATGCGGCTTTACACCCACTTGGCTCACTTCCAGAGAGATATCAATACATAGGTTTTACGATTCTTACTAGTCAGATATATTCTTGTGCGGTGAATAGGGGGTGTTGAGTCCAGTTCACTGAGCAAGGAGTAGGTCTTGTCTATTACATATTGGGTGTATGGAACAGTATCTGAGCGAATTTGAAACCCTTGTTTTATGCATCACCCCACCTCACCTTTCCCGTTAAGCAGCCATAATGTGTTTTCTAAACGTGTGACTCTGTTCTGTTTTGTAATTCAGTTCAAGTGTAGCGGTTTTTACATTCCCTCTATAAGTGATAGCTTATGATAAGTGTCTTTTTCTGTGTGACTTATTTCACTTAGAATCGTCATACCTAAATCCACTCATCTTGCTTCTACTAGCCTTATGACATTGATTTCATGTCTGAGGGATATTCCTTTGTACATAAGGACCACAACTTCTTTATCCATTTTTCTCTTTCCTGGGATATTTAAGGTGTCATGAAGTGGAGGTTCTTGTCAACATAGCAGCCCTAAACATTGGGGTGCCTGTGTCTTGCTGATTTTTAGTTTTCCCAATTTATACGCCCATGAGTGGACGTGCCCTATGCTCCCTAAGCTGTGTTTTTTCGATGTTTCAGGACACACCGTACACTTCTCCAGAGTGGCTTTTGGCAATTTACATCCCGCCCATCAGCGTAGCAAGGCTGCCATTTCTCCATGGCCTGTCCTGCATTTCTGGTTTTGACACTTTTTGCAGCATGGCCCTTTTGACCGATGGGAAGCGAGACCTCTTTGTAGCGCTGATTTGCCTTTCCAGGTTGCTTGGTTGGCCAAAAAGGGCGTATGCATTTTTTCCTGAATATATTCAGGAAAAAACGCATACGCCCTTTTTGGCCAAGGGCATCATTGTCGACGTTTTGCCGCTTTTCATGTGCTTTAAAGGCGATTCGAATCTACCTCCTGAAATCTGTTTCCTGCAATTCTGCCTTGCTTTCAAATCCTCTTCGTTGCCTTCCCTCAATATATCTGTGGATGAGAGTTATCATTTATAACTCTGCGGGTTTGTGAATTGCAGTGTCCCTGAGCTCCATTTTTCAACTCGCTTTTTTGGGAGCTGGCCGCAAAAGCGCGGGATTGCCTCAGGCCCTATTCTGGTTCCTGGCGGCAGGCTGAGCCTGTGGTTAATTCTTCTTCCTGATGGGAAAATAGAGTGACCTGTGCCTGTCCCAACACCTAGATCTAGTCTCTCATTGGTTGCCCCTCTTCCCGTTCATCCTCAGGACAAATTGCAACCTGTAGGGAACAGGAGCTTAAAGGTGCTGATTCTCCAAGTAGGGAGATTGCTAGTAAAGTAGCTGGAAAGGCGAACCCGAGCACAAGGAGATGAGAAATGGGGTGCGTTTTAGAAACCTTTCAAAATCACACGGTGTACCATCTTCTGGGTTTCTCATGCATGTTTTCGATGTAGGAAGATGCCCTTGAACCTGGAGATTTGGGACCCATGGGATGGGTACCACGCAGTACTACTTTAAAGGGTCTGAGTTTGCTCACCCAACCTCACCCAACCTCTCAGCCCCAAGAGTGTCCACCCTTATGTCTCATCCAGGTGTGGGTCTAGATATGGTCAATCCAGGTTGCATCACAGCTCCTGAACGAATTTTTTAAGAATTTCTCTCTCTTTCACTGTCTTTGTTTTACAGGTTTTTAAAAGTAATTTATTTTTATAATGGGGTTTAGCTGCTTTTCACGGCTGTGTTTATGCAGCTTTACACCCACTTGACACACTTCCAGAGAGATATAAATACATAGGTTTTACGATTCTTACTAGTCACATATATTCTTGTGCGGTGAATAGGGGGTGTTGAGTCCAGTTCACTGAGCAAGGAGTAGGTCTTGTCTATTACATATTGGGTGTATGGAACAGTATCTGAGCGAATTTGAAACCCTTGTTTTATGCATCACCCCACCTCACCTTTCCCGTTAAGCAGCCATAGTGTGTTTTCTAAACGTGTGACTCTGTTCTGTTTTGTAATTCAGTTCAAGTGTAGCGGTTTTTACATTCCCTCTATAAGTGATATCTTATGATAAGTGTCTTTTTCTGTGTGACTTATTTCACTTAGAATCGTCATACCTAAATCCACTCATCTTGCTTCTACTAGCCTTATGACATTGATTTCATGTCTGAGTGATATTCCTTTGTACATAAGGACCACAACTTCTTTATCCATTTTTCTCTTTCCTGGGATATTTAAGGTGTCATGAAGTGGAGGTTCTTGTCAACATAGCAGCCCTAAACATTGGGGTGCCTTTGTCTTGCTGATTTTTAGTTTTCCCAATTTATACGCCCATGAGTGGACGTGCCCTATGCTCCCTAAGCTGTGTTTTTTCGATGTTTCAGGACACACCGTACACTTCTCTAGAGTGGCTGTTGGCAATTTACATACCGCCCATCAGCGTAGCAAGGCTGCCATTTCTCCATGGCCTGTCCTGCATTTCTGGTTTTGACACTTTTTGCAGCATGGCCCTTTTGACCGATGGGAAGCGAGACCTCTTTGTAGCGCTGATTTGCCTTTCCAGGTTGCTTGGTTGGCCAAAAAGGGCGTATGCGTTTTTTCCTGAATATATTCAGGAAAAAACGCTTACGCCCTTTTTGGCCAAGGGCATCACTGTCGATGTTTTGCCACTTTTCATGTGCTTTAAAGGCGATTCGAATCTACCTCCTGAAACCTGTTTCCTGCAATTCTGCCTTGCTTTCAACTCCTCTTCGTTGCCTTCCCTCAATATATTTGTGGACGAGAGTTATCATTTATAACTCAGCAGGTTTGTGAATTGCAGTGCCCCTGAGCTCCATTTTTGAACTGTCTTTTTTGGGAGCTGGCCGCAATAGCTCGGGATTGCCTCAGGCCCTATTCTGGTTCCCGGCGGCAGGCTGAGCCTGTGTTTAATTCTTCTTCCTGATGGGAAAATAGAGTGACCTGTGCCTGTCCCAACACCTAGATCTAGTCTCTCATTTGTTTCCCCTCTTCCCGTTCATCCTCAGGACAAATTGCAACCTGTAGGGAACAGGAGGTTAAAGTTGCTGATTCTCCAAGTAAGGAGATTGCTAGTAAAGTAGCTGGAAAGGTGAACCCGAGCACAAGGAGATGAGAAATTGGGTGCGTTTTAGAAACCTTTCAAAATCACATGGTGTACCATCTTCTGGGTTTCTCATGCATGTTTTCGATGTAGGAAGATGCCTTTGAACCTGGAGATTTGGGACCCATGGGATGGGTACCACGCAGTATTACTTTAAAGGGTCTGAGTTTGCTCACCCAACCTCACCCAACCTCTGAGCCCCAAGAGTGTCCACCCTTATGTCTCATCCCGGTGTGGGTCTAGATATGGTCAATCCGGGTTGCATCACAGCCCCTGAACGAATTTTGTAAGAATTTCTCTCTCTTTCACTGTCTTTGTTTTACGCGTTTTTAAAAGTAATTTATTTTTATAATGGTGTTTAGCTGCTTTTCACGGCTGTGTTTATGCGGCTTTACACCCACTTGGCTCACTTCCAGAGAGATATCAATACATAGGTTTTACGATTCTTACTAGTCAGATATATTCTTGTGCGGTGAATAGGGGGTGTTGAGTCCAGTTCACTGAGCAAGGAGTAGGTCTTGTCTATTACATATTGGGTGTATGGAACGGTATCTGAGCGAATTTGAAACCCTTGTTTTATGCATCACCCCACCTCACCTTTCCCGTTAAGCAGCCATAGTGTGTTTTCTAAACGTGTGACTCTGTTCTGTTTTGTAATTCAGTTCAGGTGTAGCGGTTTTTACATTCCCTCTATAAGTGATAGCTTATGATAAGTGTCTTTTTCTGTGTCACTTATTTCACTTAGAATCGTCGTACCTAAATCCACTCATCTTGCTTCTACTAGCCTTATGACATTGATTTCATGTCTGAGTGATATTCCTTTGTACATAAGGACCACAACTTCTTTATCCATTTTTCTCTTTCCTGGGATATTTAAGGTGTCATGAAGTGGAGGTTCTTGTCAACATAGCAGCCCTAAACATTGGGGTGCCTGTGTCTTGCTGATTTTTAGTTTTCCCAATTTATACGCCCATGAGTGGACGTGCCCTATGCTCCCTAAGCTGTGTTTTTTCGATGTTTCAGGACACACCGTACACTTCTCCAGAGTGGCTTTTGGCAATTTACACCCCGCCCATCAGCGTAGCAAGGCTGCCATTTCTCCATGGCCTGTACTGCATTTCTGGTTTTGACACTTTTTGCAGCATGGCCCTTTTGACCGATGGGAAGCGAGACTTCTTTGTAGCGCTGATTTGCCTTTCCAGGTTGCTTGGTTGGCCAAAAAGGGCGTATGCGTTTTTTCCTGAATATATTCAGGAAAAAACGCATACGCCCTTTTTGGCCAAGGGCATCATTGTCGACGTTTTGCCGCTTTTCATGTGCTTTAAAGGCGATTCGAATCTACCTCCTGAAATCTCTTTCCTGCAATTCTGCCTTGCTTTCAAATCCTCTTCGTTGCCTTCCCTCAATATATCTGTGGATGAGAGTTATCAATTATAACTCTGCGGGTTTGTGAATTGCAGTGTCCCTGAGCTCCATTTTTCAACTCGCTTTTTTGGGAGCTGGCCGCAAAAGCGCGGGATTGCCTCAGGCCCTATTCTGGTTCCTGGAGGCAGGCTGAGCCTGTGGTTAATTCTTCTTCCTGATGGGAAAATAGAGTGACCTGTGCCTGTCCCAACACCTAGATGTAGTCTCTCATTGTTTGCCCCTCTTCCCGTTCATCTTCAGGACAAATTGCAACCTGTAGGGAACAGGAGCTTAAAGGTGCTGATTCTGCAAGTAGGGAGATTGCTAGTAAAGTAGCTGGAAAGGCGAACCCTAGCACAAGGAGATGAGAAATGGGGTGCGTTTTAGAAACCTTTCAAAATCACACGGTGTACCATCCTCTGGGTTTCTCATGCATGTTTTCGATGTAGGAAGATGCCCTTGAACCTGGAGATTTGGGACCCATGGGATGGGTACCACGCAGTACTACTTTAAAGGGTCTGAGTTTGCTCACCCAACCTCACCCAACCTCTCAGCCCCAAGAGTGTCCACCCTTATGTCTCATCCAGGTGTGGGTCTAGATATGGTCAATCCAGGTTGCATCACAGCTCCTGAACGAATTTTTTAAGAATTTCTCTCTCTTTCACTGTCTTTGTTTTACAGGTTTTTAAAAGTAATTTATTTTTATAATGGGGTTTAGCTGCTTTTCACGGCTGTGTTTATGCAGATTTACACCCACTTGACACACTTCCAGAGAGATATCAATACATAGGTTTTACGATTCTTACTAGTCACATATATTCTTGTGCGGTGAATAGGGGGTGTTGAGTCCAGTTCACTGAGCAAGGAGTAGGTCTTGTCTATTACATATTGGGTGTATGGAACAGTATCTGAGCGAATTTGAAACCCTTGTTTTATGCATCACCCCACCTCACCTTTCCCGTTAAGCAGCCATAGTGTGTTTTCTAAACGTGTGACTCTGTTCTGTTTTGTAATTCAGTTCAAGTGTAGCGGTTTTTACATTCCCTCTATAAGTGATATCTTATGATAAGTGTATTTTTCTGTGTGACTTATTTCACTTAGAATCGTCATACCTAAATCCACTCATCTTGCTTCTACTAGCCTTATGACATTGATTTCATGTCTGAGTGATATTCCTTTGTACATAAGGACCACAACTTCTTTATCCATTTTTCTCTTTCCTGGGATATTTAAGGTGTCATGAAGTGGAGGTTCTTGTCAACATAGCAGCCCTAAACATTGGGGTGCCTTTGTCTTGCTGATTTTTAGTTTTCCCAATTTATACGCCCATGAGTGGACGTGCCCTATGCTCCCTAAGCTGTGTTTTTTCGATGTTTCAGGACACACCGTACACTTCTCTAGAGTGGCTGTTGGCAATTTACATACCGCCCATCAGCGTAGCAAGGCTGCCATTTCTCCATGGCCTGTCCTGCATTTCTGGTTTTGACACTTTTTGCAGCATGGCCCTTTTGACCGATGGGAAGCGAGACCTCTTTGTAGCGCTGATTTGCCTTTCCAGGTTGCTTGGTTGGCCAAAAAGGGCGTATGCGTTTTTTCCTGAATATATTCAGGAAAAAACGCATACGCCCTTTTTGGCCAAGGGCATCATTGTCGACGTTTTGCCGCTTTTCATGTGCTTTAAAGGCGATTCGAATCTACCTCCTGAAATCTGCTTCCTGCAATTCTGCCTTGCTTTCAAATCCTCTTCGTTGCCTTCCCTCAATATATCTGTGGATGAGAGTTATCATTTATAACTCTGCGGGTTTGTGAATTGCAGTGTCCCTGAGCTCCATTTTTCAACTCGCTTTTTTGGGAGCTGGCCACAAAAGCGCGAGATTGCCTCAGGCCTTATTCTGGTTCCTGGCGGCAGGCTGAGCCTGTGGTTAATTCTTCTTCCTGATGGGAAAATAGAGTGACCTGTGCCTCTACCAACACCTAGATCTAGTCTCTCATTGGTTGCCCCTCTTCCCGTTCATCCTCAGGACAAATTGCAACCTGTAGGGAACAGGAGCTTAAAGGTGCTGATTCTCCAAGTAGGGAGATTGCTAGTAAAGTAGCTGGAAAGGCGAACCCTAGCACAAGGAGATGAGAAATGGGGTGCGTTTTAGAAACCTTTCAAAATCACACGGTGTACCATCTTCTGGGTTTCTCATGCATGTTTTCGATGTAGGAAGATGCCCTTGAACCTGGAGATTTGGGACCAATGGGATGGGTACCACGCAGTACTACTTTAAAGGGTCTGAGTTTGCTCACCCAACCTCACCCAACCTCTCAGCCCCAAGAGTGTCCACCCTTATGTCTCATCCAGGTGTGGGTCTAGATATGGTCAATCCAGGTTGCATCACAGCCCCTGAACGAATTTTGTAAGAATTTCTCTCTCTTTCACTGTCTTTGTTTTACGGGTTTTTAAAAGTAATTTATTTTTATAATGGGGTTTAGCTGCTTTTCACGGCTGTGTTTATGCGGCTTTACACCCACTTGGCTCACTTCCAGAGAGATATCAATACATAGGTTTTACGATTCTTACTAGTCAGATATATTCTTGTGCGGTTAATAGGGGGTGTTGAGTCCAGTTCACTGAGCAAGGAGTAGGTCTTGTCTATTACATATTGGGTGTATGGAACAGTATCTGAGCGAATTTGAAACCCTTGTTTTATGCATCACCCCACCTCACCTTTCCCGTTAAGCAGCCATAATGTGTTTTCTAAACGTGTGACTCTGTTCTGTTTTGTAATACCGTTCAAGTGTAGCGGTTTTTACATTCCCTCTATAAGTGATAGCTTATGATAAGTGTCTTTTTCTGTGTGACTTATTTCACTTAGAATCGTCATACCTAAATCCACTCATCTTGCTTCTACTAGCCTTATGACATTGATTTCATGTCTGAGGGATATTCCTTTGTACATAAGGACCACAACTTCTTTATCCATTTTTCTCTTTCCTGGGATATTTAAGGTGTCATGAAGTGGAGGTTCTTGTCAACATAGCAGCCCTAAACATTGGGGTGCCTGTGCTGTTCCGATTTTTAGTTTTCCCAATTTATACGCCAATGAGTGGACGTGCCCTATGCTCCCTAAGCTGTGTTTTTTCGATGTTTCAGGACACACCGTACACTTCTCCAGAGTGGCTTTTGGCAATTTACATCCCGCCCATCAGCGTAGCAAGGCTGCCATTTCTCCATGGCCTGTCCTGCATTTCTGGTTTTGACACTTTTTGCAGCATGGCCCTTTTGACCGATGGGAAGCGAGACCTCTTTGTACCGCTGATTTGCCTTTCCAGGTTGCTTGGTTGGACAAAAAGGGCGTATGCATTTTTTCCTGAATATATTCAGGAAAAAACGCATACGCCCTTTTTGGCCAAGGGCATCATTGTCGACGTTTTGCCGCTTTTCATGTGCTTTAAAGGCGATTCGAATCTACCTCCTGAAATCTGCTTCCTGCAATTCTGCCTTGCTTTCAAATCCTCTTCGTTGCCTTCCCTCAATATATCTGTGGATGAGAGTTATCATTTATAACTCTGCGGGTTTGTGAATTGCAGTGTCCCTGAGCTCCATTTTTCAACTCGCTTTTTTGGGAGCTGGCCACAAAAGCGCGAGATTGCCTCAGGCCTTATTCTGGTTCCTGGCGGCAGGCTGAGCCTGTGGTTAATTCTTCTTCCTGATGGGAAAATAGAGTGACCTGTGCCTCTACCAACACCTAGATCTAGTCTCTCATTGGTTGCCCCTCTTCCCGTTCATCCTCAGGACAAATTGCAACCTGTAGGGAACAGGAGCTTAAAGGTGCTGATTCTCCAAGTAGGGAGATTGCTAGTAAAGTAGCTGGAAAGGCGACCCCGAGCACAAGGAGATGAGAAATTGGGTGCGTTTTAGAAACCTTTCAAAATCACACGGTGTACCATCTTCTGGGTTTCTCATGCATGTTTTCGATGTAGGAAGATGCCCTTGAACCTGGAGATTTGGGACCCATGGGATGGGTACCACACAGTATTACTTTAAAGGGTCTGCGTTTGCTCACCCAACCTCACCCAACCTCTCAGCCCCAAGAGTGTCCACCCTTATGTCTCATCCATGGGTGGGTCAAGATATGGTCAATCCAGGTTGCATCACAGCCCCTGAACGAATTTTGTAAGAATTTCTCTCTCTTTCACTGTCTTTGTTTTACGGGTTTTTAAAAGTAATTTATTTTTATAATGGGGTTTAGCTGCTTTTCACGGCTGTGTTTATGCGGATTTACACCCACTTGGCTCACTTCCAGAGAGATATCAATACATAGGTTTTACGATTCTTACTAGTCAGATATATTCTTGTGCGGTGAATAGGGGATGTTGAGTCCAGTTCACTGAGCAAGGAGTAGGTCTTGTCTATTACATATTGGGTGTATGGAACAGTATCTGAGCGAATTTGAAACCCTTGTTTTATGCATCACCCCACCTCATCTTTCCCGTTAAGCAGCCATAGTGTGTTTTCTAAACGTGTGACTCTGTTCTGTTTTGTAATTCAGTTCAAGTGTAGCGGTTTTTACATTCCCTCTATAAGTGATAGCTTATGATAAGTGTCTTTTTCTGTGTGACTTATTTCACTTAGCATCGTCATACCTAAATCCACTCATCTTGCTTCTACTAGCCTTATGACATTGATTTCATGTCTGAGGGATATTCCTTTGTACATAAGGACCACAACTTCTTTATCCATTTTTCTCTTTCCTGGGATATTTAAGGTGTCATGAAGTGGAGGTTCTTGTCAACATAGCAGCCCTAAACATTGGGGTGCCTGTGTCTTGCTGATTTTTAGTTTTCCCAATTTATACGCCCATGAGTGGACGTGCCCTATGCTCCCTAAGCTGTGTTTTTTCGATGTTTCAGGACACACCGTACACTTCTCCAGAGTGGCTGTTGGCAATTTACATCCCGCCCATCAGCGTAGCAAGGCTCCCATTTCTCCATGGCCTGTCCTGCATTTCTGGTTTTGAAAAATTTTGCAGCATGGCCCTTTTGACGGATGGGAAGCGAGACTTCTTTGTAGCGCTGATTTGCCTTTCCAGGTTGCTTGTTTGGCCAAAAAGGGCGTATGCGTTTTTTCCTGAATATATTCAGGAAAAAACGCTTACGCCCTTTTTGGCCAAGGGCATCACTGTCGATGTTTTGCCACTTTTCATGTGCTTTAAAGGCGATTCGAATCTACCTCCTGAAACCTGTTTCCTGCAATTCTGCCTTGCTTTCAACTCCTCTTCGTTGCCTTCCCTCAATATATTTGTGGACGAGAGTTATCATTTATAACTCAGCAGGTTTGTGAATTGCAGTGTCCCTGAGCTCCATTTTTGAACTGTCTTTTTTGGGAGCTGGCCGCAATAGCTCGGGATTGCCTCAGGCCCTATTCTGGTTCCCGGCGGCAGGCTGAGCCTGTGTTTAATTCTTCTTCCTGATGGGAAAATAGAGTGACCTGTGCCTGTCCCAACACCTAGATCTAGTCTCTCATTTGTTTCCCCTCTTCCCGTTCATCCTCAGGACAAATTGCAACCTGTAGGGAACAGGAGGTTAAAGGTGCTGATTCTCCAAGTAGGGAGATTGCTAGTAAAGTAGCTGGAAAGGTGAACCCGAGCACAAGGAGATGAGAAATTGGGTGCGTTTTAGAAACCTTTCAAAATCACATGGTGTACCATCTTCTGGGTTTCTCATGCATGTTTTCGATGTAGGAAGATGCCATTGAACCTGGAGATTTGGGACCCATGGGATGGGTACCACGCAGTATTACTTTAAAGGGTCTGAGTTTGCTCACCCAACCTCACCCAACCTCTCAGCCCCAAGAGTGTCCACCCTTATGTCTCATCCCGGTGTGGGTCTAGATATGGTCAATCCGGGTTGCATCACAGCCCCTGAACGAATTTTGTAAGAATTTCTCTCTCTTTCACTGTCTTTGTTTTACGGGTTTTTAAAAGTAATTTATTTTTATAATGGTGTTTAGCTGCTTTTCACGGCTGTGTTTATGCGGCTTTACACCCACTTGGCTCACTTCCAGAGAGATATCAATACATAGGTTTTAAGATTCTTACTAGTCAGATATATTCTTGTGCGGTGAATAGGGGGTGTTGAGTCCAGTTCACTGAGCAAGGAGTAGGTCTTGTCTATTACATACTGGGTGTATGGAACGGTATCTGAGCGAATTTGAAACCCTTGTTTTATGCATCACCCCACCTCACCTTTCCCGTTAAGCAGCCATAGTGTGTTTTCTAAACGTGTGACTCTGTTCTGTTTTGTAATTCAGTTCAGGTGTAGCGGTTTTTACATTCCCTCTATAAGTGATAGCTTATGATAAGTGTCTTTTTCTGTGTCACTTATTTCACTTAGAATCGTCGTACCTAAATCCACTCATCTTGCTTCTACAAGCCTTATGACATTGATTTCATGTCTGAGTGATATTCCTTTGTACATAAGGACCACAACTTCTTTATCCATTTTTCTCTTTCCTGGGATATTTAAGGTGTCATGAAGTGGAGGTTCTTGTCAACATAGCAGCCCTAAACATTGGGGTGCCTGTGTCTTGCTGATTTTTAGTTTTCCCAATTTATACGCCCATGAGTGGACGTGCCCTATGCTCCCTAAGCTGTGTTTTTTCGATGTTTCAGGACACACCGTACACTTCTCCAGAGTGGCTTTTGGCAATTTACACCCCGCCCATCAGCGTAGCAAGGCTGCCATTTCTCCATGGCCTGTACTGCATTTCTGGTTTTGACACTTTTTGCAGCATGGCCCTTTTGACCGATGGGAAGCGAGACTTCTTTGTAGCGCTGATTTGCCTTTCCAGGTTGCTTGGTTGGCCAAAAAGGGCGTATGCGTTTTTTCCTGAATATATTCAGGAAAAAACGCATACGCCCTTTTTGGCCAAGGGCATCATTGTCGACGTTTTGCCGCTTTTCATGTGCTTTAAAGGCGATTCGAATCTACCTCCTGAAATCTCTTTCCTGCAATTCTGCCTTGCTTTCAAATCCTCTTCGTTGCCTTCCCTCAATATATCTGTGGATGAGAGTTATCAATTATAACTCTGCGGGTTTGTGAATTGCAGTGTCCCTGAGCTCCATTTTTCAACTCGCTTTTTTGGGAGCTGGCCGCAAAAGCGCGGGATTGCCTCAGGCCCTATTCTGGTTACTGGAGGCAGGCTGAGCCTGTGGTTAATTCTTCTTCCTGATGGGAAAATAGAGTGACCTGTGCCTGTCCCAACACCTAGATGTAGTCTCTCATTGTTTGCCCCTCTTCCCGTTCATCTTCAGGACAATTTGCAACCTGTAGGGAACAGGAGCTTAAAGGTGCTGATTCTGCAAGTAGGGAGATTGCTAGTAAAGTAGCTGGAAAGGCGAACCCTAGCACAAGGAGATGAGAAATGGGGTGCGTTTTAGAAACCTTTCAAAATCACACGGTGTACCATCCTCTGGGTTTCTCATGCATGTTTTCGATGTAGGAAGATGCCCTTGAACCTGGAGATTTGGGACCCATGGGATGGGTACCACGCAGTACTACTTTAAAGGGTCTGAGTTTGCTCACCCAACCTCACCCAACCTCTCAGCCCCAAGAGTGTCCACCCTTATGTCTCATCCAGGTGTGGGTCTAGATATGGTCAATCCAGGTTGCATCACAGCTCCTGAACGAATTTTTTAAGAATTTCTCTCTCTTTCACTGTCTTTGTTTTACAGGTTTTTAAAAGTAATTTATTTTTATAATGGGGTTTAGCTGCTTTTCACGGCTGTGTTTATGCAGCTTTACACCCACTTGACACACTTCCAGAGAGATATCAATACATAGGTTTTACGATTCTTACTAGTCACACATATTCTTGTGCGGTGAATAGGTGGTGTTGAGTCCAGTTCACTGAGCAAGGAGTAGGTCTTGTCTATTACATATTGGGTGTATGGAACAGTATCTGAGCGAATTTGAAACCCTTGTTTTATGCATCACCCCACCTCACCTTTCCCGTTAAGCAGCCATAGTGTGTTTTCTAAACGTGTGACTCTGTTCTGTTTGGTAATTCAGTTCAAGTGTAGCGGTTTTTACATTCCCTCTATAAGTGATATCTTATGATAAGTGTCTTTTTCTGTGTGACTTATTTCACTTAGAATCGTCATACCTAAATCCACTCATCTTGCTTCTACTAGCCTTATGACATTGATTTCATGTCTGAGTGATATTCCATTGTACATAAGGACCACAACTTCTTTATCCATTTTTCTCTTTCCTGGGATATTTAAGGTGTCATGAAGTGGAGGTTCTTGTCAACATAGCAGCCCTAAACATTGGGGTGCCTTTGTCTTGCTGATTTTTAGTTTTCCCAATTTATACGCCCATGAGTGGACGTGCCCTATGCTCCCTAAGCTGTGTTTTTTCGATGTTTCAGGACACACCGTACACTTCTCTAGAGTGGCTGTTGGCAATTTACATACCGCCCATCAGCGTAGCAAGGCTGCCATTTCTCCATGGCCTGTCCTGCATTTCTGGTTTTGACACTTTTTGCAGCATGGCCCTTTTGACCGATGGGAAGCGAGACCTCTTTGTAGCGCTGATTTGCCTTTCCAGGTTGCTTGGTTGGCCAAAAAGGGCGTATGCGTTTTTTCCTGAATATATTCAGGAAAAAACGCATACGCCCTTTTTGGCCAAGGGCATCATTGTCGACGTTTTGCCGCTTTTCATGTGCTTTAAAGGCGATTCGAATCTACCTCCTGAAATCTGCTTCCTGCAATTCTGCCTTGCTTTCAAATCCTCTTCGTTGCCTTCCCTCAATATATCTGTGGATGAGAGTTATCATTTATAACTCTGCGGGTTTGTGAATTGCAGTGTCCCTGAGCTCCATTTTTCAACTCGCTTTTTTGGGAGCTGGCCACAAAAGCGCAAGATTGCCTCAGGCCTTATTCTGGTTCCTGGCGGCAGGCTGAGCCTGTGGTTAATTCTTCTTCCTGATGGGAAAATAGAGTGACCTGTGCCTCTACCAACACCTAGATCTAGTCTCTCATTGGTTGCCCCTCTTCCCGTTCATCCTCAGGACAAATTGCAACCTGTAGGGAACAGGAGCTTAAAGGTGCTGATTCTCCAAGTAGGGAGATTGCTAGTAAAGTAGCTGGAAAGGCGAACCCTAGCACAAGGAGATGAGAAATGGGGTGCGTTTTAGAAACCTTTCAAAATCACACGGTGTACCATCTTCTGGGTTTCTCATGCATGTTTTCGATGTAGGAAGATGCCCTTGAACCTGGAGATTTGGGACCCATGGGATGGGTCCCACGCAGTACTACTTTAAAGGGTCTGAGTTTGCTCACCCAACCTCACCCAACCTCTCAGCCCCAAGAGTGTCCACCCTTATGTCTCATCCAGGTGTGGGTCTAGATATGGTAAATCCAGGTTGCATCACAGCCCCTGAACGAATTTTGTAAGAATTTCTCTCTCTTTCACTGTCTTTGTTTTACGGGTTTTTAAAAGTAATTTATTTTTATAATGGGGTTTAGCTGCTTTTCACGGCTGTGTTTATGCGGCTTTACACCCACTTGGCTCACTTCCAGAGAGATATCAATACATAGGTTTTACGATTCTTACTATTCACATATATTCTTGTGCGGTGAATAGGGGGTGTTGAGTCCAGTTCACTGAGCAAGGAGTAGGTCTTGTCTATTACATATTGGGTGTATGGAACAGTATCTGAGCGAATTTGAAACCCTTGTTTTATGCATCACCCCACCTCACCTTTCCCGTTAAGCAGCCATAATGTGTTTTCTAAACGTGTGACTCTGTTCTGTTTTGTAATTCAGTTCAAGTGTAGCGGTTTTTACATTCCCTCTATAAGTGATAGCTTATGATAAGTGTCTTTTTCTGTGTGACTTATTTCACTTAGAATCGTCATACCTAAATCCACTCATCTTGCTTCTACTAGCCTTATGACATTGATTTCATGTCTGAGGGATATTCCTTTGTACATAAGGACCACAAATTCTTTATCCATTTTTCTCTTTCCTGGGATATTTAAGGTGTCATGAAGTGGAGGTTCTTGTCAACATAGCAGCCCTAAACATTGGGATGCCTGTGTCTTGCTGATTTTTAGTTTTCCCAATTTATACGCCCATGAGTGGACGTGCCCTATGCTCCCTAAGCTGTGTTTTTTCGATGTTTCAGGACACACCGTACACTTCTCCAGAGTGGCTTTTGGCAATTTACATCCCGCCCATCAGCGTAGCAAGGCTGCCATTTCTCCATGGCCTGTCCTGCATTTCTGGTTTTGACACTTTTTGCAGCATGGCCCTTTTGACCGATGGGAAGCGAGACCTCTTTGTAGCGCTGATTTGCCTTTCCAGGTTGCTTGGTTGGCCAAAAAGGGCGTATGCATTTTTTCCTGAATATATTCAGGAAAAAACGCATACGCCCTTTTTGGCCAAGGGCATCATTGTCGACGTTTTGCCGCTTTTCATGTGCTTTAAAGGCGATTCGAATCTACCTCCTGAAATCTGTTTCCTGCAATTCTGCCTTGCTTTCAAATCCTCTTCGTTGCCTTCCCTCAATATATCTGTGGATGAGAGTTATCATTTATAACTCTGCGGGTTTGTGAATTGCAGTGTCCCTGAGCTCCATTTTTCAACTCGCTTTTTTGGGAGCTGGCCGCAAAAGCGCGGGATTGCCTCAGGCCCTATTCTGGTTCCTGGCGGCAGGCTGAGCCTGTGGTTAATTCTTCTTCCTGATGGGAAAATAGAGTGACCTGTGCCTGTCCCAACACCTAGATCTAGTCTCTCATTGGTTGCCCCTCTTCCCGTTCATCCTCAGGACAAATTGCAACCTGTAGGGAACAGGAGCTTAAAGGTGCTGATTCTCCAAGTAGGGAGATTGCTAGTAAAGTAGCTGGAAAGGCGAACCCGAGCACAAGGAGATGAGAAATGGGGTGCGTTTTAGAAACCTTTCAAAATCACACGGTGTACCATCTTCTGGGTTTCTCATGCATGTTTTCGATGTAGGAAGATGCCCTTGAACCTGGAGATTTGGGACCCATGGGATGGGTACCACGAAGTACTACTTTAAAGGGTCTGAGTTTGCTCACCCAACCTCACCCAACCTCTCAGCCCCAAGAGTGTCCACCCTTATGTCTCATCCAGGTGTGGATCTAGATATGGTCAATCCAGGTTGCATCACAGCTCCTGAACGAATTTTTTAAGAATTTCTCTCTCTTTCACTGTCTTTGTTTTACAGGTTTTTAAAAGTAATTTATTTTTATAATGGGGTTTAGCTGCTTTTCACGGCTGTGTTTATGCAGCTTTACACCCACTTGACACACTTCCAGAGAGATATCAATACATAGGTTTTACGATTCTTACTAGTCACATATATTCTTGTGCGGTGAATAGGGGGTGTTGAGTCCAGTTCACTGAGCAAGGAGTAGGTCTTGTCTATTACATATTGGGTGTATGGAACAGTATCTGAGCGAATTTGAAACCCTTGTTTTATGCATCACCCCACCTCACCTTTCCCGTTAAGCAGCCATAGTGTGTTTTCTAAACGTGTGACTCTGTTCTGTTTTGTAATTCAGTTCAAGTGTAGCGGTTTTTACATTCCCTCTATAAGTGATATCTTATGATAAGTGTCTTTTTCTGTGTGACTTATTTCACTTAGAATCGTCATACCTAAATCCACTCATCTTGCTTCTACTAGCCTTATGACATTGATTTCATGTCTGAGTGATATTCCTTTGTACATAAGGACCACAACTTCTTTATCCATTTTTCTCTTTCCTGGGATATTTAAGGTGTCATGAAGTGGAGGTTCTTGTCAACATAGCAGCCCTAAACATTGGGGTGCCTTTGTCTTGCTGATTTTTAGTTTTCCCAATTTATACGCCCATGAGTGGACGTGCCCTATGCTCCCTAAGCTGTGTTTTTTCGATGTTTCAGGACACACCGTACACTTCTCTAGAGTGGCTGTTGGCAATTTACATACCGCCCATCAGCGTAGCAAGGCTGCCATTTCTCCATGGCCTGTCCTGCATTTCTGGTTTTGACACTTTTTGCAGCATGGCCCTTTTGACCGATGGGAAGCGAGACCTCTTTGTAGCGCTGATTTGACTTTCCAGGTTGCTTGGTTGGCCAAAAAGGGCGTATGCGTTTTTTCCTGAATATATTCAGGAAAAAACGCATACGCCCTTTTTGGCCAAGGGCATCATTGTCGACGTTTTGCCGCTTTTCATGTGCTTTAAAGGCGATTCGAATCTACCTCCTGAAATCTGCTTCCTGCAATTCTGCCTTGCTTTCAAATCCTCTTCGTTGCCTTCCCTCAATATATCTGTGGATGAGAGTTATCATTTATAACTCTGCGGGTTTGTGAATTGCAGTGTCCCTGAGCTCCATTTTTCAACTCGCTTTTTTGGGAGCTGGCCACAAAAGCGCGAGATTGCCTCAGGCCTTATTCTGGTTCCTGGCGGCAGGCTGAGCCTGTGGTTAATTCTTCTTCCTGATGGGAAAATAGAGTGACCTGTGCCTGTCCCAACACCTAGATCTAGTCTCTCATTGGTTGCCCCTCTTCCCGTTCATCCTCAGGACAAATTGCAACCTGTAGGGAACAGGAGCTTAAAGGTGCTGATTCTCCAAGTAGGGAGATTGCTAATAAAGTAGCTGGAAAGGCGAACCCGAGCACAAGGAGATGAGAAATTGGGTGCGTTTTAGAAACCTTTCAAAATCACATGGTGTACCATCTTCTGGGTTTCTCATGCATGTTTTCGATGTAGGAAGATGCCCTTGAACCTGGAGATTTGGGACCCATGGGATGGGTACCACGCAGTACTACTTAAAAGGGTCTGAGTTTGCTCACCCAACCTCACCCAACCTCTCAGCCCCAAGAGTGTCCACCCTTATGTCTCATCCAGCTGTGGGTCTAGATATGGTCAATCCAGGTTGCATCACAGCTCCTGAACGAATTTTTTAAGAATTTCTCTCTCTTTCACTGTCTTTGTTTTACGGGTTTTTAAAAGTAATTTATTTTTATAATGGGGTTTAGCTGCTTTTCACGGCTGTGTTTATGCAGCTTTACACCCACTTGACACACTTCCAGAGAGATATCAATACATAGGTTTTACGATTCTTACTAGTCACATATATTCTTGTGCGGTGAATAGGGGTTGTTGAGTCCAGTTCACTGAGCAAGGAGTAGGTCTTGTCTATTACATATTGGGTGTATGGAACAGTATCTGAGCGAATTTGAAACCCTTGTTTTATGCATCACCCCACCTCACCTTTCCCGTTAAGCAGCCATAGTGTGTTTTCTAAACGTGTGACTCTGTTCTGTTTTGTAATTCAGTTCAGGTGTAGCGGTTTTTACATTCCCTCTATAAGTGATAGCTTATGATAAGTGTCTTTTTCTGTGTCACTTATTTCACTTAGAATCGTCGTACCTAAATCCACTCATCTTGCTTCTACTAGCCTTATGACATTGATTTCATGTCTGAGTGATATTCCTTTGTACATAAGGACCACAACTTCTTAATCCATTTTTCTCTTTCCTGGGATATTTAAGGTGTCATGAAGTGGAGGTTCTTGTCAAAATAGCAGCCCTAAACATTGGGGTGCCTGTGTCTTGCTGATTTTTAGTTTTCCCAATTTATACGCCCATGAGTGGACGTGCCCTATGCTCCCTAAGCTGTGTTTTTTCGATGTTTCAGGACACACCGTACACTTCTCCAGTGTGGCTTTTGG
The DNA here is from genome assembly GCF_028021215.1 of Eschrichtius robustus. Lineage (NCBI taxonomy): Eukaryota > Metazoa > Chordata > Mammalia > Artiodactyla > Eschrichtiidae > Eschrichtius > Eschrichtius robustus. Next base: position 1,133,043 of record NW_027175171.1, read on the forward strand.
CAATTTACATCCCGCCCATCAGCGTAGCAAGGCTGCCATTTCTCCATGGCCTGTACTGCATTTCTGGTTTTGACACTTTTTGCAGCATGGCCCTTTTGACCGATGGGAAGCGAGACTTCTTTGTAGCGCTGATTTGACTTTCCAGGTTGCTTGGTTGGCCAAAAAGGGCGTATGCGTTTTTTCCTGAATATATTCAGGAAAAAACGCATACGCCCTTTTTGGCCAAGGGCATCATTGTCGACGTTTTGCCGCTTTTCATGTGCTTTAAAGGCGATTCGAATCTACCTCCTGAAATCTGTTTCCTGCAATTCTGCCTTGCTTTCAAATCCTCTTCGTTGCCTTCCCTCAATATATCTGTGGATGAGAGTTATCATTTATAACTCTGCGGGTTTGTGAATTGCAGTGTCCCTGAGCTCCATTTTTCAACTCGCTTTTTTGGGAGCTGGCCGCAAAAGCGCGGGATTGCCTCAGGCCTTATTCTGGTTCCTGGCGGCAGGCTGAGCCTGTGGTTAATTCTTCTTCCTGATGGGAAAATAGAGTGACCTGTGCCTGTCCCAACACCTAGATCTAGTCTCTCATTGGTTGCCCCTCTTCCCGTTCATCCTCAGGAAAAATTGCAACCTGTAGGGAACAGGAGCTTAAAGGTGCTGATTCTCCAAGTAGGGAGATTGCTAGTAAAGTAGCTGGAAAGGCGAACCCGAGCACAAGGAGATGAGAAATTGGGTGCGTTTTAGAAACCTTTCAAAATCACACGGTGTACCATCTTCTGGGTTTCTCATGCATGTTTTCGATGTAGGAAGATGCCCTTGAACCTGGAGATTTGGGACCCATGGGATGGGTACCACGCAGTACTACTTTAAAGGGTCTGAGTTTGCTCACCCAACCTCACCCAACCTCTCAGCCCCAAGAGTGTCCACCCTTATGTCTCATCCAGGTGTGGGTCTAGATATGGTAAATCCAGGTTGCATCACAGCCCCTGAACGAATTTTGTAAGAATTTCTCTCTCTTTCACTGTCTTTGTTTTACGGGTTTTTAAAAGTAATTTATTTTTATAATGGGGTTTAGCTGCTTTTCACGGCTGTGTTTATGCGGCTTTACACCCACTTGGCTCACTTCCAGAGAGATATCAATACATAGGTTTTACGATTCTTACTAGTCACATATATTCTTGTGCGGTGAATAGGGGGTGTTGAGTCCAGTTCACTGAGCAAGGAGTAGGTCTTGTCTATTACATATTGGGTGTATGGAACAGTATCTGAGCGAATTTGAAACCCTTGTTTTATGCATCACCCCACCTCACCTTTCCCGTTAAGCAGCCATAATGTGTTTTCTAAACGTGTGACTCTGTTCTGTTTTGTAATTCAGTTCAAGTGTAGCGGTTTTTACATTCCCTCTATAAGTGATAGCTTATGATAAGTGTCTTTTTCTGTGTGACTTATTTCACTTAGAATCGTCATACCTAAATCCACTCATCTTGCTTCTACTAGCCTTATGACATTGATTTCATGTCTGAGGGATATTCCTTTGTACATAAGGACCACAACTTCTTTATCCATTTTTCTCTTTCCTGGGATATTTAAGGTGTCATGAAGTGGAGGTTCTTGTCAACATAGCAGCCCTAAACATTGGGATGCCTGTGTCTTGCTGATTTTTAGTTTTCCCAATTTATACGCCCATGAGTGGACGTGCCCTATGCTCCCTAAGCTGTGTTTTTTCGATGTTTCAGGACACACCGTACACTTCTCCAGAGTGGCTTTTGGCAATTTACATCCCGCCCATCAGCGTAGCAAGGCTGCCATTTCTCCATGGCCTGTCCTGCATTTCTGGTTTTGACACTTTTTGCAGCATGGCCCTTTTGACCGATGGGAAGCGAGACCTCTTTGTAGCGCTGATTTGCCTTTCCAGGTTGCTTGGTTGGCCAAAAAGGGCGTATGCGTTTTTTCCTGAATATATTCAGGAAAAAACGCATACGCCCTTTTTGGCCAAGGGCATCATTGTCGACGTTTTGCCGCTTTTCATGTGCTTTAAAGGCGATTCGAATCTACCTCCTGAAATCTGTTTCCTGCAATTCTGCCTTGCTTTCAAATCCTCTTCGTTGCCTTCCCTCAATATATCTGTGGATGAGAGTTATCATTTATAACTCTGCGGGTTTGTGAATTGCAGTGTCCCTGAGCTCCATTTTTCAACTCGCTTTTTTGGGAGCTGGCCGCAAAAGCGCGGGATTGCCTCAGGCCCTATTCTGGTTCCTGGCGGCAGGCTGAGCCTGTGGTTAATTCTTCTTCCTGATGGGAAAATAGAGTGACCTGTGCCTGTCCCAACACCTAGATCTAGTCTCTCATTGGTTGCCCCTCTTCCCGTTCATCCTCAGGACAAATTGCAACCTGTAGGGAACAGGAGCTTAAAGGTGCTGATTCTCCAAGTAGGGAGATTGCTAGTAAAGTAGCTGGAAAGGCGAACCCGAGCACAAGGAGATGAGAAATGGGGTGCGTTTTAGAAACCTTTCAAAATCACACGGTGTACCATCTTCTGGGTTTCTCATGCATGTTTTCGATGTAGGAAGATGCCCTTGAACCTGGAGATTTGGGACCCATGGGATGGGTACCACGAAGTACTACTTTAAAGGGTCTGAGTTTGCTCACCCAACCTCACCCAACCTCTCAGCCCCAAGAGTGTCCACCCTTATGTCTCATCCAGGTGTGGATCTAGATATGGTCAATCCAGGTTGCATCACAGCTCCTGAACGAATTTTTTAAGAATTTCTCTCTCTTTCACTGTCTTTGTTTTACAGGTTTTTAAAAGTAATTTATTTTTATAATGGGGTTTAGCTGCTTTTCACGGCTGTGTTTATGCAGCTTTACACCCACTTGACACACTTCCAGAGAGATATCAATACATAGGTTTTACGATTCTTACTAGTCACATATATTCTTGTGCGGTGAATAGGGGGTGTTGAGTCCAGTTCACTGAGCAAGGAGTAGGTCTTGTCTATTACATATTGGGTGTATGGAACAGTATCTGAGCGAATTTGAAACCCTTGTTTTATGCATCACCCCACCTCACCTTTCCCGTTAAGCAGCCATAGTGTGTTTTCTAAACGTGTGACTCTGTTCTGTTTTGTAATTCAGTTCAAGTGTAGCGGTTTTTACATTCCCTCTATAAGTGATATCTTATGATAAGTGTCTTTTTCTGTGTCACTTATTTCACTTAGAATCGTCGTACCTAAATCCACTCATCTTGCTTCTACTAGCCTTATGACATTGATTTCATGTCTGAGTGATATTCCTTTGTACATAAGGACCACAACTTCTTTATCCATTTTTCTCTTTCCTGGGATATTTAAGGTGTCATGAAGTGGAGGTTCTTGTCAACATAGCAGCCCTAAACATTGGGGTGCCTTTGTCTTGCTGATTTTTAGTTTTCCCAATTTATACGCCCATGAGTGGACGTGCCCTATGCTCCCTAAGCTGTGTTTTTTCGATGTTTCAGGACACACCGTACACTTCTCTAGAGTGGCTGTTGGCAATTTACATACCGCCCATCAGCGTAGCAAGGCTGCCATTTCTCCATGGCCTGTACTGCATTTCTGGTTTTGACACTTTTTGCAGCATGGCCCTTTTGACCGATGGGAAGCGAGACTTCTTTGTAGCGCTGATTTGCCTTTCCAGGTTGCTTGGTTGGCCAAAAAGGGCGTATGCGTTTTTTCCTGAATATATTCAGGAAAAAACGCATACGCCCTTTTTGGCCAAGGGCATCATTGTCGACGTTTTGCCGCTTTTCATGTGCTTTAAAGGCGATTCGAATCTACCTCCTGAAATCTCTTTCCTGCAATTCTGCCTTGCTTTCAAATCCTCTTCGTTGCCTTCCCTCAATATATCTGTGGATGAGAGTTATCATTTATAACTCTGCGGGTTTGTGAATTGCAGTGTCCCTGAGCTCCATTTTTCAACTCGCTTTTTTGGGAGCTGGCCGCAAAAGCGCGGGATTGCCTCAGGCCCTATTCTGGTTCCTGGCGGCAGGCTGAGCCTGTGGTTAATTCTTCTTCCTGATGGGAAAATAGAGTGACCTGTGCCTGTCCCAACACCTAGATCTAGTCTCTCATTGGTTGCCCCTCTTCCCGTTCATCCTCAGGAAATATTGCAACCTGTAGGGAACAGGAGCTTAAAGGTGCTGATTCTCCAAGTAGGGAGATTGCTAGTAAAGTAGCTGGAAAGGCGAACCCGAGCACAAGGAGATGAGAAATTGGGTGCGTTTTAGAAACCTTTCAAAATCACACGGTGTACCATCTTCTGGGTTTCTCATGCATGTTTTCGATGTAGGAAGATGCCCTTGAACCTGGAGATTTGGGACCCATGGGATGGGTACCACGCAGTACTACTTTAAGGGGTCTGAGTTTGCTCACCCAACCTCACCCAACCTCTCAGCCCCAAGAGTGTCCACCCTTATGTCTCATCCAGCTGTGGGTCTAGATATGGTCAATCCAGGTTGCATCACAGCTCCTGAACGAATTTTTTAAGAATTTCTCTCTCTTTCACTGTCTTTGTTTTACAGGTTTTTAAAAGTAATTTATTTTTATAATGGGGTTTAGCTGCTTTTCACGGCTGTGTTTATGCAGCTTTACACCCACTTGACACACTTCCAGAGAGATATCAATACATAGGTTTTACGATTCTTACTAGTCACATATATTCTTGTGCGGTGAATAGGGGTTGTTGAGTCCAGTTCACTGAGCAAGGAGTAGGTCTTGTCTATTACATATTGGGTGTATGGAACAGTATCTGAGCGAATTTGAAACCCTTGTTTTATGCATCACCCCACCTCACCTTTCCCGTTAAGCAGCCATAGTGTGTTTTCTAAACGTGTGACTCTGTTCTGTTTTGTAATTCAGTTCAGGTGTAGCGGTTTTTACATTCCCTCTATAAGTGATAGCTTATGATAAGTGTCTTTTTCTGTGTCACTTATTTCACTTAGAATCGTCGTACCTAAATCCACTCATCTTGCTTCTACTAGCCTTATGACATTGATTTCATGTCTGAGTGATATTCCTTTGTACATAAGGACCACAACTTCTTTATCCATTTTTCTCTTTCCTGGGATATTTAAGGTGCCATGAAGTGGAGGTTCTTGTCAACATAGCAGCCCTAAACATTGGGGTGCCTGTGTCTTGCTGATTTTTAGTTTTCCCAATTTATACGCCCATGAGTGGACGTGCCCTATGCTCCCTAAGCTGTGTTTTTTCGATGTTTCAGGACACACCGTACACTTCTCCAGTGTGGCTTTTGGCAATTTACATCCCGCCCATCAGGGTAGCAAGGCTGCCATTTCTCCATGGCCTGTACTGCATTTCTGGTTTTGACACTTTTTGCAGCATGGCCCTTTTGACCGATGGGAAGCGAGACTTCTTTGTAGCGCTGATTTGACTTTCCAGGTTGCTTGGTTGGCCAAAAAGGGCGTATGCGTTTTTTCCTGAATATATTCAGGAAAAAACGCATACGCCCTTTTTGGCCAAGGGCATCATTGTCGACGTTTTGCCGCTTTTCATGTTCTTTAAAGGCGATTCGAATCTACCTCCTGAAATCTCTTTCCTGCAATTCTGCCTTGCTTTCAAATCCTCTTCGTTGCCTTCCCTCAATATATCTGTGGATGAGAGTTATCATTTATAACTCTGCGGATTTGTGAATTGCAGTGTCCCTGAGCTCCATTTTTCAACTCGCTTTTTTGGGAGCTGGCCGCAAAAGCACGGGATTGCCTCAGGCCCTATTCTGGTTCCTGGCGGCAGGCTGAGCCTGTGGTTAATTCTTCTTCCTGATGGGAAAATAGAGTGACCTGTGCCTGTCCCAACACCTAGATCTAGTCTCTCATTGGTTGCCCCTCTTCCCGTTCATCCTCAGGACAAATTGCAACCTGTAGGGAACAGGAGCTTAAAGGTGCTGATTCTCCAAGTAGGGAGATTGCTAATAAAGTAGCTGGAAAGGCGAACCCGAGCACAAGGAGATGAGAAATTGGGTGCGTTTTAGAAACCTTTCAAAATCACACGGTGTACCATCTTCTGGGTTTCTCATGCATGTTTTCGATGTAGGAAGATGCCCTTGAACCTGGAGATTTGGGACCCATGGGATGGGTACCACGCAGTACTACTTTAAAGGGTCTGAGTTTGCTCACCCAACCTCACCCAACCTCTCAGCCCCAAGAGTGTCCACCCTTATGTCTCATCCAGCTGTGGGTCTAGATATGGTCAATCCAGGTTGCATCACAGCTCCTGAACGAATTTTTTAAGAATTTCTCTCTCTTTCACTGTCTTTGTTTTACAGGTTTTTAAAAGTAATTTATTTTTATAATGGGGTTTAGCTGCTTTTCACGGCTGTGTTTATGCAGCTTTACACCCACTTGACACACTTCCAGAGAGATATCAATACATAGGTTTTACGATTCTTACTAGTCACATATATTCTTGTGCGGTGAATAGGGGTTGTTGAGTCCAGTTCACTGAGCAAGGAGTAGGTCTTGTCTATTACATATTGGGTGTATGGAACAGTATCTGAGCGAATTTGAAACCCTTGTTTTATGCATCACCCCACCTCACCTTTCCCGTTAAGCAGCCATAGTGTGTTTTCTAAACGTGTGACTCTGTTCTGTTTTGTAATTCAGTTCAGGTGTAGCGGTTTTTACATTCCCTCTATAAGTGATAGCTTATGATAAGTGTCTTTTTCTGTGTCACTTATTTCACTTAGAATCGTCGTACCTAAATCCACTCATCTTGCTTCTACTAGCCTTATGACATTGATTTCATGTCTGAGTGATATTCCTTTGTACATAAGGACCACAACTTCTTTATCCATTTTTCTCTTTCCTGGGATATTTAAGGTGCCATGAAGTGGAGGTTCTTGTCAACATAGCAGCCCTAAACATTGGGGTGCCTGTGTCTTGCTGATTTTTAGTTTTCCCAATTTATACGCCCATGAGTGGACGTGCCCTATGCTCCCTAAGCTGTGTTTTTTCGATGTTTCAGGACACACCGTACACTTCTCCAGTGTGGCTTTTGGCAATTTACATCCCGCCCATCAGGGTAGCAAGGCTGCCATTTCTCCATGGCCTGTACTGCATTTCTGGTTTTGACACTTTTTGCAGCATGGCCCTTTTGACCGATGGGAAGCGAGACTTCTTTGTAGCGCTGATTTGACTTTCCAGGTTGCTTGGTTGGCCAAAAAGGGCGTATGCGTTTTTTCCTGAATATATTCAGGAAAAAACGCATACGCCCTTTTTGGCCAAGGGCATCATTGTCGACGTTTTGCCGCTTTTCATGTGCTTTAAAGGCGATTCGAATCTACCTCCTGAAATCTCTTTCCTGCAATTCTGCCTTGCTTTCAAATCCTCTTCGTTGCCTTCCCTCAATATATCTGTGGATGAGAGTTATCATTTATAACTCTGCGGGTTTGTGAATTGCAGTGTCCCTGAGCTCCATTTTTCAACTCGCTTTTTTGGGAGCTGGCCGCAAAAGCACGGGATTGCCTCAGGCCCTATTCTGGTTCCTGGCGGCAGGCTGAGCCTGTGGTTAATTCTTCTTCCTGATGGGAAAATAGAGTGACCTGTGCCTGTCCCAACACCTAGATCTAGTCTCTCATTGGTTGCCCCTCTTCCCGTTCATCCTCAGGACAAATTGCAACCTGTAGGGAACAGGAGCTTAAAGGTGCTGATTCTCCAAGTAGGGAGATTGCTAATAAAGTAGCTGGAAAGGCGAACCCGAGCACAAGGAGATGAGAAATTGGGTGCGTTTTAGAAACCTTTCAAAATCACACGGTGTACCATCTTCTGGGTTTCTCATGCATGTTTTCGATGTAGGAAGATGCCCTTGAACCTGGAGATTTGGGACCCATGGGATGGGTACCACGCAGTACTACTTTAAAGGGTCTGAGTTTGCTCACCCAACCTCACCCAACCTCTCAGCCCCAAGAGTGTCCACCCTTATGTCTCATCCAGCTGTGGGTCTAGATATGGTCAATCCAGGTTGCATCACAGCTCCTGAACGAATTTTTTAAGAATTTCTCTCTCTTTCACTGTCTTTGTTTTACAGGTTTTTAAAAGTAATTTATTTTTATAATGGGGTTTAGCTGCTTTTCACGGCTGTGTTTATGCAGCTTTACACCCACTTGACACACTTCCAGAGAGATATCAATACATAGGTTTTACGATTCTTACTAGTCACATATATTCTTGTGCGGTGAATAGGGGTTGTTGAGTCCAGTTCACTGAGCAAGGAGTAGGTCTTGTCTATTACATATTGGGTGTATGGAACAGTATCTGAGCGAATTTGAAACCCTTGTTTTATGCATCACCCCACCTCACCTTTCCCGTTAAGCAGCCATAGTGTGTTTTCTAAACGTGTGACTCTGTTCTGTTTTGTAATTCAGTTCAGGTGTAGCGGTTTTTACATTCCCTCTATAAGTGATAGCTTATGATAAGTGTCTTTTTCTGTGTCACTTATTTCACTTAGAATCGTCGTACCTAAATCCACTCATCTTGCTTCTACTAGCCTTATGACATTGATTTCATGTCTGAGTGATATTCCTTTGTACATAAGGACCACAACTTCTTTATCCATTTTTCTCTTTCCTGGGATATTTAAGGTGTCATGAAGTGGAGGTTCTTGTCAAAATAGCAGCCCTAAACATTGGGGTGCCTGTGTCTTGCTGATTTTTAGTTTTCCCAATTTATACGCCCATGAGTGGACGTGCCCTATGCTCCCTAAGCTGTGTTTTTTCGATGTTTCAGGACACACCGTACACTTCTCCAGTGTGGCTTTTGGCAATTTACATCCCGCCCATCAGCGTAGCAAGGCTGCCATTTCTCCATGGCCTGTACTGCATTTCTGGTTTTGACACTTTTTGCAGCATGGCCCTTTTGACCGATGGGAAGCGAGACTTCTTTGTAGCGCTGATTTGACTTTCCAGGTTGCTTGGTTGGCCAAAAAGGGCGTATGCGTTTTTTCCTGAATATATTCAGGAAAAAACGCATACGCCCTTTTTGGCCAAGGGCATCATTGTCGACGTTTTGCCGCTTTTCATGTGCTTTAAAGGCGATTCGAATCTACCTCCTGAAATCTCTTTCCTGCAATTCTGCCTTGCTTTCAAATCCTCTTCGTTGCCTTCCCTCAATATATCTGTGGATGAGAGTTATCATTTATAACTCTGCGGGTTTGTGAATTGCAGTGTCCCTGAGCTCCATTTTTCAACTCGCTTTTTTGGGAGCTGGCCGCAAAAGCACGGGATTGCCTCAGGCCCTATTCTGGTTCCTGGCGGCAGGCTGAGCCTGTGGTTAATTCTTCTTCCTGATGGGAAAATAGAGTGACCTGTGCCTGTCCCAACACCTAGATCTAGTCTCTCATTGGTTGCCCCTCTTCCCGTTCATCCTCAGGAAAAATTGCAACCTGTAGGGAACAGGAGCTTAAAGGTGCTGATTCTCCAAGTAGGGAGATTGCTAGTAAAGTAGCTGGAAAGGCGAACCCGAGCACAAGGAGATGAGAAATTGGGTGCGTTTTAGAAACCTTTCAAAATCACACGGTGTACCATCTTCTGGGTTTCTCATGCATGTTTTCGATGTAGGAAGATGCCCTTGAACCTGGAGATTTGGGACCCATGGGATGGGTACCACGCAGTACTACTTTAAAGGGTCTGAGTTTGCTCACCCAACCTCACCCAACCTCTCAGCCCCAAGAGTGTCCACCCTTATGTCTCATCCAGGTGTGGGTCTAGATATGGTCAATCCAGGTTGCATCACAGCTCCTGAACGAATTTTTTAAGAATTTCTCTCTCTTTCACTGTCTTTGTTTTACAGGTTTTTAAAAGTAATTTATTTTTATAATGGGGTTTAGCTGCTTTTCACGGCTGTGTTTATGCAGCTTTACACCCACTTGACACACTTCCAGAGAGATATCAATACATAGGTTTTACGATTCTTACTAGTCACATATATTCTTGTGCGGTGAATAGGGGTTGTTGAGTCCAGTTCACTGAGCAAGGAGTAGGTCTTGTCTATTACATATTGGGTGTATGGAACAGTATCTGAGCGAATTTGAAACCCTTGTTTTATGCATCACCCCACCTCACCTTTCCCGTTAAGCAGCCATAGTGTGTTTTCTAAACGTGTGACTCTGTTCTGTTTTGTAATTCAGTTCAGGTGTAGCGGTTTTTACATTCCCTCTATAAGTGATAGCTTATGATAAGTGTCTTTTTCTGTGTCACTTATTTCACTTAGAATCGTCGTACCTAAATCCACTCATCTTGCTTCTACTAGCCTTATGACATTGATTTCATGTCTGAGTGATATTCCTTTGTACATAAGGACCACAACTTCTTTATCCATTTTTCTCTTTCCTGGGATATTTAAGGTGTCATGAAGTGGAGGTTCTTGTCAAAATAGCAGCCCTAAACATTGGGGTGCCTGTGTCTTGCTGATTTTTAGTTTTCCCAATTTATACGCCCATGAGTGGACGTGCCCTATGCTCCCTAAGCTGTGTTTTTTCGATGTTTCAGGACACACCGTACACTTCTCCAGTGTGGCTTTTGGCAATTTACATCCCGCCCATCAGCGTAGCAAGGCTGCCATTTCTCCATGGCCTGTACTGCATTTCTGGTTTTGACACTTTTTGCAGCATGGCCCTTTTGACCGATGGGAAGCGAGACTTCTTTGTAGCGCTGATTTGACTTTCCAGGTTGCTTGGTTGGCCAAAAAGGGCGTATGCGTTTTTTCCTGAATATATTCAGGAAAAAACGCATACGCCCTTTTTGGCCAAGGGCATCATTGTCGACGTTTTGCCGCTTTTCATGTGCTTTAAAGGCGATTCGAATCTACCTCCTGAAATCTCTTTCCTGCAATTCTGCCTTGCTTTCAAATCCTCTTCGTTGCCTTCCCTCAATATATCTGTGGATGAGAGTTATCATTTATAACTCTGCGGGTTTGTGAATTGCAGTGTCCCTGAGCTCCATTTTTCAACTCGCTTTTTTGGGAGCTGGCCGCAAAAGCACGGGATTGCCTCAGGCCCTATTCTGGTTCCTGGCGGCAGGCTGAGCCTGTGGTTAATTCTTCTTCCTGATGGGAAAATAGAGTGACCTGTGCCTGTCCCAACACCTAGATCTAGTCTCTCATTGGTTGCCCCTCTTCCCGTTCATCCTCAGGACAAATTGCAACCTGTAGGGAACAGGAGCTTAAAGGTGCTGATTCTCCAAGTAGGGAGATTGCTAGTAAAGTAGCTGGAAAGGCGAACCCGAGCACAAGGAGATGAGAAATGGGGTGCGTTTTAGAAACCTTTCAAAATCACACGGTGTACCATCTTCTGGGTTTCTCATGCATGTTTTCGATGTAGGAAGATGCCCTTGAACCTGGAGATTTGGGACCCATGGGATGGGTACCACGCAGTACTACTTTAAAGGGTCTGAGTTTGCTCACCCAACCTCACCCAACCTCTCAGCCCCAAGAGTGTCCACCCTTATGTCTCATCCAGGTGTGGGTCTAGATATGGTCAATCCAGGTTGCATCACAGCTCCTGAACGAATTTTTTAAGAATTTCTCTCTCTTTCACTGTCTTTGTTTTACAGGTTTTTAAAAGTAATTTATTTTTATAATGGGGTTTAGCTGCTTTTCACGGCTGTGTTTATGCAGCTTTACACCCACTTGACACACTTCCAGAGAGATATCAATACATAGGTTTTACGATTCTTACTAGTCACATATATTCTTGTGCGGTGAATAGGGGTTGTTGAGTCCAGTTCACTGAGCAAGGAGTAGGTCTTGTCTATTACATATTGGGTGTATGGAACAGTATCTGAGCGAATTTGAAACCCTTGTTTTATGCATCACCCCACCTCACCTTTCCCGTTAAGCAGCCATAGTGTGTTTTCTAAACGTGTGACTCTGTTCTGTTTTGTAATTCAGTTCAGGTGTAGCGGTTTTTACATTCCCTCTATAAGTGATAGCTTATGATAAGTGTCTTTTTCTGTGTCACTTATTTCACTTAGAATCGTCGTACCTAAATCCACTCATCTTGCTTCTACTAGCCTTATGACATTGATTTCATGTCTGAGTGATATTCCTTTGTACATAAGGACCACAACTTCTTTATCCATTTTTCTCTTTCCTGGGATATTTAAGGTGTCATGAAGTGGAGGTTCTTGTCAAAATAGCAGCCCTAAACATTGGGGTGCCTGTGTCTTGCTGATTTTTAGTTTTCCCAATTTATACGCCCATGAGTGGACGTGCCCTATGCTCCCTAAGCTGTGTTTTTTCGATGTTTCAGGACACACCGTACACTTCTCCAGTGTGGCTTTTGGCAATTTACATCCCGCCCATCAGCGTAGCAAGGCTGCCATTTCTCCATGGCCTGTACTGCATTTCTGGTTTTGACACTTTTTGCAGCATGGCCCTTTTGACCGATGGGAAGCGAGACTTCTTTGTAGCGCTGATTTGACTTTCCAGGTTGCTTGGTTGGCCAAAAAGGGCGTATGCGTTTTTTCCTGAATATATTCAGGAAAAAACGCATACGCCCTTTTTGGCCAAGGGCATCATTGTCGACGTTTTGCCGCTTTTCATGTGCTTTAAAGGCGATTCGAATCTACCTCCTGAAATCTCTTTCCTGCAATTCTGCCTTGCTTTCAAATCCTCTTCGTTGCCTTCCCTCAATATATCTGTGGATGAGAGTTATCATTTATAACTCTGCGGGTTTGTGAATTGCAGTGTCCCTGAGCTCCATTTTTCAACTCGCTTTTTTGGGAGCTGGCCGCAAAAGCACGGGATTGCCTCAGGCCCTATTCTGGTTCCTGGCGGCAGGCTGAGCCTGTGGTTAATTCTTCTTCCTGATGGGAAAATAGAGTGACCTGTGCCTGTCCCAACACCTAGATCTAGTCTCTCATTGGTTGCCCCTCTTCCCGTTCATCCTCAGGACAAATTGCAACCTGTAGGGAACAGGAGCTTAAAGGTGCTGATTCTCCAAGTAGGGAGATTGCTAGTAAAGTAGCTGGAAAGGCGAACCCGAGCACAAGGAGATGAGAAATGGGGTGCGTTTTAGAAACCTTTCAAAATCACACGGTGTACCATCTTCTGGGTTTCTCATGCATGTTTTCGATGTAGGAAGATGCCCTTGAACCTGGAGATTTGGGACCCATGGGATGGGTACCACGCAGTACTACTTTAAAGGGTCTGAGTTTGCTCACCCAACCTCACCCAACCTCTCAGCCCCAAGAGTGTCCACCCTTATGTCTCATCCAGGTGTGGGTCTAGATATGGTCAATCCAGGTTGCATCACAGCTCCTGAACGAATTTTTTAAGAATTTCTCTCTCTTTCACTGTCTTTGTTTTACAGGTTTTTAAAAGTAATTTATTTTTATAATGGGGTTTAGCTGCTTTTCACGGCTGTGTTTATGCAGCTTTACACCCACTTGACACACTTCCAGAGAGATATCAATACATAGGTTTTACGATTCTTACTAGTCACATATATTCTTGTGCGGTGAATAGGGGTTGTTGAGTCCAGTTCACTGAGCAAGGAGTAGGTCTTGTCTATTACATATTGGGTGTATGGAACAGTATCTGAGCGAATTTGAAACCCTTGTTTTATGCATCACCCCACCTCACCTTTCCCGTTAAGCAGCCATAGTGTGTTTTCTAAACGTGTGACTCTGTTCTGTTTTGTAATTCAGTTCAGGTGTAGCGGTTTTTACATTCCCTCTATAAGTGATAGCTTATGATAAGTGTCTTTTTCTGTGTCACTTATTTCACTTAGAATCGTCGTACCTAAATCCACTCATCTTGCTTCTACTAGCCTTATGACATTGATTTCATGTCTGAGTGATATTCCTTTGTACATAAGGACCACAACTTCTTTATCCATTTTTCTCTTTCCTGGGATATTTAAGGTGCCATGAAGTGGAGGTTCTTGTCAACATAGCAGCCCTAAACATTGGGGTGCCTGTGTCTTGCTGATTTTTAGTTTTCCCAATTTATACGCCCATGAGTGGACGTGCCCTATGCTCCCTAAGCTGTGTTTTTTCGATGTTTCAGGACACACCGTACACTTCTCCAGTGTGGCTTTTGGCAATTTACATCCCGCCCATCAGGGTAGCAAGGCTGCCATTTCTCCATGGCCTGTACTGCATTTCTGGTTTTGACACTTTTTGCAGCATGGCCCTTTTGACCGATGGGAAGCGAGACTTCTTTGTAGCGCTGATTTGACTTTCCAGGTTGCTTGGTTGGCCAAAAAGGGCGTATGCGTTTTTTCCTGAATATATTCAGGAAAAAACGCATACGCCCTTTTTGGCCAAGGGCATCATTGTCGACGTTTTGCCGCTTTTCATGTGCTTTAAAGGCGATTCGAATCTACCTCCTGAAATCTCTTTCCTGCAATTCTGCCTTGCTTTCAAATCCTCTTCGTTGCCTTCCCTCAATATATCTGTGGATGAGAGTTATCATTTATAACTCTGCGGATTTGTGAATTGCAGTGTCCCTGAGCTCCATTTTTCAACTCGCTTTTTTGGGAGCTGGCCGCAAAAGCACGGGATTGCCTCAGGCCCTATTCTGGTTCCTGGCGGCAGGCTGAGCCTGTGGTTAATTCTTCTTCCTGATGGGAAAATAGAGTGACCTGTGCCTGTCCCAACACCTAGATCTAGTCTCTCATTGGTTGCCCCTCTTCCCGTTCATCCTCAGGACAAATTGCAACCTGTAGGGAACAGGAGCTTAAAGGTGCTGATTCTCCAAGTAGGGAGATTGCTAATAAAGTAGCTGGAAAGGCGAACCCGAGCACAAGGAGATGAGAAATTGGGTGCGTTTTAGAAACCTTTCAAAATCACACGGTGTACCATCTTCTGGGTTTCTCATGCATGTTTTCGATGTAGGAAGATGCCCTTGAACCTGGAGATTTGGGACCCATGGGATGGGTACCACGCAGTACTACTTTAAAGGGTCTGAGTTTGCTCACCCAACCTCACCCAACCTCTCAGCCCCAAGAGTGTCCACCCTTATGTCTCATCCAGCTGTGGGTCTAGATATGGTCAATCCAGGTTGCATCACAGCTCCTGAACGAATTTTTTAAGAATTTCTCTCTCTTTCACTGTCTTTGTTTTACAGGTTTTTAAAAGTAATTTATTTTTATAATGGGGTTTAGCTGCTTTTCACGGCTGTGTTTATGCAGCTTTACACCCACTTGACACACTTCCAGAGAGATATCAATACATAGGTTTTACGATTCTTACTAGTCACATATATTCTTGTGCGGTGAATAGGAGTTGTTGAGTCCAGTTCACTGAGCAAGGAGTAGGTCTTGTCTATTACATATTGGGTGTATGGAACAGTATCTGAGCGAATTTGAAACCCTTGTTTTATGCATCACCCCACCTCACCTTTCCCGTTAAGCAGCCATAGTGTGTTTTCTAAACGTGTGACTCTGTTCTGTTTTGTAATTCAGTTCAGGTGTAGCGGTTTTTACATTCCCTCTATAAGTGATAGCTTATGATAAGTGTCTTTTTCTGTGTCACTTATTTCACTTAGAATCGTCGTACCTAAATCCACTCATCTTGCTTCTACTAGCCTTATGACATTGATTTCATGTCTGAGTGATATTCCTTTGTACATAAGGACCACAACTTCTTAATCCATTTTTCTCTTTCCTGGGATATTTAAGGTGTCATGAAGTGGAGGTTCTTGTCAACATAGCAGCCCTAAACATTGGGGTGCCTGTGTCTTGCTGATTTTTAGTTTTCCCAATTTATACGCCCATGAGTGGACGTGCCCTATGCTCCCTAAGCTGTGTTTTTTCGATGTTTCAGGACACACCGTACACTTCTCCAGTGTGGCTTTTGGCAATTTACATCCCGCCCATCAGCGTAGCAAGGCTGCCATTTCTCCATGGCCTGTACTGCATTTCTGGTTTTGACACTTTTTGCAGCATGGCCCTTTTGACCGATGGGAAGCGAGACTTCTTTGTAGCGCTGATTTGACTTTCCAGGTTGCTTGGTTGGCCAAAAAGGGCGTATGCGTTTTTTCCTGAATATATTCAGGAAAAAACGCATACGCCCTTTTTGGCCAAGGGCATCATTGTCGACGTTTTGCCGCTTTTCATGTGCTTTAAAGGCGATTCGAATCTACCTCCTGAAATCTGTTTCCTGCAATTCTGCCTTGCTTTCAAATCCTCTTCGTTGCCTTCCCTCAATATATCTGTGGATGAGAGTTATCATTTATAACTCTGCGGGTTTGTGAATTGCAGTGTCCCTGAGCTCCATTTTTCAACTCGCTTTTTTGGGAGCTGGCCGCAAATGGGCGGGATTGCCTCAGGCCCTATTCTGGTTCCTGGCGGCAGGCTGAGCCTGTGGTTAATTCTTCTTCCTGATGGGAAAATAGAGTGACCTGTGCCTGTCCCAACACCTAGATCTAGTCTCTCATTGGTTGCCCCTCTTCCCGTTCATCCTCAGGAAAAATTGCAACCTGTAGGGAACAGGAGCTTAAAGGTGCTGATTCTCCAAGTAGGGAGATTGCTAGTAAAGTAGCTGGAAAGGCGAACCCGAGCACAAGGAGATGAGAAATTGGGTGCGTTTTAGAAACCTTTCAAAATCACACGGTGTACCATCTTCTGGGTTTCTCATGCATGTTTTCGATGTAGGAAGATGCCCTTGAACCTGGAGATTTGGGACCCATGGGATGGGTACCACGCAGTACTACTTTAAAGGGTCTGAGTTTGCTCACCCAACCTCACCCAACCTCTCAGCCCCAAGAGTGTCCACCCTTATGTCTCATCCAGGTGTGGGTCTAGATATGGTCAATCCAGGTTGCATCACAGCTCCTGAACGAATTTTTTAAGAATTTCTCTCTCTTTCACTGTCTTTGTTTTACAGGTTTTTAAAAGTAATTTATTTTTATAATGGGGTTTAGCTGCTTTTCACGGCTGTGTTTATGCAGCTTTACACCCACTTGACACACTTCCAGAGAGATATCAATACATAGGTTTTACGATTCTTACTAGTCACATATATTCTTGTGCGGTGAATAGGGGTTGTTGAGTCCAGTTCACTGAGCAAGGAGTAGGTCTTGTCTATTACATATTGGGTGTATGGAACAGTATCTGAGCGAATTTGAAACCCTTGTTTTATGCATCACCCCACCTCACCTTTCCCGTTAAGCAGCCATAGTGTGTTTTCTAAACGTGTGACTCTGTTCTGTTTTGTAATTCAGTTCAGGTGTAGCGGTTTTTACATTCCCTCTATAAGTGATAGCTTATGATAAGTGTCTTTTTCTGTGTCACTTATTTCACTTAGAATCGTCGTACCTAAATCCACTCATCTTGCTTCTACTAGCCTTATGACATTGATTTCATGTCTGAGTGATATTCCTTTGTACATAAGGACCACAACTTCTTTATCCATTTTTCTCTTTCCTGGGATATTTAAGGTGTCATGAAGTGGAGGTTCTTGTCAAAATAGCAGCCCTAAACATTGGGGTGCCTGTGTCTTGCTGATTTTTAGTTTTCCCAATTTATACGCCCATGAGTGGACGTGCCCTATGCTCCCTAAGCTGTGTTTTTTCGATGTTTCAGGACACACCGTACACTTCTCCAGTGTGGCTTTTGGCAATTTACATCCCGCCCATCAGCGTAGCAAGGCTGCCATTTCTCCATGGCCTGTACTGCATTTCTGGTTTTGACACTTTTTGCAGCATGGCCCTTTTGACCGATGGGAAGCGAGACTTCTTTGTAGCGCTGATTTGACTTTCCAGGTTGCTTGGTTGGCCAAAAAGGGCGTATGCGTTTTTTCCTGAATATATTCAGGAAAAAACGCATACGCCCTTTTTGGCCAAGGGCATCATTGTCGACGTTTTGCCGCTTTTCATGTGCTTTAAAGGCGATTCGAATCTACCTCCTGAAATCTCTTTCCTGCAATTCTGCCTTGCTTTCAAATCCTCTTCGTTGCCTTCCCTCAATATATCTGTGGATGAGAGTTATCATTTATAACTCTGCGGGTTTGTGAATTGCAGTGTCCCTGAGCTCCATTTTTCAACTCGCTTTTTTGGGAGCTGGCCGCAAAAGCACGGGATTGCCTCAGGCCCTATTCTGGTTCCTGGCGGCAGGCTGAGCCTGTGGTTAATTCTTCTTCCTGATGGGAAAATAGAGTGACCTGTGCCTGTCCCAACACCTAGATCTAGTCTCTCATTGGTTGCCCCTCTTCCCGTTCATCCTCAGGAAAAATTGCAACCTGTAGGGAACAGGAGCTTAAAGGTGCTGATTCTCCAAGTAGGGAGATTGCTAGTAAAGTAGCTGGAAAGGCGAACCCGAGCACAAGGAGATGAGAAATTGGGTGCGTTTTAGAAACCTTTCAAAATCACACGGTGTACCATCTTCTGGGTTTCTCATGCATGTTTTCGATGTAGGAAGATGCCCTTGAACCTGGAGATTTGGGACCCATGGGATGGGTACCACGCAGTACTACTTTAAAGGGTCTGAGTTTGCTCACCCAACCTCACCCAACCTCTCAGCCCCAAGAGTGTCCACCCTTATGTCTCATCCAGGTGTGGGTCTAGATATGGTCAATCCAGGTTGCATCACAGCTCCTGAACGAATTTTTTAAGAATTTCTCTCTCTTTCACTGTCTTTGTTTTACAGGTTTTTAAAAGTAATTTATTTTTATAATGGGGTTTAGCTGCTTTTCACGGCTGTGTTTATGCAGCTTTACACCCACTTGACACACTTCCAGAGAGATATCAATACATAGGTTTTACGATTCTTACTAGTCACATATATTCTTGTGCGGTGAATAGGGGTTGTTGAGTCCAGTTCACTGAGCAAGGAGTAGGTCTTGTCTATTACATATTGGGTGTATGGAACAGTATCTGAGCGAATTTGAAACCCTTGTTTTATGCATCACCCCACCTCACCTTTCCCGTTAAGCAGCCATAGTGTGTTTTCTAAACGTGTGACTCTGTTCTGTTTTGTAATTCAGTTCAGGTGTAGCGGTTTTTACATTCCCTCTATAAGTGATAGCTTATGATAAGTGTCTTTTTCTGTGTCACTTATTTCACTTAGAATCGTCGTACCTAAATCCACTCATCTTGCTTCTACTAGCCTTATGACATTGATTTCATGTCTGAGTGATATTCCTTTGTACATAAGGACCACAACTTCTTTATCCATTTTTCTCTTTCCTGGGATATTTAAGGTGTCATGAAGTGGAGGTTCTTGTCAAAATAGCAGCCCTAAACATTGGGGTGCCTGTGTCTTGCTGATTTTTAGTTTTCCCAATTTATACGCCCATGAGTGGACGTGCCCTATGCTCCCTAAGCTGTGTTTTTTCGATGTTTCAGGACACACCGTACACTTCTCCAGTGTGGCTTTTGGCAATTTACATCCCGCCCATCAGCGTAGCAAGGCTGCCATTTCTCCATGGCCTGTACTGCATTTCTGGTTTTGACACTTTTTGCAGCATGGCCCTTTTGACCGATGGGAAGCGAGACTTCTTTGTAGCGCTGATTTGACTTTCCAGGTTGCTTGGTTGGCCAAAAAGGGCGTATGCGTTTTTTCCTGAATATATTCAGGAAAAAACGCATACGCCCTTTTTGGCCAAGGGCATCATTGTCGACGTTTTGCCGCTTTTCATGTGCTTTAAAGGCGATTCGAATCTACCTCCTGAAATCTCTTTCCTGCAATTCTGCCTTGCTTTCAAATCCTCTTCGTTGCCTTCCCTCAATATATCTGTGGATGAGAGTTATCATTTATAACTCTGCGGGTTTGTGAATTGCAGTGTCCCTGAGCTCCATTTTTCAACTCGCTTTTTTGGGAGCTGGCCGCAAAAGCACGGGATTGCCTCAGGCCCTATTCTGGTTCCTGGCGGCAGGCTGAGCCTGTGGTTAATTCTTCTTCCTGATGGGAAAATAGAGTGACCTGTGCCTGTCCCAACACCTAGATCTAGTCTCTCATTGGTTGCCCCTCTTCCCGTTCATCCTCAGGAAAAATTGCAACCTGTAGGGAACAGGAGCTTAAAGGTGCTGATTCTCCAAGTAGGGAGATTGCTAGTAAAGTAGCTGGAAAGGCGAACCCGAGCACAAGGAGATGAGAAATTGGGTGCGTTTTAGAAACCTTTCAAAATCACACGGTGTACCATCTTCTGGGTTTCTCATGCATGTTTTCGATGTAGGAAGATGCCCTTGAACCTGGAGATTTGGGACCCATGGGATGGGTACCACGCAGTACTACTTTAAAGGGTCTGAGTTTGCTCACCCAACCTCACCCAACCTCTCAGCCCCAAGAGTGTCCACCCTTATGTCTCATCCAGGTGTGGGTCTAGATATGGTCAATCCAGGTTGCATCACAGCTCCTGAACGAATTTTTTAAGAATTTCTCTCTCTTTCACTGTCTTTGTTTTACAGGTTTTTAAAAGTAATTTATTTTTATAATGGGGTTTAGCTGCTTTTCACGGCTGTGTTTATGCAGCTTTACACCCACTTGACACACTTCCAGAGAGATATCAATACATAGGTTTTACGATTCTTACTAGTCACATATATTCTTGTGCGGTGAATAGGGGTTGTTGAGTCCAGTTCACTGAGCAAGGAGTAGGTCTTGTCTATTACATATTGGGTGTATGGAACAGTATCTGAGCGAATTTGAAACCCTTGTTTTATGCATCACCCCACCTCACCTTTCCCGTTAAGCAGCCATAGTGTGTTTTCTAAACGTGTGACTCTGTTCTGTTTTGTAATTCAGTTCAGGTGTAGCGGTTTTTACATTCCCTCTATAAGTGATAGCTTATGATAAGTGTCTTTTTCTGTGTCACTTATTTCACTTAGAATCGTCGTACCTAAATCCACTCATCTTGCTTCTACTAGCCTTATGACATTGATTTCATGTCTGAGTGATATTCCTTTGTACATAAGGACCACAACTTCTTTATCCATTTTTCTCTTTCCTGGGATATTTAAGGTGTCATGAAGTGGAGGTTCTTGTCAAAATAGCAGCCCTAAACATTGGGGTGCCTGTGTCTTGCTGATTTTTAGTTTTCCCAATTTATACGCCCATGAGTGGACGTGCCCTATGCTCCCTAAGCTGTGTTTTTTCGATGTTTCAGGACACACCGTACACTTCTCCAGTGTGGCTTTTGGCAATTTACATCCCGCCCATCAGCGTAGCAAGGCTGCCATTTCTCCATGGCCTGTACTGCATTTCTGGTTTTGACACTTTTTGCAGCATGGCCCTTTTGACCGATGGGAAGCGAGACTTCTTTGTAGCGCTGATTTGACTTTCCAGGTTGCTTGGTTGGCCAAAAAGGGCGTATGCGTTTTTTCCTGAATATATTCAGGAAAAAACGCATACGCCCTTTTTGGCCAAGGGCATCATTGTCGACGTTTTGCCGCTTTTCATGTGCTTTAAAGGCGATTCGAATCTACCTCCTGAAATCTCTTTCCTGCAATTCTGCCTTGCTTTCAAATCCTCTTCGTTGCCTTCCCTCAATATATCTGTGGATGAGAGTTATCATTTATAACTCTGCGGGTTTGTGAATTGCAGTGTCCCTGAGCTCCATTTTTCAACTCGCTTTTTTGGGAGCTGGCCGCAAAAGCACGGGATTGCCTCAGGCCCTATTCTGGTTCCTGGCGGCAGGCTGAGCCTGTGGTTAATTCTTCTTCCTGATGGGAAAATAGAGTGACCTGTGCCTGTCCCAACACCTAGATCTAGTCTCTCATTGGTTGCCCCTCTTCCCGTTCATCCTCAGGACAAATTGCAACCTGTAGGGAACAGGAGCTTAAAGGTGCTGATTCTCCAAGTAGGGAGATTGCTAGTAAAGTAGCTGGAAAGGCGAACCCGAGCACAAGGAGATGAGAAATGGGGTGCGTTTTAGAAACCTTTCAAAATCACACGGTGTACCATCTTCTGGGTTTCTCATGCATGTTTTCGATGTAGGAAGATGCCCTTGAACCTGGAGATTTGGGACCCATGGGATGGGTACCACGCAGTACTACTTTAAAGGGTCTGAGTTTGCTCACCCAACCTCACCCAACCTCTCAGCCCCAAGAGTGTCCACCCTTATGTCTCATCCAGGTGTGGGTCTAGATATGGTCAATCCAGGTTGCATCACAGCTCCTGAACGAATTTTTTAAGAATTTCTCTCTCTTTCACTGTCTTTGTTTTACAGGTTTTTAAAAGTAATTTATTTTTATAATGGGGTTTAGCTGCTTTTCACGGCTGTGTTTATGCAGCTTTACACCCACTTGACACACTTCCAGAGAGATATCAATACATAGGTTTTACGATTCTTACTAGTCACATATATTCTTGTGCGGTGAATAGGGGTTGTTGAGTCCAGTTCACTGAGCAAGGAGTAGGTCTTGTCTATTACATATTGGGTGTATGGAACAGTATCTGAGCGAATTTGAAACCCTTGTTTTATGCATCACCCCACCTCACCTTTCCCGTTAAGCAGCCATAGTGTGTTTTCTAAACGTGTGACTCTGTTCTGTTTTGTAATTCAGTTCAGGTGTAGCGGTTTTTACATTCCCTCTATAAGTGATAGCTTATGATAAGTGTCTTTTTCTGTGTCACTTATTTCACTTAGAATCGTCGTACCTAAATCCACTCATCTTGCTTCTACTAGCCTTATGACATTGATTTCATGTCTGAGTGATATTCCTTTGTACATAAGGACCACAACTTCTTAATCCATTTTTCTCTTTCCTGGGATATTTAAGGTGTCATGAAGTGGAGGTTCTTGTCAAAATAGCAGCCCTAAACATTGGGGTGCCTGTGTCTTGCTGATTTTTAGTTTTCCCAATTTATACGCCCATGAGTGGACGTGCCCTATGCTCCCTAAGCTGTGTTTTTTCGATGTTTCAGGACACACCGTACACTTCTCCAGTGTGGCTTTTGGCAATTTACATCCCGCCCATCAGCGTAGCAAGGCTGCCATTTCTCCATGGCCTGTACTGCATTTCTGGTTTTGACACTTTTTGCAGCATGGCCCTTTTGACCGATGGGAAGCGAGACTTCTTTGTAGCGCTGATTTGACTTTCCAGGTTGCTTGGTTGGCCAAAAAGGGCGTATGCGTTTTTTCCTGAATATATTCAGGAAAAAACGCATACGCCCTTTTTGGCCAAGGGCATCATTGTCGACGTTTTGCCGCTTTTCATGTGCTTTAAAGGCGATTCGAATCTACCTCCTGAAATCTGTTTCCTGCAATTCTGCCTTGCTTTCAAATCCTCTTCGTTGCCTTCCCTCAATATATCTGTGGATGAGAGTTATCATTTATAACTCTGCGGGTTTGTGAATTGCAGTGTCCCTGAGCTCCATTTTTCAACTCGCTTTTTTGGGAGCTGGCCGCAAAAGGGCGGGATTGCCTCAGGCCCTATTCTGGTTCCTGGCGGCAGGCTGAGCCTGTGGTTAATTCTTCTTCCTGATGGGAAAATAGAGTGACCTGTGCCTGTCCCAACACCTAGATCTAGTCTCTCATTGGTTGCCCCTCTTCCCGTTCATCCTCAGGAAAAATTGCAACCTGTAGGGAACAGGAGCTTAAAGGTGCTGATTCTCCAAGTAGGGAGATTGCTAGTAAAGTAGCTGGAAAGGCGAACCCGAGCACAAGGAGATGAGAAATTGGGTGCGTTTTAGAAACCTTTCAAAATCACACGGTGTACCATCTTCTGGGTTTCTCATGCATGTTTTCGATGTAGGAAGATGCCCTTGAACCTGGAGATTTGGGACCCATGGGATGGGTACCACGCAGTACTACTTTAAAGGGTCTGAGTTTGCTCACCCAACCTCACCCAACCTCTCAGCCCCAAGAGTGTCCACCCTTATGTCTCATCCAGGTGTGGGTCTAGATATGGTCAATCCAGGTTGCATCACAGCTCCTGAACGAATTTTTTAAGAATTTCTCTCTCTTTCACTGTCTTTGTTTTACAGGTTTTTAAAAGTAATTTATTTTTATAATGGGGTTTAGCTGCTTTTCACGGCTGTGTTTATGCAGCTTTACACCCACTTGACACACTTCCAGAGAGATATCAATACATAGGTTTTACGATTCTTACTAGTCACATATATTCTTGTGCGGTGAATAGGGGTTGTTGAGTCCAGTTCACTGAGCAAGGAGTAGGTCTTGTCTATTACATATTGGGTGTATGGAACAGTATCTGAGCGAATTTGAAACCCTTGTTTTATGCATCACCCCACCTCACCTTTCCCGTTAAGCAGCCATAGTGTGTTTTCTAAACGTGTGACTCTGTTCTGTTTTGTAATTCAGTTCAGGTGTAGCGGTTTTTACATTCCCTCTATAAGTGATAGCTTATGATAAGTGTCTTTTTCTGTGTCACTTATTTCACTTAGAATCGTCGTACCTAAATCCACTCATCTTGCTTCTACTAGCCTTATGACATTGATTTCATGTCTGAGTGATATTCCTTTGTACATAAGGACCACAACTTCTTTATCCATTTTTCTCTTTCCTGGGATATTTAAGGTGTCATGAAGTGGAGGTTCTTGTCAAAATAGCAGCCCTAAACATTGGGGTGCCTGTGTCTTGCTGATTTTTAGTTTTCCCAATTTATACGCCCATGAGTGGACGTGCCCTATGCTCCCTAAGCTGTGTTTTTTCGATGTTTCAGGACACACCGTACACTTCTCCAGTGTGGCTTTTGGCAATTTACATCCCGCCCATCAGCGTAGCAAGGCTGCCATTTCTCCATGGCCTGTACTGCATTTCTGGTTTTGACACTTTTTGCAGCATGGCCCTTTTGACCGATGGGAAGCGAGACTTCTTTGTAGCGCTGATTTGACTTTCCAGGTTGCTTGGTTGGCCAAAAAGGGCGTATGCGTTTTTTCCTGAATATATTCAGGAAAAAACGCATACGCCCTTTTTGGCCAAGGGCATCATTGTCGACGTTTTGCCGCTTTTCATGTGCTTTAAAGGCGATTCGAATCTACCTCCTGAAATCTCTTTCCTGCAATTCTGCCTTGCTTTCAAATCCTCTTCGTTGCCTTCCCTCAATATATCTGTGGATGAGAGTTATCATTTATAACTCTGCGGGTTTGTGAATTGCAGTGTCCCTGAGCTCCATTTTTCAACTCGCTTTTTTGGGAGCTGGCCGCAAAAGCACGGGATTGCCTCAGGCCCTATTCTGGTTCCTGGCGGCAGGCTGAGCCTGTGGTTAATTCTTCTTCCTGATGGGAAAATAGAGTGACCTGTGCCTGTCCCAACACCTAGATCTAGTCTCTCATTGGTTGCCCCTCTTCCCGTTCATCCTCAGGACAAATTGCAACCTGTAGGGAACAGGAGCTTAAAGGTGCTGATTCTCCAAGTAGGGAGATTGCTAGTAAAGTAGCTGGAAAGGCGAACCCGAGCACAAGGAGATGAGAAATGGGGTGCGTTTTAGAAACCTTTCAAAATCACACGGTGTACCATCTTCTGGGTTTCTCATGCATGTTTTCGATGTAGGAAGATGCCCTTGAACCTGGAGATTTGGGACCCATGGGATGGGTACCACGCAGTACTACTTTAAAGGGTCTGAGTTTGCTCACCCAACCTCACCCAACCTCTCAGCCCCAAGAGTGTCCACCCTTATGTCTCATCCAGGTGTGGGTCTAGATATGGTCAATCCAGGTTGCATCACAGCTCCTGAACGAATTTTTTAAGAATTTCTCTCTCTTTCACTGTCTTTGTTTTACAGGTTTTTAAAAGTAATTTATTTTTATAATGGGGTTTAGCTGCTTTTCACGGCTGTGTTTATGCAGCTTTACACCCACTTGACACACTTCCAGAGAGATATCAATACATAGGTTTTACGATTCTTACTAGTCACATATATTCTTGTGCGGTGAATAGGGGTTGTTGAGTCCAGTTCACTGAGCAAGGAGTAGGTCTTGTCTATTACATATTGGGTGTATGGAACAGTATCTGAGCGAATTTGAAACCCTTGTTTTATGCATCACCCCACCTCACCTTTCCCGTTAAGCAGCCATAGTGTGTTTTCTAAACGTGTGACTCTGTTCTGTTTTGTAATTCAGTTCAGGTGTAGCGGTTTTTACATTCCCTCTATAAGTGATAGCTTATGATAAGTGTCTTTTTCTGTGTCACTTATTTCACTTAGAATCGTCGTACCTAAATCCACTCATCTTGCTTCTACTAGCCTTATGACATTGATTTCATGTCTGAGTGATATTCCTTTGTACATAAGGACCACAACTTCTTAATCCATTTTTCTCTTTCCTGGGATATTTAAGGTGTCATGAAGTGGAGGTTCTTGTCAAAATAGCAGCCCTAAACATTGGGGTGCCTGTGTCTTGCTGATTTTTAGTTTTCCCAATTTATACGCCCATGAGTGGACGTGCCCTATGCTCCCTAAGCTGTGTTTTTTCGATGTTTCAGGACACACCGTACACTTCTCCAGTGTGGCTTTTGGCAATTTACATCCCGCCCATCAGCGTAGCAAGGCTGCCATTTCTCCATGGCCTGTACTGCATTTCTGGTTTTGACACTTTTTGCAGCATGGCCCTTTTGACCGATGGGAAGCGAGACTTCTTTGTAGCGCTGATTTGACTTTCCAGGTTGCTTGGTTGGCCAAAAAGGGCGTATGCGTTTTTTCCTGAATATATTCAGGAAAAAACGCATACGCCCTTTTTGGCCAAGGGCATCATTGTCGACGTTTTGCCGCTTTTCATGTGCTTTAAAGGCGATTCGAATCTACCTCCTGAAATCTGTTTCCTGCAATTCTGCCTTGCTTTCAAATCCTCTTCGTTGCCTTCCCTCAATATATCTGTGGATGAGAGTTATCATTTATAACTCTGCGGGTTTGTGAATTGCAGTGTCCCTGAGCTCCATTTTTCAACTCGCTTTTTTGGGAGCTGGCCGCAAAAGGGCGGGATTGCCTCAGGCCCTATTCTGGTTCCTGGCGGCAGGCTGAGCCTGTGGTTAATTCTTCTTCCTGATGGGAAAATAGAGTGACCTGTGCCTGTCCCAACACCTAGATCTAGTCTCTCATTGGTTGCCCCTCTTCCCGTTCATCCTCAGGAAAAATTGCAACCTGTAGGGAACAGGAGCTTAAAGGTGCTGATTCTCCAAGTAGGGAGATTGCTAGTAAAGTAGCTGGAAAGGCGAACCCGAGCACAAGGAGATGAGAAATTGGGTGCGTTTTAGAAACCTTTCAAAATCACACGGTGTACCATCTTCTGGGTTTCTCATGCATGTTTTCGATGTAGGAAGATGCCCTTGAACCTGGAGATTTGGGACCCATGGGATGGGTACCACGCAGTACTACTTTAAAGGGTCTGAGTTTGCTCACCCAACCTCACCCAACCTCTCAGCCCCAAGAGTGTCCACCCTTATGTCTCATCCAGGTGTGGGTCTAGATATGGTCAATCCAGGTTGCATCACAGCTCCTGAACGAATTTTTTAAGAATTTCTCTCTCTTTCACTGTCTTTGTTTTACAGGTTTTTAAAAGTAATTTATTTTTATAATGGGGTTTAGCTGCTTTTCACGGCTGTGTTTATGCAGCTTTACACCCACTTGACACACTTCCAGAGAGATATCAATACATAGTTTTTACGATTCTTACTAGTCACATATATTCTTGTGCGGTGAATAGGGGTTGTTGAGTCCAGTTCACTGAGCAAGGAGTAGGTCTTGTCTATTACATATTGGGTGTATGGAACAGTATCTGAGCGAATTTGAAACCCTTGTTTTATGCATCACCCCACCTCACCTTTCCCGTTAAGCAGCCATAGTGTGTTTTCTAAACGTGTGACTCTGTTCTGTTTTGTAATTCAGTTCAGGTGTAGCGGTTTTTACATTCCCTCTATAAGTGATAGCTTATGATAAGTGTCTTTTTCTGTGTCACTTATTTCACTTAGAATCGTCGTACCTAAATCCACTCATCTTGCTTCTACTAGCCTTATGACATTGATTTCATGTCTGAGTGATATTCCTTTGTACATAAGGACCACAACTTCTTTATCCATTTTTCTCTTTCCTGGGATATTTAAGGTGTCATGAAGTGGAGGTTCTTGTCAAAATAGCAGCCCTAAACATTGGGGTGCCTGTGTCTTGCTGATTTTTAGTTTTCCCAATTTATACGCCCATGAGTGGACGTGCCCTATGCTCCCTAAGCTGTGTTTTTTCGATGTTTCAGGACACACCGTACACTTCTCCAGTGTGGCTTTTGGCAATTTACATCCCGCCCATCAGCGTAGCAAGGCTGCCATTTCTCCATGGCCTGTACTGCATTTCTGGTTTTGACACTTTTTGCAGCATGGCCCTTTTGACCGATGGGAAGCGAGACTTCTTTGTAGCGCTGATTTGACTTTCCAGGTTGCTTGGTTGGCCAAAAAGGGCGTATGCGTTTTTTCCTGAATATATTCAGGAAAAAACGCATACGCCCTTTTTGGCCAAGGGCATCATTGTCGACGTTTTGCCGCTTTTCATGTGCTTTAAAGGCGATTCGAATCTACCTCCTGAAATCTCTTTCCTGCAATTCTGCCTTGCTTTCAAATCCTCTTCGTTGCCTTCCCTCAATATATCTGTGGATGAGAGTTATCATTTATAACTCTGCGGGTTTGTGAATTGCAGTGTCCCTGAGCTCCATTTTTCAACTCGCTTTTTTGGGAGCTGGCCGCAAAAGCACGGGATTGCCTCAGGCCCTATTCTGGTTCCTGGCGGCAGGCTGAGCCTGTGGTTAATTCTTCTTCCTGATGGGAAAATAGAGTGACCTGTGCCTGTCCCAACACCTAGATCTAGTCTCTCATTGGTTGCCCCTCTTCCCGTTCATCCTCAGGAAAAATTGCAACCTGTAGGGAACAGGAGCTTAAAGGTGCTGATTCTCCAAGTAGGGAGATTGCTAGTAAAGTAGCTGGAAAGGCGAACCCGAGCACAAGGAGATGAGAAATTGGGTGCGTTTTAGAAACCTTTCAAAATCACACGGTGTACCATCTTCTGGGTTTCTCATGCATGTTTTCGATGTAGGAAGATGCCCTTGAACCTGGAGATTTGGGACCCATGGGATGGGTACCACGCAGTACTACTTTAAAGGGTCTGAGTTTGCTCACCCAACCTCACCCAACCTCTCAGCCCCAAGAGTGTCCACCCTTATGTCTCATCCAGGTGTGGGTCTAGATATGGTCAATCCAGGTTGCATCACAGCTCCTGAACGAATTTTTTAAGAATTTCTCTCTCTTTCACTGTCTTTGTTTTACAGGTTTTTAAAAGTAATTTATTTTTATAATGGGGTTTAGCTGCTTTTCACGGCTGTGTTTATGCAGCTTTACACCCACTTGACACACTTCCAGAGAGATATCAATACATAGGTTTTACGATTCTTACTAGTCACATATATTCTTGTGCGGTGAATAGGGGTTGTTGAGTCCAGTTCACTGAGCAAGGAGTAGGTCTTGTCTATTACATATTGGGTGTATGGAACAGTATCTGAGCGAATTTGAAACCCTTGTTTTATGCATCACCCCACCTCACCTTTCCCGTTAAGCAGCCATAGTGTGTTTTCTAAACGTGTGACTCTGTTCTGTTTTGTAATTCAGTTCAGGTGTAGCGGTTTTTACATTCCCTCTATAAGTGATAGCTTATGATAAGTGTCTTTTTCTGTGTCACTTATTTCACTTAGAATCGTCGTACCTAAATCCACTCATCTTGCTTCTACTAGCCTTATGACATTGATTTCATGTCTGAGTGATATTCCTTTGTACATAAGGACCACAACTTCTTTATCCATTTTTCTCTTTCCTGGGATATTTAAGGTGTCATGAAGTGGAGGTTCTTGTCAAAATAGCAGCCCTAAACATTGGGGTGCCTGTGTCTTGCTGATTTTTAGTTTTCCCAATTTATACGCCCATGAGTGGACGTGCCCTATGCTCCCTAAGCTGTGTTTTTTCGATGTTTCAGGACACACCGTACACTTCTCCAGTGTGGCTTTTGGCAATTTACATCCCGCCCATCAGCGTAGCAAGGCTGCCATTTCTCCATGGCCTGTACTGCATTTCTGGTTTTGACACTTTTTGCAGCATGGCCCTTTTGACCGATGGGAAGCGAGACTTCTTTGTAGCGCTGATTTGACTTTCCAGGTTGCTTGGTTGGCCAAAAAGGGCGTATGCGTTTTTTCCTGAATATATTCAGGAAAAAACGCATACGCCCTTTTTGGCCAAGGGCATCATTGTCGACGTTTTGCCGCTTTTCATGTGCTTTAAAGGCGATTCGAATCTACCTCCTGAAATCTCTTTCCTGCAATTCTGCCTTGCTTTCAAATCCTCTTCGTTGCCTTCCCTCAATATATCTGTGGATGAGAGTTATCATTTATAACTCTGCGGGTTTGTGAATTGCAGTGTCCCTGAGCTCCATTTTTCAACTCGCTTTTTTGGGAGCTGGCCGCAAAAGCACGGGATTGCCTCAGGCCCTATTCTGGTTCCTGGCGGCAGGCTGAGCCTGTGGTTAATTCTTCTTCCTGATGGGAAAATAGAGTGACCTGTGCCTGTCCCAACACCTAGATCTAGTCTCTCATTGGTTGCCCCTCTTCCCGTTCATCCTCAGGACAAATTGCAACCTGTAGGGAACAGGAGCTTAAAGGTGCTGATTCTCCAAGTAGGGAGATTGCTAGTAAAGTAGCTGGAAAGGCGAACCCGAGCACAAGGAGATGAGAAATGGGGTGCGTTTTAGAAACCTTTCAAAATCACACGGTGTACCATCTTCTGGGTTTCTCATGCATGTTTTCGATGTAGGAAGATGCCCTTGAACCTGGAGATTTGGGACCCATGGGATGGGTACCACGCAGTACTACTTTAAAGGGTCTGAGTTTGCTCACCCAACCTCACCCAACCTCTCAGCCCCAAGAGTGTCCACCCTTATGTCTCATCCAGGTGTGGGTCTAGATATGGTCAATCCAGGTTGCATCACAGCTCCTGAACGAATTTTTTAAGAATTTCTCTCTCTTTCACTGTCTTTGTTTTACAGGTTTTTAAAAGTAATTTATTTTTATAATGGGGTTTAGCTGCTTTTCACGGCTGTGTTTATGCAGCTTTACACCCACTTGACACACTTCCAGAGAGATATCAATACATAAGTTTTACGATTCTTACTAGTCACATATATTCTTGTGCGGTGAATAGGGGTTGTTGAGTCCAGTTCACTGAGCAAGGAGTAGGTCTTGTATATTACATATTGGGTGTATGGAACAGTATCTGAGCGAATTTGAAACCCTTGTATTATGCATCACCCCACCTCACCTTTCCCGTTAAGCAGCCATAGTGTGTTTTCTAAACGTGTGACTCTGTTCTGTTTTGTAATTCAGTTCAGGTGTAGCGGTTTTTACATTCCCTCTATAAGTGATAGCTTATGATAAGTGTCTTTTTCTGTGTCACTTATTTCACTTAGAAACGTCGTACCTAAATCCACTCATCTTGCTTCTACTAGCCTTATGACATTGATTTCATGTCTGAGTGATATTCCTTTGTACATAAGGACCACAACTTCTTTATCCATTTTTCTCTTTCCTGGGATATTTAAGGTGTCATGAAGTGGAGGTTCTTGTCAACATAGCAGCCCTAAACATTGGGGTGCCTGTGTCTTGCTGATTTTTAGTTTTCCCAATTTATACGCCCATGAGTGGACGTGCCCTATGCTCCCTAAGCTGTGTTTTTTCGATGTTTCAGGACACACCATACACTTCTCCAGTGTGGCTCTTGGCAATTTACATCCCGCCCATCAGCGTAGCAAGGCTGCCATTTCTCCATGGCCTGTACTGCATTTCTGGTTTTGACACTTTTTGCAGCATGGCCCTTTTGACCGATGGGAAGCGAGACTTCTTTGTAGCGCTGATTTGACTTTCCAGGTTGCTTGGTTGGCCAAAAAGGGCGTATGCGTTTTTTCCTGAATATATTCAGGAAAAAACGCATACGCCCTTTTTGGCCAAGGGCATCATTGTCGACGTTTTGCCGCTTTTCATGTGCTTTAAAGGCGATTCGAATCTACCTCCTGAAATCTGTTTCCTGCAATTCTGCCTTGCTTTCAAATCCTCTTCGTTGCCTTCCCTCAATATATCTGTGGATGAGAGTTATCATTTATAACTCTGCGGGTTTGTGAATTGCAGTGTCCCTGAGCTCCATTTTCCAACTCGCTTTTTTGGGAGCTGGCCGCAAAAGCGCGGGATT
This sequence comes from Eschrichtius robustus, assembly GCF_028021215.1. NCBI lineage: Eukaryota > Metazoa > Chordata > Mammalia > Artiodactyla > Eschrichtiidae > Eschrichtius > Eschrichtius robustus. Next base: position 1,165,187 of record NW_027175171.1, read on the forward strand.
GCCTCAGGCCCTATTCTGGTTCCTGGCGGCAGGCTGAGCCTGTCGTTAATTCTTCTTCCTGATGGGAAAATAGAGTGACCTGTGCCTGTCCCAACACCTAGATCTAGTCTCTCATTGGTTGCCCCTCTTCCCGTTCATCCTCAGGACAAATTGCAACATGTAGGGAACAGGAGCTTAAAGGTGCTGATTCTCCAAGTAGGGAGATTGCTAGTAAAGTAGCTGGAAAGGCGAACCCGAGCACAAGGAGATGAGAAATGGGGTGCGTTTTAGAAACCTTTCAAAATCACACGGTGTACCATCTTCTGGGTTTCTCATGCATGTTTTCGATGTAGGAAGATGCCCTTGAACCTGGAGATTTGGGACCCATGGGATGGGTACCACGCAGTACTACTTTAAAGGGTCTGAGTTTGCTCACCCAACCTCACCCAACCTCTCAGCCCCAAGAGTGTCCACCCTTATGTCTCATCCAGGTGTGGGTCTAGATATGGTCAATCCAGGTTGCATCACAGCTCCTGAACGAATTTTTTAAGAATTTCTCTCTCTTTCACTGTCTTTGTTTTACAGGTTTTTAAAAGTAATTTATTTTTATAATGGGGTTTAGCTGCTTTTCACGGCTGTGTTTATGCAGCTTTACACCCACTTGACACACTTCCAGAGAGATATCAATACATAGGTTTTACGATTCTTACTAGTCACATATATTCTTGTGCGGTGAATAGGGGTTGTTGAGTCCAGTTCACTGAGCAAGGAGTAGGTCTTGTCTATTACATATTGGGTGTATGGAACAGTATCTGAGCGAATTTGAAACCCTTGTATTATGCATCACCCCACCTCACCTTTCCCGTTAAGCAGCCATAGTGTGTTTTCTAAACGTGTGACTCTGTTCTGTTTTGTAATTCAGTTCAGGTGTAGCGGTTTTTACATTCCCTCTATAAGTGATAGCTTATGATAAGTGTCTTTTTCTGTGTCACTTATTTCACTTAGAAACGTCGTACCTAAATCCACTCATCTTGCTTCTACTAGCCTTATGACATTGATTTCATGTCTGAGTGATATTCCTTTGTACATAAGGACCACAACTTCTTTATCCATTTTTCTCTTTCCTGGGATATTTAAGGTGTCATGAAGTGGAGGTTCTTGTCAACATAGCAGCCCTAAACATTGGGGTGCCTGTGTCTTGCTGATTTTTAGTTTTCCCAATTTATACGCCCATGAGTGGACGTGCCCTATGCTCCCTAAGCTGTGTTTTTTCGATGTTTCAGGACACACCATACACTTCTCCAGTGTGGCTCTTGGCAATTTACATCCCGCCCATCAGCGTAGCAAGGCTGCCATTTCTCCATGGCCTGTACTGCATTTCTGGTTTTGACACTTTTTGCAGCATGGCCCTTTTGACCGATGGGAAGCGAGACTTCTTTGTAGCGCTGATTTGACTTTCCAGGTTGCTTGGTTGGCCAAAAAGGGCGTATGCGTTTTTTCCTGAATATATTCAGGAAAAAACGCATACGCCCTTTTTGGCCAAGGGCATCATTGTCGACGTTTTGCCGCTTTTCATGTGCTTTAAAGGCGATTCGAATCTACCTCCTGAAATCTCTTTCCTGCAATTCTGCCTTGCTTTCAAATCCTCTTCGTTGCCTTCCCTCAATATATCTGTGGATGAGAGTTATCATTTATAACTCTGCGGGTTTGTGAATTGCAGTGTCCCTGAGCTCCATTTTTCAACTCGCTTTTTTGGGAGCTGGCCGCAAAAGCACGGGATTGCCTCAGGCCCTATTCTGGTTCCTGGCGGCAGGCTGAGCCTGTGGTTAATTCTTCTTCCTGATGGGAAAATAGAGTGACCTGTGCCTGTCCCAACACCTAGATCTAGTCTCTCATTGGTTGCCCCTCTTCCCGTTCATCCTCAGGACAAATTGCAACCTGTAGGGAACAGGAGCTTAAAGGTGCTGATTCTCCAAGTAGGGAGATTGCTAGTAAAGTAGCTGGAAAGGCGAACCCGAGCACAAGGAGATGAGAAATGGGGTGCGTTTTAGAAACCTTTCAAAATCACACGGTGTACCATCTTCTGGGTTTCTCATGCATGTTTTCGATGTAGGAAGATGCCCTTGAACCTGGAGATTTGGGACCCATGGGATGGGTACCACGCAGTACTACTTTAAAGGGTCTGAGTTTGCTCACCCAACCTCACCCAACCTCTCAGCCCCAAGAGTGTCCACCCTTATGTCTCATCCAGGTGTGGGTCTAGATATGGTCAATCCAGGTTGCATCACAGCTCCTGAACGAATTTTTTAAGAATTTCTCTCTCTTTCACTGTCTTTGTTTTACAGGTTTTTAAAAGTAATTTATTTTTATAATGGGGTTTAGCTGCTTTTCACGGCTGTGTTTATGCAGCTTTACACCCACTTGACACACTTCCAGAGAGATATCAATACATAGGTTTTACGATTCTTACTAGTCACATATATTCTTGTGCGGTGAATAGGGGTTGTTGAGTCCAGTTCACTGAGCAAGGAGTAGGTCTTGTATATTACATATTGGGTGTATGGAACAGTATCTGAGCGAATTTGAAACCCTTGTATTATGCATCACCCCACCTCACCTTTCCCGTTAAGCAGCCATAGTGTGTTTTCTAAACGTGTGACTCTGTTCTGTTTTGTAATTCAGTTCAGGTGTAGCGGTTTTTACATTCCCTCTATAAGTGATAGCTTATGATAAGTGTCTTTTTCTGTGTCACTTATTTCACTTAGAAACGTCGTACCTAAATCCACTCATCTTGCTTCTACTAGCCTTATGACATTGATTTCATGTCTGAGTGATATTCCTTTGTACATAAGGACCACAACTTCTTTATCCATTTTTCTCTTTCCTGGGATATTTAAGGTGTCATGAAGTGGAGGTTCTTGTCAACATAGCAGCCCTAAACATTGGGGTGCCTGTGTCTTGCTGATTTTTAGTTTTCCCAATTTATACGCCCATGAGTGGACGTGCCCTATGCTCCCTAAGCTGTGTTTTTTCGATGTTTCAGGACACACCATACACTTCTCCAGTGTGGCTCTTGGCAATTTACATCCCGCCCATCAGCGTAGCAAGGCTGCCATTTCTCCATGGCCTGTACTGCATTTCTGGTTTTGACACTTTTTGCAGCATGGCCCTTTTGACCGATGGGAAGCGAGACTTCTTTGTAGCGCTGATTTGACTTTCCAGGTTGCTTGGTTGGCCAAAAAGGGCGTATGCGTTTTTTCCTGAATATATTCAGGAAAAAACGCATACGCCCTTTTTGGCCAAGGGCATCATTGTCGACGTTTTGCCGCTTTTCATGTGCTTTAAAGGCGATTCGAATCTACCTCCTGAAATCTGTTTCCTGCAATTCTGCCTTGCTTTCAAATCCTCTTCGTTGCCTTCCCTCAATATATCTGTGGATGAGAGTTATCATTTATAACTCTGCGGGTTTGTGAATTGCAGTGTCCCTGAGCTCCATTTTCCAACTCGCTTTTTTGGGAGCTGGCCGCAAAAGTGCGGGATTGCCTCAGGCCCTATTCTGGTTCCTGGCGGCAGGCTGAGCCTGTCGTTAATTCTTCTTCCTGATGGGAAAATAGAGTGACCTGTGCCTGTCCCAACACCTAGATCTAGTCTCTCATTGGTTGCCCCTCTTCCCGTTCATCCTCAGGACAAATTGCAACCTGTAGGGAACAGGAGCTTAAAGGTGCTGATTCTCCAAGTAGGGAGATTGCTAGTAAAGTAGCTGGAAAGGCGAACCCGAGCACAAGGAGATGAGAAATGGGGTGCGTTTTAGAAACCTTTCAAAATCACACGGTGTACCATCTTCTGGGTTTCTCATGCATGTTTTCGATGTAGGAAGATGCCCTTGAACCTGGAGATTTGGGACCCATGGGATGGGTACCACGCAGTACTACTTTAAAGGGTCTGAGTTTGCTCACCCAACCTCACCCAACCTCTCAGCCCCAAGAGTGTCCACCCTTATGTCTCATCCAGGTGTGGGTCTAGATATGGTCAATCCAGGTTGCATCACAGCTCCTGAACGAATTTTTTAAGAATTTCTCTCTCTTTCACTGTCTTTGTTTTACAGGTTTTTAAAAGTAATTTATTTTTATAATGGGGTTTAGCTGCTTTTCACGGCTGTGTTTATGCAGCTTTACACCCACTTGACACACTTCCAGAGAGATATCAATACATAGGTTTTACGATTCTTACTAGTCACATATATTCTTGTGCGGTGAATAGGGGTTGTTGAGTCCAGTTCACTGAGCAAGGAGTAGGTCTTGTCTATTACATATTGGGTGTATGGAACAGTATCTGAGCGAATTTGAAACCCTTGTATTATGCATCACCCCACCTCACCTTTCCCGTTAAGCAGCCATAGTGTGTTTTCTAAACGTGTGACTCTGTTCTGTTTTGTAATTCAGTTCAGGTGTAGCGGTTTTTACATTCCCTCTATAAGTGATAGCTTATGATAAGTGTCTTTTTCTGTGTCACTTATTTCACTTAGAAACGTCGTACCTAAATCCACTCATCTTGCTTCTACTAGCCTTATGACATTGATTTCATGTCTGAGTGATATTCCTTTGTACATAAGGACCACAACTTCTTTATCCATTTTTCTCTTTCCTGGGATATTTAAGGTGTCATGAAGTGGAGGTTCTTGTCAAAATAGCAGCCCTAAACATTGGGGTGCCTGTGTCTTGCTGATTTTTAGTTTTCCCAATTTATACGCCCATGAGTGGACGTGCCCTATGCTCCCTAAGCTGTCTTTTTTCGATGTTTCAGGACACACCATACACTTCTCCAGTGTGGCTCTTGGCAATTTACATCCCGCCCATCAGCGTAGCAAGGCTGCCATTTCTCCATGGCCTGTACTGCATTTCTGGTTTTGACACTTTTTGCAGCATGGCCCTTTTGACCGATGGGAAGCGAGACTTCTTTGTAGCGCTGATTTGACTTTCCAGGTTGCTTGGTTGGCCAAAAAGGGCGTATGCGTTTTTTCCTGAATATATTCAGGAAAAAACGCATACGCCCTTTTTGGCCAAGGGCATCATTGTCGACGTTTTGCCGCTTTTCATGTGCTTTAAAGGCGATTCGAATCTACCTCCTGAAATCTGTTTCCTGCAATTCTGCCTTGCTTTCAAATCCTCTTCGTTGCCTTCCCTCAATATATCTGTGGATGAGAGTTATCATTTATAACTCTGCGGGTTTGTGAATTGCAGTGTCCCTGAGCTCCATTTTCCAACTCGCTTTTTTGGGAGCTGGCCGCAAAAGCGCGGGATTGCCTCAGGCCCTATTCTGGTTCCTGGCGGCAGGCTGAGCCTGTCGTTAATTCTTCTTCCTGATGGGAAAATAGAGTGACCTGTGCCTGTCCCAACACCTAGATCTAGTCTCTCATTGGTTGCCCCTCTTCCCGTTCATCCTCAGGACAAATTGCAACCTTTAGGGAACAGGAGCTTAAAGGTGCTGATTCTCCAAGTAGGGAGATTGCTAGTAAAGTAGCTGGAAAGGCGAACCCGAGCACAAGGAGATGAGAAATTGGGTGCGTTTTAGAAACCTTTCAAAATCACACGGTGTACCATCTTCTGGGTTTCTCATGCATGTTTTCGATGTAGGAAGATGCCCTTGAACCTGGAGATTTGGGACCCATGGGATGGGTACCACGCAGTAGTACTTTAAAGGGTCTGAGTTTGCTCACCCAACCTCACCCAACCTCTCAGCCCCAAGAGTGTCCACCCTTATGTCTCATCCAGCTGTGGGTCTAGATATGGTCAATCCAGGTTGCATCACAGCTCCTGAACGAATTTTTTAAGAATTTCTCTCTCTTTCACTGTCTTTGTTTTACAGGTTTTTAAAAGTAATTTATTTTTATAATGGGGTTTAGCTGCTTTTCACGGCTGTGTTTATGCAGCTTTACACCCACTTGACACACTTCCAGAGAGATATCAATACATAGGTTTTACGATTCTTACTAGTCACATATATTCTTGTGCGGTGAATAGGGGTTGTTGAGTCCAGTTCACTGAGCAAGGAGTAGGTCTTGTCTATTACATATTGGGTGTATGGAACAGTATCTGAGCGAATTTGAAACCCTTGTTTTATGCATCACCCCACCTCACCTTTCCCGTTAAGCAGCCATAGTGTGTTTTCTAAACGTGTGACTCTGTTCTGTTTTGTAATTCAGTTCAGGTGTAGCGGTTTTTACATTCCCTCTATAAGTGATAGCTTATGATAAGTGTCTTTTTCTGTGTCACTTATTTCACTTAGAATCGTCGTACCTAAATCCACTCATCTTGCTTCTACTAGCCTTATGACATTGATTTCATGTCTGAGTGATATTCCTTTGTACATAAGGACCACAACTTCTTTATCCATTTTTCTCTTTCCTGGGATATTTAAGGTGTCATGAAGTGGAGGTTCTTGTCAAAATAGCAGCCCTAAACATTGGGGTGCCTGTGTCTTGCTGATTTTTAGTTTTCCCAATTTATACGCCCATGAGTGGACGTGCCCTATGCTCCCTAAGCTGTGTTTTTTCGATGTTTCAGGACACACCGTACACTTCTCCAGTGTGGCTTTTGGCAATTTACATCCCGCCCATCAGCGTAGCAAGGCTGCCATTTCTCCATGGTCTGTACTGCATTTCTGGTTTTGACACTTTTTGCAGCATGGCCCTTTTGACCGATGGGAAGCGAGACTTCTTTGTAGCGCTGATTTGACTTTCCAGGTTGCTTGGTTGGCCAAAAAGGGCGTATGCGTTTTTTCCTGAATATATTCAGGAAAAAACGCATACGCCCTTTTTGGCCAAGGGCATCATTGTCGACGTTTTGCCGCTTTTCATGTGCTTTAAAGGCGATTCGAATCTACCTCCTGAAATCTGTTTCCTGCAATTCTGCCTTGCTTTCAAATCCTCTTCGTTGCCTTCCCTCAATATATCTGTGGATGAGAGTTATCATTTATAACTCTGCGGGTTTGTGAATTGCAGTGTCCCTGAGCTCCATTTTTCAACTCGCTTTTTTGGGAGCTGGCCGCAAAAGGGCGGGATTGCCTCAGGCCCTATTCTGGTTCCTGGCGGCAGGCTGAGCCTGTGGTTAATTCTTCTTCCTGATGGGAAAATAGAGTGACCTGTGCCTGTCCCAACACCTAGATCTAGTCTCTCATTGGTTGCCCCTCTTCCCGTTCATCCTCAGGAAAAATTGCAACCTGTAGGGAACAGGAGCTTAAAGGTGCTGATTCTCCAAGTAGGGAGATTGCTAGTAAAGTAGCTGGAAAGGCGAACCCGAGCACAAGGAGATGAGAAATTGGGTGCGTTTTAGAAACCTTTCAAAATCACACGGTGTACCATCTTCTGGGTTTCTCATGCATGTTTTCGATGTAGGAAGATGCCCTTGAACCTGGAGATTTGGGACCCATGGGATGGGTACCACGCAGTACTACTTTAAAGGGTCTGAGTTTGCTCACCCAACCTCACCCAACCTCTCAGCCCCAAGAGTGTCCACCCTTATGTCTCATCCAGGTGTGGGTCTAGATATGGTCAATCGAGGTTGCATCACAGCTCCTGAACGAATTTTTTAAGAATTTCTCTCTCTTTCACTGTCTTTGTTTTACAGGTTTTTAAAAGTAATTTATTTTTATAATGGGGTTTAGCTGCTTTTCACGGCTGTGTTTATGCAGCTTTACACCCACTTGACACACTTCCAGAGAGATATCAATACATAGGTTTTACGATTCTTACTAGTCACATATATTCTTGTGCGGTGAATAGGGGTTGTTGAGTCCAGTTCACTGAGCAAGGAGTAGGTCTTGTCTATTACATATTGGGTGTATGGAACAGTATCTGAGCGAATTTGAAACCCTTGTTTTATGCATCACCCCACCTCACCTTTCCCGTTAAGCAGCCATAGTGTGTTTTCTAAACGTGTGACTCTGTTCTGTTTTGTAATTCAGTTCAGGTGTAGCGGTTTTTACATTCCCTCTATAAGTGATAGCTTATGATAAGTGTCTTTTTCTGTGTCACTTATTTCACTTAGAAACGTCGTACCTAAATCCACTCATCTTGCTTCTACTAGCCTTATGACATTGATTTCATGTCTGAGTGATATTCCTTTGTACATAAGGACCACAACTTCTTTATCCATTTTTCTCTTTCCTGGGATATTTAAGGTGTCATGAAGTGGAGGTTCTTGTCAAAATAGCAGCCCTAAACTTTGGGGTGCCTGTGTCTTGCTGATTTTTATTTTTCCCAATTTATACGCCCATGAGTGGACGTGCCCTATGCTCCCTAAGCTGTGTTTTTTCGATGTTTCAGGACACACCATACACTTCTCCAGTGTGGCTCTTGGCAATTTACATCCCGCCCATCAGCGTAGCAAGGCTGCCATTTCTCCATGGCCTGTACTGCATTTCTGGTTTTGACACTTTTTGCAGCATGGCCCTTTTGACCGATGGGAAGCGAGACTTCTTTGTAGCGCTGATTTGACTTTCCAGGTTGCTTGGTTGGCCAAAAAGGGCGTATGCGTTTTTTCCTGAATATATTCAGGAAAAAACGCATACGCCCTTTTTGGCCAAGGGCATCATTGTCGACGTTTTGCCGCTTTTCATGTGCTTTAAAGGCGATTCGAATCTACCTCCTGAAATCTGTTTCCTGCAATTCTGCCTTGCTTTCAAATCCTCTTCGTTGCCTTCCCTCAATATATCTGTGGATGAGAGTTATCATTTATAACTCTGCGGGTTTGTGAATTGCAGTGTCCCTGAGCTCCATTTTCCAACTCGCTTTTTTGGGAGCTGGCCGCAAAAGCGCGGGATTGCCTCAGGCCCTATTCTGGTTCCTGGCGGCAGGCTGAGCCTGTCGTTAATTCTTCTTCCTGATGGGAAAATAGAGTGACCTGTGCCTGTCCCAACACCTAGATCTAGTCTCTCATTGGTTGCCCCTCTTCCCGTTCATCCTCAGGAAAAATTGCAACCTGTAGGGAACAGGAGCTTAAAGGTGCTGATTCTCCAAGTAGGGAGATTGCTAGTAAAGTAGCTGGAAAGGCGAACCCGAGCACAAGGAGATGAGAAATTGGGTGCGTTTTAGAAACCTTTCAAAATCACACGGTGTACCATCTTCTGGGTTTCTCATGCATGTTTTCGATGTAGGAAGATGCCCTTGAACCTGGAGATTTGGGACCCATGGGATGGGTACCACGCAGTAGTACTTTAAAGGGTCTGAGTTTGCTCACCCAACCTCACCCAACCTCTCAGCCCCAAGAGTGTCCACCCTTATGTCTCATCCAGCTGTGGGTCTAGATATGGTCAATCCAGGTTGCATCACAGCTCCTGAACGAATTTTTTAAGAATTTCTCTCTCTTTCACTGTCTTTGTTTTACAGGTTTTTAAAAGTAATTTATTTTTATAATGGGGTTTAGCTGCTTTTCACGGCTGTGTTTATGCAGCTTTACACCCACTTGACACACTTCCAGAGAGATATCAATACATAGGTTTTACGATTCTTACTAGTCACATATATTCTTGTGCGGTGAATAGGGGTTGTTGAGTCCAGTTCACTGAGCAAGGAGTAGGTCTTGTCTATTACATATTGGGTGTATGGAACAGTATCTGAGCGAATTTGAAACCCTTGTTTTATGCATCACCCCACCTCACCTTTCCCGTTAAGCAGCCATAGTGTGTTTTCTAAACGTGTGACTCTGTTCTGTTTTGTAATTCAGTTCAGGTGTAGCGGTTTTTACATTCCCTCTATAAGTGATAGCTTATGATAAGTGTCTTTTTCTGTGTCACTTATTTCACTTAGAATCGTCGTACCTAAATCCACTCATCTTGCTTCTACTAGCCTTATGACATTGATTTCATGTCTGAGTGATATTCCTTTGTACATAAGGACCACAACTTCTTTATCCATTTTTCTCTTTCCTGGGATATTTAAGGTGTCATGAAGTGGAGGTTCTTGTCAACATAGCAGCCCTAAACATTGGGGTGCCTGTGTCTTGCTGATTTTTAGTTTTCCCAATTTATACGCCCATGAGTGGACGTGCCCTATGCTCCCTAAGCTGTGTTTTTTCGATGTTTCAGGACACACCGTACACTTCTCCAGTGTGGCTTTTGGCAATTTACATCCCGCCCATCAGCGTAGCAATGCTGCCATTTCTCCATGGTCTGTACTGCATTTCTGGTTTTGACACTTTTTGCAGCATGGCCCTTTTGACCGATGGGAAGCGAGACTTCTTTGTAGCGCTGATTTGACTTTCCAGGTTGCTTGGTTGGCCAAAAAGGGCGTATGCGTTTTTTCCTGAATATATTCAGGAAAAAACGCATACGCCCTTTTTGGCCAAGGGCATCATTGTCGACGTTTTGCCGCTTTTCATGTGCTTTAAAGGCGATTCGAATCTACCTCCTGAAATCTGTTTCCTGCAATTCTGCCTTGCTTTCAAATCCTCTTCGTTGCCTTCCCTCAATATATCTGTGGATGAGAGTTATCATTTATAACTCTGCGGGTTTGTGAATTGCAGTGTCCCTGAGCTCCATTTTTCAACTCGCTTTTTTGGGAGCTGGCCGCAAAAGGGCGGGATTGCCTCAGGCCCTATTCTGGTTCCTGGCGGCAGGCTGAGCCTGTGGTTAATTCTTCTTCCTGATGGGAAAATAGAGTGACCTGTGCCTGTCCCAACACCTAGATCTAGTCTCTCATTGGTTGCCCCTCTTCCCGTTCATCCTCAGGAAAAATTGCAACCTGTAGGGAACAGGAGCTTAAAGGTGCTGATTCTCCAAGTAGGGAGATTGCTAGTAAAGTAGCTGGAAAGGCGAACCCGAGCACAAGGAGATGAGAAATTGGGTGCGTTTTAGAAACCTTTCAAAATCACACGGTGTACCATCTTCTGGGTTTCTCATGCATGTTTTCGATGTAGGAAGATGCCCTTGAACCTGGAGATTTGGGACCCATGGGATGGGTACCACGCAGTACTACTTTAAAGGGTCTGAGTTTGCTCACCCAACCTCACCCAACCTCTCAGCCCCAAGAGTGTCCACCCTTATGTCTCATCCAGGTGTGGGTCTAGATATGGTCAATCGAGGTTGCATCACAGCTCCTGAACGAATTTTTTAAGAATTTCTCTCTCTTTCACTGTCTTTGTTTTACAGGTTTTTAAAAGTAATTTATTTTTATAATGGGGTTTAGCTGCTTTTCACGGCTGTGTTTATGCAGCTTTACACCCACTTGACACACTTCCAGAGAGATATCAATACATAGGTTTTACGATTCTTACTAGTCACATATATTCTTGTGCGGTGAATAGGGGTTGTTGAGTCCAGTTCACTGAGCAAGGAGTAGGTCTTGTCTATTACATATTGGGTGTATGGAACAGTATCTGAGCGAATTTGAAACCCTTGTTTTATGCATCACCCCACCTCACCTTTCCCGTTAAGCAGCCATAGTGTGTTTTCTAAACGTGTGACTCTGTTCTGTTTTGTAATTCAGTTCAGGTGTAGCGGTTTTTACATTCCCTCTATAAGTGATAGCTTATGATAAGTGTCTTTTTCTGTGTCACTTATTTCACTTAGAATCGTCGTACCTAAATCCACTCATCTTGCTTCTACTAGCCTTATGACATTGATTTCATGTCTGAGTGATATTCCTTTGTACATAAGGACCACAACTTCTTTATCCATTTTTCTCTTTCCTGGGATATTTAAGGTGTCATGAAGTGGAGGTTCTTGTCAACATAGCAGCCCTAAACATTGGGGTGCCTGTGTCTTGCTGATTTTTAGTTTTCCCAATTTATACGCCCATGAGTGGACGTGCCCTATGCTCCCTAAGCTGTGTTTTTTCGATGTTTCAGGACACACCGTACACTTCTCCAGAGTGGCTGTTGGCAATTTACATCCCGCCCATCAGCGTAGCAAGGCTGCCATTTCTCCATGGCCTGTACTGCATTTCTGGTTTTGACACTTTTTGCAGCATGGCCCTTTTGACCGATGGGAAGCGAGACTTCTTTGTAGCGCTGATTTGACTTTCCAGGTTGCTTGGTTGGCCAAAAAGGGCGTATGCGTTTTTTCCTGTATATATTCAGGAAAAAACGCATACGCCCTTTTTGGCCAAGGGCATCATTGTCGACGTTTTGCCGCTTTTCATGTGCTTTAAAGGCGATTCGAATCTACCTCCTGAAATCTGTTTCCTGCAATTCTGCCTTGCTTTCAAATCCTCTTCGTTGCCTTCCCTCAATATATCTGTGGATGAGAGTTATCATTTATAACTCTGCGGGTTTGTGAATTGCAGTGTCCCTGAGCTCCATTTTTCAACTCGCTTTTTTGGGAGCTGGCCGCAAAAGGGCGGGATTGCCTCAGGCCCTATTCTGGTTCCTGGCGGCAGGCTGAGCCTGTGGTTAATTCTTCTTCCTGATGGGAAAATAGAGTGACCTGTGCCTGTCCCAACACCTAGATCTAGTCTCTCATTGGTTGCCCCTCTTCCCGTTCATCCTCAGGAAAAATTGCAACCTGTAGGGAACAGGAGCTTAAAGGTGCTGATTCTCCAAGTAGGGAGATTGCTAGTAAAGTAGCTGGAAAGGCGAACCCGAGCACAAGGAGATGAGAAATTGGGTGCGTTTTAGAAACCTTTCAAAATCACACGGTGTACCATCTTCTGGGTTTCTCATGCATGTTTTCGATGTAGGAAGATGCCCTTGAACCTGGAGATTTGGGACCCATGGGATGGGTACCACGCAGTACTACTTTAAAGGGTCTGAGTTTGCTCACCCAACCTCACCCAACCTCTCAGCCCCAAGAGTGTCCACCCTTATGTCTCATCCAGGTGTGGGTCTAGATATGGTCAATCCAGGTTGCATCACAGCTCCTGAACGAATTTTTTAAGAATTTCTCTCTCTTTCACTGTCTTTGTTTTACAGGTTTTTAAAAGTAATTTATTTTTATAATGGGGTTTAGCTGCTTTTCACGGCTGTGTTTATGCAGCTTTACACCCACTTGACACACTTCCAGAGAGATATCAATACATAGGTTTTACGATTCTTACTAGTCACATATATTCTTGTGCGGTGAATAGGGGTTGTTGAGTCCAGTTCACTGAGCAAGGAGTAGGTCTTGTCTATTACATATTGGGTGTATGGAACAGTATCTGAGCGAATTTGAAACCCTTGTTTTATGCATCACCCCACCTCACCTTTCCCGTTAAGCAGCCATAGTGTGTTTTCTAAACGTGTGACTCTGTTCTGTTTTGTAATTCAGTTCAGGTGTAGCGGTTTTTACATTCCCTCTATAAGTGATAGCTTATGATAAGTGTCTTTTTCTGTGTCACTTATTTCACTTAGAATCGTCGTACCTAAATCCACTCATCTTGCTTCTACTAGCCTTATGACATTGATTTCATGTCTGAGTGATATTCCTTTGTACATAAGGACCACAACTTCTTTATCCATTTTTCTCTTTCCTGGGATATTTAAGGTGTCATGAAGTGGAGGTTCTTGTCAACATAGCAGCCCTAAACATTGGGGTGCCTGTGTCTTGCTGATTTTTAGTTTTCCCAATTTATACGCCCATGAGTGGACGTGCCCTATGCTCCCTAAGCTGTGTTTTTTCGATGTTTCAGGACACACCGTACACTTCTCTAGAGTGGCTGTTGGCAATTTACATCCCGCCCATCAGCGTAGCAAGGCTGCCATTTCTCCATGGTCTGTACTGCATTTCTGGTTTTGACACTTTTTGCAGCATGGCCCTTTTGACCGATGGGAAGCGAGACTTCTTTGTAGCGCTGATTTGACTTTCCAGGTTGCTTGGTTGGCCAAAAAGGGCGTATGCGTTTTTTCCTGAATATATTCAGGAAAAAACGCATACGCCCTTTTTGGCCAAGGGCATCATTGTCGACGTTTTGCCGCTTTTCATGTGCTTTAAAGGCGATTCGAATCTACCTCCTGAAATCTGTTTCCTGCAATTCTGCCTTGCTTTCAAATCCTCTTCGTTGCCTTCCCTCAATATATCTGTGGATGAGAGTTATCATTTATAACTCTGCGGGTTTGTGAATTGCAGTGTCCCTGAGCTCCATTTTTCAACTCGCTTTTTTGGGAGCTGGCCGCAAAAGGGCGGGATTGCCTCAGGCCCTATTCTGGTTCCTGGCGGCAGGCTGAGCCTGTGGTTAATTCTTCTTCCTGATGGGAAAATAGAGTGACCTGTGCCTGTCCCAACACCTAGATCTAGTCTCTCATTGGTTGCCCCTCTTCCCGTTCATCCTCAGGAAAAATTGCAACCTGTAGGGAACAGGAGCTTAAAGGTGCTGATTCTCCAAGTAGGGAGATTGCTAGTAAAGTAGCTGGAAAGGCGAACCCGAGCACAAGGAGATGAGAAATTGGGTGCGTTTTAGAAACCTTTCAAAATCACACGGTGTACCATCTTCTGGGTTTCTCATGCATGTTTTCGATGTAGGAAGATGCCCTTGAACCTGGAGATTTGGGACCCATGGGATGGGTACCACGCAGTACTACTTTAAAGGGTCTGAGTTTGCTCACCCAACCTCACCCAACCTCTCAGCCCCAAGAGTGTCCACCCTTATGTCTCATCCAGGTGTGGGTCTAGATATGGTCAATCCAGGTTGCATCACAGCTCCTGAACGAATTTTTTAAGAATTTCTCTCTCTTTCACTGTCTTTGTTTTACAGGTTTTTAAAAGTAATTTATTTTTATAATGGGGTTTAGCTGCTTTTCACGGCTGTGTTTATGCAGCTTTACACCCACTTGACACACTTCCAGAGAGATATCAATACATAGGTTTTACGATTCTTACTAGTCACATATATTCTTGTGCGGTGAATAGGGGTTGTTGAGTCCAGTTCACTGAGCAAGGAGTAGGTCTTGTCTATTACATATTGGGTGTATGGAACAGTATCTGAGCGAATTTGAAAGCCTTGTTTTATGCATCACCCCACCTCACCTTTCCCGTTAAGCAGCCATAGTGTGTTTTCTAAACGTGTGACTCTGTTCTGTTTTGTAATTCAGTTCAGGTGTAGCGGTTTTTACATTCCCTCTATAAGTGATAGCTTATGATAAGTGTCTTTTTCTGTGTCACATATTTCACTTAGAATCGTCGTACCTAAATCCACTCATCTTGCTTCTACTAGCCTTATGACATTGATTTCATGTCTGAGTGATATTCCTTTGTACATAAGGACCACAACTTCTTTATCCATTTTTCTCTTTCCTGGGATATTTAAGGTGTCATGAAGTGGAGGTTCTTGTCAAAATAGCAGCCCTAAACATTGGGGTGCCTGTGTCTTGCTGATTTTTAGTTTTCCCAATTTATACGCCCATGAGTGGACGTGCCCTATGCTCCCTAAGCTGTGTTTTTTCGATGTTTCAGGACACACCGTACACTTCTCCAGTGTGGCTTTTGGCAATTTACATCCCGCCCATCAGCGTAGCAAGGCTGCCATTTCTCCATGGTCTGTACTGCATTTCTGGTTTTGACACTTTTTGCAGCATGGCCCTTTTGACCGATGGGAAGCGAGACTTCTTTGTAGCACTGATTTGACTTTCCAGGTTGCTTGGTTGGCCAAAAAGGGCGTATGCGTTTTTTCCTGAATATATTCAGGAAAAAACGCATACGCCCTTTTTGGCCAAGGGCATCATTTTCGACGTTTTGCCGCTTTTCATGTGCTTTAAAGGCGATTCGAATCTACCTCCTGAAATCTGTTTCCTGCAATTCTGCCTTGCTTTCAAATCCTCTTCGTTGCCTTCCCTCAATATATCTGTGGATGAGAGTTATCATTTATAACTCTGCGGGTTTGTGAATTGCAGTGTCCCTGAGCTCCATTTTTCAACTCGCTTTTTTGGGAGCTGGCCGCAAAAGGGCGGGATTGCCTCAGGCCCTATTCTGGTTCCTGGCGGCAGGCTGAGCCTGTGGTTAATTCTTCTTCCTGATGGGAAAATAGAGTGACCTGTGCCTGTCCCAACACCTAGATCTAGTCTCTCATTGGTTGCCCCTCTTCCCGTTCATCCTCAGGAAAAATTGCAACCTGTAGGGAACAGGAGCTTAAAGGTGCTGATTCTCCAAGTAGGGAGATTGCTAGTAAAGTAGCTGGAAAGGCGAACCCGAGCACAAGGAGATGAGAAATTGGGTGCGTTTTAGAAACCTTTCAAAATCACACGGTGTACCATCTTCTGGGTTTCTCATGCATGTTTTCGATGTAGGAAGATGCCCTTGAACCTGGAGATTTGGGACCCATGGGATGGGTACCACGCAGTACTACTTTAAAGGGTCTGAGTTTGCTCACCCAACCTCACCCAACCTCTCAGCCCCAAGAGTGTCCACCCTTATGTCTCATCCAGGTGTGGGTCTAGATATGGTCAATCCAGGTTGCATCACAGCTCCTGAACGAATTTTTTAAGAATTTCTCTCTCTTTCACTGTCTTTGTTTTACAGGTTTTTAAAAGTAATTTATTTTTATAATGGGGTTTAGCTGCTTTTCACGGCTGTGTTTATGCAGCTTTACACCCACTTGACACACTTCCAGAGAGATATCAATACATAGGTTTTACGATTCTTACTAGTCACATATATTCTTGTGCGGTGAATAGGGGTTGTTGAGTCCAGTTCACTGAGCAAGGAGTAGGTCTTGTCTATTACATATTGGGTGTATGGAACAGTATCTGAGCGAATTTGAAACCCTTGTTTTATGCATCACCCCACCTCACCTTTCCCGTTAAGCAGCCATAGTGTGTTTTCTAAACGTGTGACTCTGTTCTGTTTTGTAATTCAGTTCAGGTGTAGCGGTTTTTACATTCCCTCTATAAGTGATAGCTTATGATAAGTGTCTTTTTCTGTGTCACATATTTCACTTAGAATCGTCGTACCTAAATCCACTCATCTTGCTTCTACTAGCCTTATGACATTGATTTCATGTCTGAGTGATATTCCTTTGTACATAAGGACCACAACTTCTTTATCCATTTTTCTCTTTCCTGGGATATTTAAGGTGTCATGAAGTGGAGGTTCTTGTCAAAATAGCAGCCCTAAACATTGGGGTGCCTGTGTCTTGCTGATTTTTAGTTTTCCCAATTTATACGCCCATGAGTGGACGTGCCCTATGCTCCCTAAGCTGTGTTTTTTCGATGTTTCAGGACACACCGTACACTTCTCCAGTGTGGCTTTTGGCAATTTACATCCCGCCCATCAGCGTAGCAAGGCTGCCATTTCTCCATGGTCTGTACTGCATTTCTGGTTTTGACACTTTTTGCAGCATGGCCCTTTTGACCGATGGGAAGCGAGACTTCTTTGTAGCACTGATTTGACTTTCCAGGTTGCTTGGTTGGCCAAAAAGGGCGTATGCGTTTTTTCCTGAATATATTCAGGAAAAAACGCATACGCCCTTTTTGGCCAAGGGCATCATTTTCGACGTTTTGCCGCTTTTCATGTGCTTTAAAGGCGATTCGAATCTACCTCCTGAAATCTGTTTCCTGCAATTCTGCCTTGCTTTCAAATCCTCTTCGTTGCCTTCCCTCAATATATCTGTGGATGAGAGTTATCATTTATAACTCTGCGGGTTTGTGAATTGCAGTGTCCCTGAGCTCCATTTTTCAACTCGCTTTTTTGGGAGCTGGCCGCAAAAGGGCGGGATTGCCTCAGGCCCTATTCTGGTTCCTGGCGGCAGGCTGAGCCTGTGGTTAATTCTTCTTCCTGATGGGAAAATAGAGTGACCTGTGCCTGTCCCAACACCTAGATCTAGTCTCTCATTGGTTGCCCCTCTTCCCGTTCATCCTCAGGACAAATTGCAACCTGTAGGGAACAGGAGCTTAAAGGTGCTGATTCTCCAAGTAGGGAGATTGCTAGTAAAGTAGCTGGAAAGGCGAACCCGAGCACAAGGAGATGAGAAATTGGGTGCGTTTTAGAAACCTTTCAAAATCACACGGTGTACCATCTTCTGGGTTTCTCATGCATGTTTTCGATGTAGGAAGATGCCCTTGAACCTGGAGATTTGGGACCCATGGGATGGGTACCACGCAGTACTACTTTAAAGGGTCTGAGTTTGCTCACCCAACCTCACCCAACCTCTCAGCCCCAAGAGTGTCCACCCTTATGTCTAATCCAGGTGTGGGTCTAGATATGGTCAATCCAGGTTGCATCACAGCTCCTGAACGAATTTTTTAAGAATTTCTCTCTCTTTCACTGTCTTTGTTTTACAGGTTTTTAAAAGTAATTTATTTTTATAATGGGGTTTAGCTGCTTTTCACGGCTGTGTTCATGCAGCTTTACACCCACTTGACACACTTCCAGAGAGATATCAATACATAGGTTTTACGATTCTTACTAGTCACATATATTCTTGTGCGGTGAATAGGGGTTGTTGAGTCCAGTTCACTGAGCAAGGAGTAGGTCTTGTCTATTACATATTGGGTGTATGGAACAGTATCTGAGCGAATTTGAAACCCTTGTTTTATGCATCACCCCACCTCACCTTTCCCGTTAAGCAGCCATAGTGTGTTTTCTAAACGTGTGACTCTGTTCTGTTTTGTAATTCAGTTCAGGTGTAGCGGTTTTTACATTCCCTCTATAAGTGATAGCTTATGATAAGTGTCTTTTTCTGTGTCACATATTTCACTTAGAATCGTCGTACCTAAATCCACTCATCTTGCTTCTACTAGCCTTATGACATTGATTTCATGTCTGAGTGATATTCCTTTGTACATAAGGACCACAACTTCTTTATCCATTTTTCTCTTTCCTGGGATATTTAAGGTGTCATGAAGTGGAGGTTCTTGTCAACATAGCAGCCCTAAACATTGGGGTGCCTGTGTCTTGCTGATTTTTAGTTTTCCCAATTTATACGCCCATGAGTGGACGTGCCCTATGCTCCCTAAGCTGTGTTTTTTCGATGTTTCAGGACACACCGTACACTTCTCCAGAGTGGCTGTTGGCAATTTACATCCCGCCCATCAGCGTAGCAAGGCTGCCATTTCTCCATGGCCTGTTCTGCATTTCTGGTTTTGAAACTTTTTGCAGCATGGCCCTTTTGACCGATGGGAAGCGAGACCTCTTTGTAGCGCTGATTTGCCTTTCCAGGTTGCTTGGTTGGCCAAAAAGGGCGTATGCGTTTTTTCCTGAATATATTCAGGAAAAAACGCATACGCCCTTTTTGGCCAAGGGCATCATTGTCGACGTTTTGCCGCTTTTCATGTGCTTTAAAGGCGATTCGAATCTACCTCCTGAAATCTGTTTCCTGCAATTCTGCCTTGCTTTCAAATCCTCTTCGTTGCCTTCCCTCAATATATCTGTGGATGAGAGTTATCATTTATAACTCTGCGGGTTTGTGAATTGCAGTGTCCCTGAGCTCCATTTTTCAACTCGCTTTTTTGGGAGCTGGCCGCAAAAGCGCGGGATTGCCTCAGGCCCTATTCTGGTTCCTGGCGGCAGGCTGAGCCTGTGGTTAATTCTTCTTCCTGATGGGAAAATAGAGTGACCTGTGCCTGTCCCAACACCTAGATCTAGTCTCTCATTGGTTGCCCCTCTTCCCGTTCATCCTCAGGACAAATTGCAACCTGTAGGGAACAGGAGCTTAAAGGTGCTGATTCTCCAAGTAGGGAGATTTCTAGTAAAGTAGCTGGAAAGGCGAACCCGAGCACAAGGAGATGAGAAATTCGGTGCGTTTTAGAAACCTTTCAAAATCACACGGTGTACCATCTTCTGGGTTTCTCATGCATGTTTTCGATGTAGGAAGATGCCCTTGAACCTGGAGATTTGGGACCCATGGGATGGGTACCACGCAGTACTACTTTAAATGGTCTGAGTTTGCTCACCCAACCTCACCCAACCTCTCAGCCCCAAGAGTGTCCACCCTTATGTCTCATCCAGGTGTGGGTCTAGATATGGTCAATCCAGGTTGCATCACAGCTCCTGAACGAATTTTTTAAGAATTTCTCTCTCTTTCACTGTCTTTGTTTTACAGGTTTTTAAAAGTAATTTATTTTTATAATGGGGTTTAGCTGCTTTTCACGGCTGTGTTTATGCAGCTTTACACCCACTTGACACACTTCCAGAGAGATATCAATACATAGGTTTTACGATTCTTACTAGTCACATATATTCTTGTGCGGTGAATAGGGGTTGTTGAGTCCAGTTCACTGAGCAAGGAGTAGGTCTTGTCTATTACATATTGGGTGTATGGAACAGTATCTGAGCGAATTTGAAACCCTTGTTTTATGCATCACCCCACCTCACCTTTCCCGTTAAGCAGCCATAGTGTGTTTTCTAAACGTGTGACTCTGTTCTGTTTTGTAATTCAGTTCAGGTGTAGCGGTTTTTACATTCCCTCTATAAGTGATAGCTTATGATAAGTGTCTTTTTCTGTGTCACATATTTCACTTAGAATCGTCGTACCTAAATCCACTCATCTTGCTTCTACTAGCCTTATGACATTGATTTCATGTCTGAGTGATATTCCTTTGTACATAAGGACCACAACTTCTTTATCCATTTTTCTCTTTCCTGGGATATTTAAGGTGTCATGAAGTGGAGGTTCTTGTCAACATAGCAGCCCTAAACATTGGGGTGCCTGTGTCTTGCTGATTTTTAGTTTTCCCAATTTATACGCCCATGAGTGGACGTGCCCTATGCTCCCTAAGCTGTGTTTTTTCGATGTTTCAGGACACACCGTACACTTCTCCAGTGTGGCTTTTGGCAATTTACATCCCGCCCATCAGCGTAGCAAGGCTGCCATTTCTCCATGGTCTGTACTGCATTTCTGGTTTTGACACTTTTTGCAGCATGGCCCTTTTGACCGATGGGAAGCGAGACTTCTTTGTAGCGCTGATTTGACTTTCCAGGTTGCTTGGTTGGCCAAAAAGGGCGTATGCGTTTTTTCCTGTATATATTCAGGAAAAAACGCATACGCCCTTTTTGGCCAAGGGCATCATTGTCGACGTTTTGCCGCTTTTCATGTGCTTTAAAGGCGATTCGAATCTACCTCCTGAAATCTGTTTCCTGCAATTCTGCCTTGCTTTCAAATCCTCTTCGTTGCCTTCCCTCAATATATCTGTGGATGAGAGTTATCATTTATAACTCTGCGGGTTTGTGAATTGCAGTGTCCCTGAGCTCCATTTTTCAACTCGCTTTTTTGGGAGCTGGCCGCAAAAGGGCGGGATTGCCTCAGGCCCTATTCTGGTTCCTGGCGGCAGGCTGAGCCTGTGGTTAATTCTTCTTCCTGATGGGAAAATAGAGTGACCTGTGCCTGTCCCAACACCTAGATCTAGTCTCTCATTGGTTGCCCCTCTTCCCGTTCATCCTCAGGAAAAATTGCAACCTGTAGGGAACAGGAGCTTAAAGGTGCTGATTCTCCAAGTAGGGAGATTGCTAGTAAAGTAGCTGGAAAGGCGAACCCGAGCACAAGGAGATGAGAAATTGGGTGCGTTTTAGAAACCTTTCAAAATCACACGGTGTACCATCTTCTGGGTTTCTCATGCATGTTTTCGATGTAGGAAGATGCCCTTGAACCTGGAGATTTGGGACCCATGGGATGGGTACCACGCAGTACTACTTTAAAGGGTCTGAGTTTGCTCACCCAACCTCACCCAACCTCTCAGCCCCAAGAGTGTCCACCCTTATGTCTCATCCAGGTGTGGGTCTAGATATGGTCAATCCAGGTTGCATCACAGCTCCTGAACGAATTTTTTAAGAATTTCTCTCTCTTTCACTGTCTTTGTTTTACAGGTTTTTAAAAGTAATTTATTTTTATAATGGGGTTTAGCTGCTTTTCACGGCTGTGTTTATGCAGCTTTACACCCACTTGACACACTTCCAGAGAGATATCAATACATAGGTTTTACGATTCTTACTAGTCACATATATTCTTGTGCGGTGAATAGGGGTTGTTGAGTCCAGTTCACTGAGCAAGGAGTAGGTCTTGTCTATTACATATTGGGTGTATGGAACAGTATCTGAGCGAATTTGAAACCCTTGTTTTATGCATCACCCCACCTCACCTTTCCCGTTAAGCAGCCATAGTGTGTTTTCTAAACGTGTGACTCTGTTCTGTTTTGTAATTCAGTTCAGGTGTAGCGGTTTTTACATTCCCTCTATAAGTGATAGCTTATGATAAGTGTCTTTTTCTGTGTCACTTATTTCACTTAGAATCGTCGTACCTAAATCCACTCATCTTGCTTCTACTAGCCTTATGACATTGATTTCATGTCTGAGTGATATTCCTTTGTACATAAGGACCACAACTTCTTTATCCATTTTTCTCTTTCCTGGGATATTTAAGGTGTCATGAAGTGGAGGTTCTTGTCAACATAGCAGCCCTAAACATTGGGGTGCCTGTGTCTTGCTGATTTTTAGTTTTCCCAATTTATACGCCCATGAGTGGACGTGCCCTATGCTCCCTAAGCTGTGTTTTTTCGATGTTTCAGGACACACCGTACACTTCTCTAGAGTGGCTGTTGGCAATTTACATCCCGCCCATCAGCGTAGCAAGGCTGCCATTTCTCCATGGTCTGTACTGCATTTCTGGTTTTGACACTTTTTGCAGCATGGCCCTTTTGACCGATGGGAAGCGAGACTTCTTTGTAGCGCTGATTTGACTTTCCAGGTTGCTTGGTTGGCCAAAAAGGGCGTATGCGTTTTTTCCTGTATATATTCAGGAAAAAACGCATACGCCCTTTTTGGCCAAGGGCATCATTGTCGACGTTTTGCCGCTTTTCATGTGCTTTAAAGGCGATTCGAATCTACCTCCTGAAATCTGTTTCCTGCAATTCTGCCTTGCTTTCAAATCCTCTTCGTTGCCTTCCCTCAATATATCTGTGGATGAGAGTTATCATTTATAACTCTGCGGGTTTGTGAATTGCAGTGTCCCTGAGCTCCATTTTTCAACTCGCTTTTTTGGGAGCTGGCCGCAAAAGGGCGGGATTGCCTCAGGCCCTATTCTGGTTCCTGGCGGCAGGCTGAGCCTGTGGTTAATTCTTCTTCCTGATGGGAAAATAGAGTGACCTGTGCCTGTCCCAACACCTAGATCTAGTCTCTCATTGGTTGCCCCTCTTCCCGTTCATCCTCAGGAAAAATTGCAACCTGTAGGGAACAGGAGCTTAAAGGTGCTGATTCTCCAAGTAGGGAGATTGCTAGTAAAGTAGCTGGAAAGGCGAACCCGAGCACAAGGAGATGAGAAATTGGGTGCGTTTTAGAAACCTTTCAAAATCACACGGTGTACCATCTTCTGGGTTTCTCATGCATGTTTTCGATGTAGGAAGATGCCCTTGAACCTGGAGATTTGGGACCCATGGGATGGGTACCACGCAGTACTACTTTAAAGGGTCTGAGTTTGCTCACCCAACCTCACCCAACCTCTCAGCCCCAAGAGTGTCCACCCTTATGTCTCATCCAGGTGTGGGTCTAGATATGGTCAATCCAGGTTGCATCACAGCTCCTGAACGAATTTTTTAAGAATTTCTCTCTCTTTCACTGTCTTTGTTTTACAGGTTTTTAAAAGTAATTTATTTTTATAATGGGGTTTAGCTGCTTTTCACGGCTGTGTTTATGCAGCTTTACACCCACTTGACACACTTCCAGAGAGATATCAATACATAGGTTTTACGATTCTTACTAGTCACATATATTCTTGTGCGGTGAATAGGGGTTGTTGAGTCCAGTTCACTGAGCAAGGAGTAGGTCTTGTCTATTACATATTGGGTGTATGGAACAGTATCTGAGCGAATTTGAAAGCCTTGTTTTATGCATCACCCCACCTCACCTTTCCCGTTAAGCAGCCATAGTGTGTTTTCTAAACGTGTGACTCTGTTCTGTTTTGTAATTCAGTTCAGGTGTAGCGGTTTTTACATTCCCTCTATAAGTGATAGCTTATGATAAGTGTCTTTTTCTGTGTCACATATTTCACTTAGAATCGTCGTACCTAAATCCACTCATCTTGCTTCTACTAGCCTTATGACATTGATTTCATGTCTGAGTGATATTCCTTTGTACATAAGGACCACAACTTCTTTATCCATTTTTCTCTTTCCTGGGATATTTAAGGTGTCATGAAGTGGAGGTTCTTGTCAAAATAGCAGCCCTAAACATTGGGGTGCCTGTGTCTTGCTGATTTTTAGTTTTCCCAATTTATACGCCCATGAGTGGACGTGCCCTATGCTCCCTAAGCTGTGTTTTTTCGATGTTTCAGGACACACCGTACACTTCTCCAGTGTGGCTTTTGGCAATTTACATCCCGCCCATCAGCGTAGCAAGGCTGCCATTTCTCCATGGTCTGTACTGCATTTCTGGTTTTGACACTTTTTGCAGCATGGCCCTTTTGACCGATGGGAAGCGAGACTTCTTTGTAGCACTGATTTGACTTTCCAGGTTGCTTGGTTGGCCAAAAAGGGCGTATGCGTTTTTTCCTGAATATATTCAGGAAAAAACGCATACGCCCTTTTTGGCCAAGGGCATCATTTTCGACGTTTTGCCGCTTTTCATGTGCTTTAAAGGCGATTCGAATCTACCTCCTGAAATCTGTTTCCTGCAATTCTGCCTTGCTTTCAAATCCTCTTCGTTGCCTTCCCTCAATATATCTGTGGATGAGAGTTATCATTTATAACTCTGCGGGTTTGTGAATTGCAGTGTCCCTGAGCTCCATTTTTCAACTCGCTTTTTTGGGAGCTGGCCGCAAAAGGGCGGGATTGCCTCAGGCCCTATTCTGGTTCCTGGCGGCAGGCTGAGCCTGTGGTTAATTCTTCTTCCTGATGGGAAAATAGAGTGACCTGTGCCTGTCCCAACACCTAGATCTAGTCTCTCATTGGTTGCCCCTCTTCCCGTTCATCCTCAGGAAAAATTGCAACCTGTAGGGAACAGGAGCTTAAAGGTGCTGATTCTCCAAGTAGGGAGATTGCTAGTAAAGTAGCTGGAAAGGCGAACCCGAGCACAAGGAGATGAGAAATTGGGTGCGTTTTAGAAACCTTTCAAAATCACACGGTGTACCATCTTCTGGGTTTCTCATGCATGTTTTCGATGTAGGAAGATGCCCTTGAACCTGGAGATTTGGGACCCATGGGATGGGTACCACGCAGTACTACTTTAAAGGGTCTGAGTTTGCTCACCCAACCTCACCCAACCTCTCAGCCCCAAGAGTGTCCACCCTTATGTCTCATCCAGGTGTGGGTCTAGATATGGTCAATCCAGGTTGCATCACAGCTCCTGAACGAATTTTTTAAGAATTTCTCTCTCTTTCACTGTCTTTGTTTTACAGGTTTTTAAAAGTAATTTATTTTTATAATGGGGTTTAGCTGCTTTTCACGGCTGTGTTTATGCAGCTTTACACCCACTTGACACACTTCCAGAGAGATATCAATACATAGGTTTTACGATTCTTACTAGTCACATATATTCTTGTGCGGTGAATAGGGGTTGTTGAGTCCAGTTCACTGAGCAAGGAGTAGGTCTTGTCTATTACATATTGGGTGTATGGAACAGTATCTGAGCGAATTTGAAACCCTTGTTTTATGCATCACCCCACCTCACCTTTCCCGTTAAGCAGCCATAGTGTGTTTTCTAAACGTGTGACTCTGTTCTGTTTTGTAATTCAGTTCAGGTGTAGCGGTTTTTACATTCCCTCTATAAGTGATAGCTTATGATAAGTGTCTTTTTCTGTGTCACTTATTTCACTTAGAATCGTCGTACCTAAATCCACTCATCTTGCTTCTACTAGCCTTATGACATTGATTTCATGTCTGAGTGATATTCCTTTGTACATAAGGACCACAACTTCTTTATCCATTTTTCTCTTTCCTGGGATATTTAAGGTGTCATGAAGTGGAGGTTCTTGTCAACATAGCAGCCCTAAACATTGGGGTGCCTGTGTCTTGCTGATTTTTAGTTTTCCCAATTTATACGCCCATGAGTGGACGTGCCCTATGCTCCCTAAGCTGTGTTTTTTCGATGTTTCAGGACACACCGTACACTTCTCTAGAGTGGCTGTTGGCAATTTACATCCCGCCCATCAGCGTAGCAAGGCTGCCATTTCTCCATGGTCTGTACTGCATTTCTGGTTTTGACACTTTTTGCAGCATGGCCCTTTTGACCGATGGGAAGCGAGACTTCTTTGTAGCGCTGATTTGACTTTCCAGGTTGCTTGGTTGGCCAAAAAGGGCGTATGCGTTTTTTCCTGAATATATTCAGGAAAAAACGCATACGCCCTTTTTGGCCAAGGGCATCATTGTCGACGTTTTGCCGCTTTTCATGTGCTTTAAAGGCGATTCGAATCTACCTCCTGAAATCTGTTTCCTGCAATTCTGCCTTGCTTTCAAATCCTCTTCGTTGCCTTCCCTCAATATATCTGTGGATGAGAGTTATCATTTATAACTCTGCGGGTTTGTGAATTGCAGTGTCCCTGAGCTCCATTTTTCAACTCGCTTTTTTGGGAGCTGGCCGCAAAAGGGCGGGATTGCCTCAGGCCCTATTCTGGTTCCTGGCGGCAGGCTGAGCCTGTGGTTAATTCTTCTTCCTGATGGGAAAATAGAGTGACCTGTGCCTGTCCCAACACCTAGATCTAGTCTCTCATTGGTTGCCCCTCTTCCCGTTCATCCTCAGGAAAAATTGCAACCTGTAGGGAACAGGAGCTTAAAGGTGCTGATTCTCCAAGTAGGGAGATTGCTAGTAAAGTAGCTGGAAAGGCGAACCCGAGCACAAGGAGATGAGAAATTGGGTGCGTTTTAGAAACCTTTCAAAATCACACGGTGTACCATCTTCTGGGTTTCTCATGCATGTTTTCGATGTAGGAAGATGCCCTTGAACCTGGAGATTTGGGACCCATGGGATGGGTACCACGCAGTACTACTTTAAAGGGTCTGAGTTTGCTCACCCAACCTCACCCAACCTCTCAGCCCCAAGAGTGTCCACCCTTATGTCTCATCCAGGTGTGGGTCTAGATATGGTCAATCCAGGTTGCATCACAGCTCCTGAACGAATTTTTTAAGAATTTCTCTCTCTTTCACTGTCTTTGTTTTACAGGTTTTTAAAAGTAATTTATTTTTATAATGGGGTTTAGCTGCTTTTCACGGCTGTGTTTATGCAGCTTTACACCCACTTGACACACTTCCAGAGAGATATCAATACATAGGTTTTACGATTCTTACTAGTCACATATATTCTTGTGCGGTGAATAGGGGTTGTTGAGTCCAGTTCACTGAGCAAGGAGTAGGTCTTGTCTATTACATATTGGGTGTATGGAACAGTATCTGAGCGAATTTGAAACCCTTGTTTTATGCATCACCCCACCTCACCTTTCCCGTTAAGCAGCCATAGTGTGTTTTCTAAACGTGTGACTCTGTTCTGTTTTGTAATTCAGTTCAGGTGTAGCGGTTTTTACATTCCCTCTATAAGTGATAGCTTATGATAAGTGTCTTTTTCTGTGTCACATATTTCACTTAGAATCGTCGTACCTAAATCCACTCATCTTGCTTCTACTAGCCTTATGACATTGATTTCATGTCTGAGTGATATTCCTTTGTACATAAGGACCACAACTTCTTTATCCATTTTTCTCTTTCCTGGGATATTTAAGGTGTCATGAAGTGGAGGTTCTTGTCAAAATAGCAGCCCTAAACATTGGGGTGCCTGTGTCTTGCTGATTTTTAGTTTTCCCAATTTATACGCCCATGAGTGGACGTGCCCTATGCTCCCTAAGCTGTGTTTTTTCGATGTTTCAGGACACACCGTACACTTCTCCAGTGTGGCTTTTGGCAATTTACATCCCGCCCATCAGCGTAGCAAGGCTGCCATTTCTCCATGGTCTGTACTGCATTTCTGGTTTTGACACTTTTTGCAGCATGGCCCTTTTGACCGATGGGAAGCGAGACTTCTTTGTAGCACTGATTTGACTTTCCAGGTTGCTTGGTTGGCCAAAAAGGGCGTATGCGTTTTTTCCTGAATATATTCAGGAAAAAACGCATACGCCCTTTTTGGCCAAGGGCATCATTTTCGACGTTTTGCCGCTTTTCATGTGCTTTAAAGGCGATTCGAATCTACCTCCTGAAATCTGTTTCCTGCAATTCTGCCTTGCTTTCAAATCCTCTTCGTTGCCTTCCCTCAATATATCTGTGGATGAGAGTTATCATTTATAACTCTGCGGGTTTGTGAATTGCAGTGTCCCTGAGCTCCATTTTTCAACTCGCTTTTTTGGGAGCTGGCCGCAAAAGGGCGGGATTGCCTCAGGCCCTATTCTGGTTCCTGGCGGCAGGCTGAGCCTGTGGTTAATTCTTCTTCCTGATGGGAAAATAGAGTGACCTGTGCCTGTCCCAACACCTAGATCTAGTCTCTCTTTGGTTGCCCCTCTTCCCGTTCATCCTCAGGACAAATTGCAACCTGTAGGGAACAGGAGCTTAAAGGTGCTGATTCTCCAAGTAGGGAGATTGCTAGTAAAGTAGCTGGAAAGGCGAACCCGAGCACAAGGAGATGAGAAATTGGGTGCGTTTTAGAAACCTTTCAAAATCACACGGTGTACCATCTTCTGGGTTTCTCATGCATGTTTTCGATGTAGGAAGATGCCCTTGAACCTGGAGATTTGGGACCCATGGGATGGGTACCACGCAGTACTACTTTAAAGGGTCTGAGTTTGCTCACCCAACCTCACCCAACCTCTCAGCCCCAAGAGTGTCCACCCTTATGTCTCATCCAGGTGTGGGTCTAGATATGGTCAATCCAGGTTGCATCACAGCTCCTGAACGAATTTTTTAAGAATTTCTCTCTCTTTCACTGTCTTTGTTTTACAGGTTTTTAAAAGTAATTTATTTTTATAATGGGGTTTAGCTGCTTTTCACGGCTGTGTTCATGCAGCTTTACACCCACTTGACACACTTCCAGAGAGATATCAATACATAGGTTTTACGATTCTTACTAGTCACATATATTCTTGTGCGGTGAATAGGGGTTGTTGAGTCCAGTTCACTGAGCAAGGAGTAGGTCTTGTCTATTACATATTGGGTGTATGGAACAGTATCTGAGCGAATTTGAAACCCTTGTTTTATGCATCACCCCACCTCACCTTTCCCGTTAAGCAGCCATAGTGTGTTTTCTAAACGTGTGACTCTGTTCTGTTTTGTAATTCAGTTCAGGTGTAGCGGTTTTTACATTCCCTCTATAAGTGATAGCTTATGATAAGTGTCTTTTTCTGTGTCACATATTTCACTTAGAATCGTCGTACCTAAATCCACTCATCTTGCTTCTACTAGCCTTATGACATTGATTTCATGTCTGAGTGATATTCCTTTGTACATAAGGACCACAACTTCTTTATCCATTTTTCTCTTTCCTGGGATATTTAAGGTGTCATGAAGTGGAGGTTCTTGTCAACATAGCAGCCCTAAACATTGGGGTGCCTGTGTCTTGCTGATTTTTAGTTTTCCCAATTTATACGCCCATGAGTGGACGTGCCCTATGCTCCCTAAGCTGTGTTTTTTCGATGTTTCAGGACACACCGTACACTTCTCCAGAGTGGCTGTTGGCAATTTACATCCCGCCCATCAGCGTAGCAAGGCTGCCATTTCTCCATGGCCTGTTCTGCATTTCTGGTTTTGACACTTTTTGCAGCATGGCCCTTTTGACCGATGGGAAGCGAGACCTCTTTGTAGCGCTGATTTGCCTTTCCAGGTTGCTTGGTTGGCCAAAAAGGGCGTATGCGTTTTTTCCTGAATATATTCAGGAAAAAACGCATACGCCCTTTTTGGCCAAGGGCATCATTGTCGACGTTTTGCCGCTTTTCATGTGCTTTAAAGGCGATTCGAATCTACCTCCTGAAATCTGTTTCCTGCAATTCTGCCTTGCTTTCAAATCCTCTTCGTTGCCTTCCCTCAATATATCTGTGGATGAGAGTTATCATTTATAACTCTGCGGGTTTGTGAATTGCAGTGTCCCTGAGCTCCATTTTTCAACTCGCTTTTTTGGGAGCTGGCCGCAAAAGCGCGGGATTGCCTCAGGCCCTATTCTGGTTCCTGGCGGCAGGCTGAGCCTGTGGTTAATTCTTCTTCCTGATGGGAAAATAGAGTGACCTGTGCCTGTCCCAACACCTAGATCTAGTCTCTCATTGGTTGCCCCTCTTCCCGTTCATCCTCAGGACAAATTGCAACCTGTAGGGAACAGGAGCTTAAAGGTGCTGATTCTCCAAGTAGGGAGATTTCTAGTAAAGTAGCTGGAAAGGCGAACCCGAGCACAAGGAGATGAGAAATTCGGTGCGTTTTAGAAACCTTTCAAAATCACACGGTGTACCATCTTCTGGGTTTCTCATGCATGTTTTCGATGTAGGAAGATGCCCTTGAACCTGGAGATTTGGGACCCATGGGATGGGTACCACGCAGTACTACTTTAAATGGTCTGAGTTTGCTCACCCAACCTCACCCAACCTCTCAGCCCCAAGAGTGTCCACCCTTATGTCTCATCCAGGTGTGGGTCTAGATATGGTCAATCCAGGTTGCATCACAGCTCCTGAACGAATTTTTTAAGAATTTCTCTCTCTTTCACTGTCTTTGTTTTACAGGTTTTTAAAAGTAATTTATTTTTATAATGGGGTTTAGCTGCTTTTCACGGCTGTGTTTATGCAGCTTTACACCCACTTGACACACTTCCAGAGAGATATCAATACATAGGTTTTACGATTCTTACTAGTCACATATATTCTTGTGCGGTGAATAGGGGTTGTTGAGTCCAGTTCACTGAGCAAGGAGTAGGTCTTGTCTATTACATATTGGGTGTATGGAACAGTATCTGAGCGAATTTGAAACCCTTGTTTTATGCATCACCCCACCTCACCTTTCCCGTTAAGCAGCCATAGTGTGTTTTCTAAACGTGTGACTCTGTTCTGTTTTGTAATTCAGTTCAAGTGTAGCGGTTTTTACATTCCCTCTATAAGTGATATCTTATGATAAGTGTCTTTTTCTGTGTGACTTATTTCACTTAGAATCGTCATACCTAAATCCACTCATCTTGCTTCTACTAGCCTTATGACATTGATTTCATGTCTGAGTGATATTCCTTTGTACATAAGGACCACAACTTCTTTATCCATTTTTCTCTTTCCTGGGATATTTAAGGTGTCATGAAGTGGAGGTTCTTGTCAACATAGCAGCCCTAAACATTGGGGTGCCTGTGTCTTGCTGATTTTTAGTTTTCCCAATTTATACGCCCATGAGTGGACGTGCCCTATGCTCCCTAAGCTGTGTTTTTTCGATGTTTCAGGACACACCGTACACTTCTCTAGAGTGGCTGTTGGCAATTTACATCCCGCCCATCAGCGTAGCAAGGCTGCCATTTCTCCATGGCCTGTCCTGCATTTCTGGTTTTGACACTTTTTGCAGCATGGCCCTTTTGACCGATGGGAAGCGAGACCTCTTTGTAGCGCTGATTTGCCTTTCCAGGTTGCTTGGTTGGCCAAAAAGGGCGTATGCGTTTTTTCCTGAATATATTCAGGAAAAAACGCATACGCCCTTTTTGGCCAAGGGCATCATTGTCGACGTTTTGCCGCTTTTCATGTGCTTTAAAGGCGATTCGAATCTACCTCCTGAAATCTGCTTCCTGCAATTCTGCCTTGCTTTCAAATCCTCTTCGTTGCCTTCCCTCAATATATCTGTGGATGAGAGTTATCATTTATAACTCTGCGGGTTTGTGAATTGCAGTGTCCCTGAGCTCCATTTTTCAACTCGCTTTTTTGGGAGCTGGCCACAAAAGCGCGAGATTGCCTCAGGCCTTATTCTGGTTCCTGGCGGCAGGCTGAGCCTGTGGTTAATTCTTCTTCCTGATGGGAAAATAGAGTGACCTGTGCCTCTACCAACACCTAGATCTAGTCTCTCATTGGTTGCCCCTCTTCCCGTTCATCCTCAGGACAAATTGCAACCTGTAGGGAACAGGAGCTTAAAGGTGCTGATTCTCCAAGTAGGGAGATTGCTAGTAAAGTAGCTGGAAAGGCGAACCCTAGCACAAGGAGATGAGAAATGGGGTGCGTTTTAGAAACCTTTCAAAATCACACGGTGTACCATCTTCTGGGTTTCTCATGCATGTTTTCGATGTAGGAAGATGCCCTTGAACCTGGAGATTTGGGACCCATGGGATGGGTACCACGCAGTATTACTTTAAAGGGTCTGAGTTTGCTCTCCCAACCTCACCCAACCTCTCAGCCCCAAGAGTGTCCACCCTTATGTCTCATCCAGGTGTGGGTCTAGATATGGTCAATCCAGGTTGCATCACAGCCCCTGAACGAATTTTTTAAGAATTTCTCTCTCTTTCACTGTCTTTGTTTTACGGGTTTTTAAAAGTAATTTATTTTTATAATGGGGTTTAGCTGCTTTTCACGGCTGTGTTTATGCGGCTTTACACCCACTTGGCTCACTTCCAGAGAGATATCAATATATAGGTTTTACGATTCTTACTAGTCAGATATATTCTTGTGCGGTGAATAGGGGGTGTTGAGTCCAGTTCACTGAGCAAGGAGTAGGTCTTGTCTATTACATATTGGGTGTATGGAACGGTATCTGAGCGAATTTGAAACCCTTGTTTTATGCATCACCCCACCTCACCTTTCCCGTTAAGCAGCCATAGTGTGTTTTCTACACGTGTGACTCTGTTCTGTTTTGTAATTCAGTTCAGGTGTAGCGGTTTTTACATTCCCTCTATAAGTGATAGCTTATGATAAGTGTCTTTTTCTGTGTGACTTATTTCACTTAGAATCGTCATACCTAAATCCACTCATCTTGCTTCTACTAGCCTTATGACATTGATTTCATGTCTGAGGGATATTCCTTTGTACATAAGGACCACAACTTCTTTATCCATTTATCTCTTTCCTGGGATATTTAAGGTGTCATGAAGTGGAGGTTCTTGTCAACATAGCAGCCCTAAACATTGGGGTGCCTGTGTCTTGCTGATTTTTAGTTTTCCCAATTTATACGCCCATGAGTGGATGTGCCCTATGCTCCCTAAGCTGTGTTTTTTCGATGTTTCAGGACACACCGTACACTTCTCCAGAGTGGCTTTTGGCAATTTACATCCCGCCCATTAGCGTAGCAAGGCTGCCATTTCTCCATGGCCTGTACTGCATTTCTGGTTTTGTCACTTTTTGCAGCATGGCCCTTTTGACCGATGGGAAGCGAGACTTCTTTGTAGCGCTGATTTGCCTTTCCAGGTTGCTTGGTTGGCCAAAAAGGGCGTATGCGTTTTTTCCTGAATATATTCAGGAAAAAACGCTTACGCCCTTTTTGGCCAAGGGCATCACTGTCGACGTTTTGCCACTTTTCATGTGCTTTAAAGGCGATTCGAATCTACCTCCTGAAACCTGTTTCCTGCAATTCTGCCTTGCTTTCAAATCCTCTTCGTTGCCTTCCCTCAATATATCTGTGGATGAGAGTTATCATTTATAACTCTGCAGGTTTGTGAATTGCAGTGCCCCTGAGCTCCATTTTTCAACTGTCTTTTTTGGGAGCTGGCCACAAAAGCACGGGATTGCCTCAGGCCCTATTCTGGTTCCCGGGGGCAGGCTGAGCCTGTGTTTAATTCTTCTTCCTGATGGGAAATTAGAGTGACCTGTGCCTGTCCCAACACCTAGATCTAGTCTCTCATTGGTTGCCCCTCTTCCCGTTCATCCTCAGGACAAATTGCAACCTGTAGGGAACAGGAGCTTAAAGGTGCTGATTCTCCAAGTAGGGAGATTGCTAGTAAAGTAGCTGGAAAGGCGAACCCGAGCACAAGGAGATGAGAAATTGGGTGCGTTTTAGAAACCTTTCAAAATCACACGGTGTACCATCTTCTGGGTTTCTCATGCATGTTTTCGATGTAGGAAGATGCCCTTGAACCTGGAGATTTGGGACCCATGGGATGGGTACCACACAGTATTACTTTAAAGGATCTGCGTTTGCTCACCCAACCTCACCCAACCTCTAAGCCCCAAGAGTGTCCACCCTTATGTCTCATCCAGCTGTGGGTCTAGATATGGTCAATCCAGGTTGCATCACAGCCTCTGAACGAATTTTGTAAGAATTTCTCTCTCTTTCACTGTCTTTGTTTTACGGGTTTTTAAAAGTAATTTATTTTTATAATGGGGTTTAGCTGCTTTTCACGGCTGTGTTTATGCGGCTTTACACCCACTTGACTCACTTCCAGACAGATATCAATATATAGGTTTTAAGATTCTTACTAGTCACATATATTCTTGTGCGGTGAATAGGGGGTGTTGAGTCCAGTTCACTGAGCAAGGAGTAGGTCTTGTCTATTACATATTGGGTGTATGGAACGGTATCTGAGCGAATTTGAAACCCTTGTTTTATGCATCACCCCACCTCACCTTTCCCGTTAAGCAGCCATAGTGTGTTTTCTAAACGTGTGACTCTGTTCTGTTTTGTAATTCAGTTCAAGTGTAACGGTTTTTACATTCCCTCTATAAGTGATATCTTATGATAAGTGTCTTTTTCTGTGTGACTTATTTCACTTAGAATCGTCATACCTAAATCCACTCATCTTGCTTCTACTAGCCTTATGACATTGATTTCATGTCTGAGTGATATTCCTTTGTACATAAGGACCACAACTTCTTTATCCATTTTTCTCTTTCCTGGGATATTTAAGGTGTCATGAAGTGGAGGTTCTTGTCAACATAGCAGCCCTAAACATTGGGGTGCCTGTGTCTTGCTGATTTTTAGTTTTCCCAATTTATACGCCCATGAGTGGACGTGCCCTATGCTCCCTAAGCTGTGTTTTTTCGATGTTTCAGGACACACCGTACACTTCTCTAGAGTGGCTGTTGGCAATTTACATCCCGCCCATCAGCGTAGCAAGGCTGCCATTTCTCCATGGCCTGTCCTGCATTTCTGGTTTTGACACTTTTTGCAGCATGGCCCTTTTGACCGATGGGAAGCGAGACCTCTTTGTAGCGCTGATTTGCCTTTCCAGGTTGCTTGGTTGGCCAAAAAGGGCGTATGCGTTTTTTCCTGAATATATTCAGGAAAAAACGCATACGCCCTTTTTGGCCAAGGGCATCATTGTCGACGTTTTGCCGCTTTTCATGTGCTTTAAAGGCCATTCGAATCTACCTCCTGAAATCTCTTTCCTGCAATTCTGCCTTGCTTTCAAATCCTCTTCGTTGCCTTCCCTCAATATATCTGTGGATGAGAGTTAACATTTATAACTCTGCGGGTTTGTGAATTGCAGTGTCCCTGAGCTCCATTTTTCAACTCGCTTTTTTGGGAGCTGGCCGCAAAAGCGCGGGATTGCCTCAGGCCCTATTCTGGTTCCTGGAGGCAGGCAGAGCCTGTGGTTAATTCTTCTTCCTGATGGGAAAATAGAGTGACCTGTGCCTCTACCAACACCTAGATCTAGTCTCTCATTGGTTGCCCCTCTTCCCGTTCATCCTCAGAACAAATTGCAACCTGTAGGGAACAGGAGCTTAAAGGTGCTGATTCTCCAAGTAGGGAGATTGCTAGTAAAGTAGCTGGAAAGGCGAACCCGAGCACAAGGAGATGAGAAATTGGGTGCGTTTTAGAAACCTTTCAAAATCACACGGTGCACCATCTTCTGGGTTTCTCATGCATGTTTTCGATGTAGGAAGATGCCCTTGAACCTGGAGATTTGGGACCCATGGGATGGGTACCACACAGTATTACTTTAAAGGGTCTGCGTTTGCTCACGCAACCTCACCCAACCTCTAAGGCCCAAGAGTGTCCACCCTTATGTCTCATCCAGCTGTGGGTCTAGATATGGTCAATCCAGGTTGCATCACAGCCTCTGAACGAATTTTGTAAGAATTTCTCTCTCTTTCACTGTCTTTGTTTTACGGGTTTTTAAAAGTAATTTATTTTTATAATGGGGTTTAGCTGCTTTTCACGGCTGTGTTTATGCAGCTTTACACCCACTTGACACA
Source organism: Eschrichtius robustus (assembly GCF_028021215.1). Classification (NCBI taxonomy): domain Eukaryota; kingdom Metazoa; phylum Chordata; class Mammalia; order Artiodactyla; family Eschrichtiidae; genus Eschrichtius; species Eschrichtius robustus. Next base: position 1,201,035 of record NW_027175171.1, read on the forward strand.
CTTCCAGAGAGATATCAATACATAGGTTTTACGATTCTTAGTAGTCACATATATTCTTGTGCGGTGAATAGGGGTTGTTGAGTCCAGTTCACTGAGCAAGGAGTAGGTCTTGTCTATTACATATTGGGTGTATGGAACGGTATCTGAGCGAATTTGAAACCCTTGTTTTATGCATCACCCCACCTCACCTTTCCCGTTAAGCAGCCATAGTGTGTTTTCTAAACGTGTGACTCTGTTCTGTTTTGTAATTCAGTTCAAGTGTAGCGGTTTTTACATTCCCTCTATAAGTGATAGCTTATGATAAGTGTCTTTTTCTGTGTGACTTATTTCACTTAGAATCGTCATACCTAAATCCACTCATCTTGCTTCTACTAGCCTTATGACATTGATTTCATGTCTGAGTGATATTCCTTTGTACATAAGGACCACAACTTCTTTATCCATTTATCTCTTTCCTGGGATATTTAAGGTGTCATGAAGTGGAGGTTCTTGTCAACATAGCAGCCCTAAACATTGGGGTGCCTGTGTCTTGCTGATTTTTAGTTTTCCCAATTTATACGCCCATGAGTGGATGTGCCCTATGCTCCCTAAGCTGTGTTTTTTCGATGTTTCAGGACACACCGTACACTTCTCCAGAGTGGCTTTTGGCAATTTACATCCCGCCCATTAGCGTAGCAAGGCTGCCATTTCTCCATGGCCTGTACTGCATTTCTGGTTTTGTCACTTTTTGCAGCATGGCCCTTTTGACCGATGGGAAGCGAGACTTCTTTGTAGCGCTGATTTGCCTTTCCAGGTTGCTTGGTTGGCCAAAAAGGGCGTATGCGTTTTTTCCTGAATATATTCAGGAAAAAACGCTTACGCCCTTTTTGGCCAAGGGCATCACTGTCGACGTTTTGCCACTTTTCATGTGCTTTAAAGGCGATTCGAATCTACCTCCTGAAACCTGTTTCCTGCAATTCTGCCTTGCTTTCAAATCCTCTTCGTTGCCTTCCCTCAATATATCTGTGGATGAGAGTTATCATTTATAACTCTGCAGGTTTGTGAATTGCAGTGCCCCTGAGCTCCATTTTTCAACTGTCTTTTTTGGGAGCTGGCCGCAAAAGCACGGGATTGCCTCAGGCCCTATTCTGGTTCCCGGGGGCAGGCTGAGCCTGTGTTTAATTCTTCTTCCTGATGGGAAATTAGAGTGACCTGTGCCTGTCCCAACACCTAGATCTAGTCTCTCATTGGTTGCCCCTCTTCCCGTTCATCCTCAGGACAAATTGCAACCTGTAGGGAACAGGAGCTTAAAGGTGCTGATTCTCCAAGTAGGGAGATTGCTAGTAAAGTAGCTGGAAAGGCGAACCCGAGCACAAGGAGATGAGAAATTGGGTGCGTTTTAGAAACCTTTCAAAATCACACGGTGTACCATCTTCTGGGTTTCTCATGCATGTTTTCGATGTAGGAAGATGCCCTTGAACCTGGAGATTTGGGACCCATGGGATGGGTACCACACAGTATTACTTTAAAGGATCTGCGTTTGCTCACCCAACCTCACCCAACCTCTAAGCCCCAAGAGTGTCCACCCTTATGTCTCATCCAGCTGTGGGTCTAGATATGGTCAATCCAGGTTGCATCACAGCCTCTGAACGAATTTTGTAAGAATTTCTCTCTCTTTCACTGTCTTTGTTTTACGGGTTTTTAAAAGTAATTTATTTTTATAATGGGGTTTAGCTGCTTTTCACGGCTGTGTTTATGCGGCTTTACACCCACTTGACTCACTTCCAGACAGATATCAATATATAGGTTTTAAGATTCTTACTAGTCACATATATTCTTGTGCGGTGAATAGGGGGTGTTGAGTCCAGTTCACTGAGCAAGGAGTAGGTCTTGTCTATTACATATTGGGTGTATGGAACGGTATCTGAGCGAATTTGAAACCCTTGTTTTATGCATCACCCCACCTCACCTTTCCCGTTAAGCAGCCATAGTGTGTTTTCTAAACGTGTGACTCTGTTCTGTTTTGTAATTCAGTTCAAGTGTAGCGGTTTTTACATTCCCTCTATAAGTGATATCTTATGATAAGTGTCTTTTTCTGTGTGACTTATTTCACTTAGAATTGTCATACCTAAATCCACTCATCTTGCTTCTACTAGCCTTATGACATTGATTTCATGTCTGAGTGATATTCCTTTGTACATAAGGACCACAACTTCTTTATCCATTTTTCTCTTTCCTGGGATATTTAAGGTGTCATGAAGTGGAGGTTCTTGTCAACATAGCAGCCCTAAACATTGGGGTGCCTGTGTCTTGCTGATTTTTAGTTTTCCCAATTTATACGCCCATGAGTGGACGTGCCCTATGCTCCCTAAGCTGTGTTTTTTCGATGTTTCAGGACACACCGTACACTTCTCCAGAGTGGCTGTTGGCAATTTACATCCCGCCCATCAGCGTAGCAAGGCTGCCATTTCTCCATGGCCTGTCCTGCATTTCTGGTTTTGACACTTTTTGCAGCATGGCCCTTTTGACCGATGGGAAGCGAGACCTCTTTGTAGCGCTGATTTGCCTTTCCAGGTTGCTTGGTTGGCCAAAAAGGGCGTATGCGTTTTTTCCTGAATATATTCAGGAAAAAACGCATACGCCCTTTTTGGCCAAGGGCATCATTGTCGACGTTTTGCCGCTTTTCATGTGCTTTAAAGGCGATTCGAATCTACCTCCTGAAATCTGTTTCCTGCAATTCTGCCTTGCTTTCAAATCCTCTTCGTTGCCTTCCCTCAATATATCTGTGGATGAGAGTTATCATTTATAACTCTGCGGGTTTGTGAATTGCAGTGTCCCTGAGCTCCATTTTTCAACTCGCTTTTTTGGGAGCTGGCCGCAAAAGCGCGGGATTGCCTCAGGCCCTATTCTGGTTCCTGGCGGCAGGCTGAGCCTGTGGTTAATTCTTCTTCCTGATGGGAAAATAGAGTGACCTGTGCCTGTCCCAACACCTAGATCTAGTCTCTCATTGGTTGCCCCTCTTCCCGTTCATCCTCAGGACAAATTGCAACCTGTAGGGAACAGGAGCTTAAAGGTGCTGATTCTCCAAGTAGGGAGATTTCTAGTAAAGTAGCTGGAAAGGCGAACCCGAGCACAAGGAGATGAGAAATTGGGTGCGTTTTAGAAACCTTTCAAAATCACACGGTGTACCATCTTCTGGGTTTCTCATGCATGTTTTCGATGTAGGAAGATGCCCTTGAACCTGGAGATTTGGGACCCATGGGATGGGTACCACGCAGTACTACTTTAAAGGGTCTGAGTTTGCTCACCCAACCTCACCCAACCTCTCAGCCCCAAGAGTGTCCACCCTTATGTCTCATCCAGGTGTGGGTCTAGATAAGGTCAATCCAGGTTGCATCACAGCCCCTGAACGAATTTTGTAAGAATTTCTCTCTCTTTCACTGTCTTTGTTTTACGGGTTTTTAAAAGTAATTTATTTTTATAATGGGGTTTAGCTGCTTTTCACGGCTGTGTTTATGCGGCTTTACACCCACTTGACTCACTTCCAGACAGATATCAATATATAGGTTTTAAGATTCTTACTAGTCACATATATTCTTGTGCGGTGAATAGGGGGTGTTGAGTCCAGTTCACTGAGCAAGGAGTAGGTCTTGTCTATTACATATTGGGTGTATGGAACGGTATCTGAGCGAATTTGAAACCCTTGTTTTATGCATCACCCCACCTCACCTTTCCCGTTAAGCAGCCATAGTGTGTTTTCTAAACGTGTGACTCTGTTCTGTTTTGTAATTCAGTTCAAGTGTAGCGGTTTTTACATTCCCTCTATAAGTGATAGCTTATGATAAGTGTCTTTTTCTGTGTGACTTATTTCACTTAGAATCGTCATACCTAAATCCACTCATCTTGCTTCTACTAGCCTTATGACATTGATTTCATGTCTGAGTGATATTCCTTTGTACATAAGGACCACAACTTCTTTATCCATTTTTCTCTTTCCTGGGATATTTAAGGTGTCATGAAGTGGAGGTTCTTGTCAACATAGCAGCCCTAAACATTGGGGTGCCTGTGTCTTGCTGATTTTTAGTTTTCCCAATTTATACGCCCATGAGTGGACGTGCCCTATGCTCCCTAAGCTGTGTTTTTTCGATGTTTCAGGACACACCGTACACTTCTCCAGAGTGGCTGTTGGCAATTTACATCCCGCCCATCAGCGTAGCAAGGCTGCCATTTCTCCATGGCCTGTCCTGCATTTCTGGTTTTGACACTTTTTGCAGCATGGCCCTTTTGACCGATGGGAAGCGAGACCTCTTTGTAGCGCTGATTTGCCTTTCCAGGTTGCTTGGTTGGCCAAAAAGGGCGTATGCGTTTTTTCCTGAATATATTCAGGAAAAAACGCATACGCCCTTTTTGGCCAAGGGCATCATTGTCGACGTTTTGCCGCTTTTCATGTGCTTTAAAGGCGATTCGAATCTACCTCCTGAAATCTGTTTCCTGCAATTCTGCCTTGCTTTCAAATCCTCTTCGTTGCCTTCCCTCAATATATCCGTGGATGAGTGTTATCATTTATAACTCTGCGGGTTTGTGAATTGCAGTGTCCCTGAGCTCCATTTTTCAACTCGCTTTTTTGGGAGCTGGCCGCAAAAGGGCGGGATTGCCTCAGGCCCTATTCTGGTTCCTGGCGGCAGGCTGAGCCTGTGGTTAATTCTTCTTCCTGATGGGAAAATAGAGTGACCTGTGCCTGTCCCAACACCTAGATCTAGTCTCTCATTGGTTGCCCCTCTTCCCGTTCATCCTCAGGACAAATTGCAACCTGTAGGGAACAGGAGCTTAAAGGTGCTGATTCTCCAAGTAGGGAGATTTCTAGTAAAGTAGCTGGAAAGGCGAACCCGAGCACAAGGAGATGAGAAATTGGGTGCGTTTTAGAAACCTTTCAAAATCACACGGTGTACCATCTTCTGGGTTTCTCATGCATGTTTTCGATGTAGGAAGATGCCCTTGAACCTGGAGATTTGGGACCCATGGGATGGGTACCACGCAGTACTACTTTAAAGGGTCTGAGTTTGCTCACCCAACCTCACCCAACCTCTCAGCCCCAAGAGTGTCCACCCTTATGTCTCATCCAGGTGTGGGTCTAGATATGGTCAATCCAGGTTGCATCACAGCTCCTGAACGAATTTTTTAAGAATTTCTCTCTCTTTCACTGTCTTTGTTTTACAGGTTTTTAAAAGTAATTTATTTTTATAATGGGGTTTAGCTGCTTTTCACGGCTGTGTTTATGCAGCTTTACACCCACTTGACACACTTCCAGAGAGATATCAATACATAGGTTTTACGATTCTTACTAGTCACATATATTCTTGTGCGGTGAATAGGGGTTGTTGAGTCCAGTTCACTGAGCAAGGAGTACGTCTTGTCTATTACATATTGGGTGTATGGAACGGTATCTGAGCGAATTTGAAACCCTTGTTTTATGCATCACCCCACCTCACCTTTCCCGTTAAGCAGCCATAGTGTGTTTTCTAAACGTGTGACTCTGTTCTGTTTTGTAATTCAGTTCAAGTGTAGCGGTTTTTACATTCCCTCTGTAAGTGATAGCTTATGATAAGTGTCTTTTTCTGTGTGACTTATTTCACTTAGAATCGTCATACCTAAATCCACTCATCTTGCTTCTACTAGCCTTATGACATTGATTTCATGTCTGAGTGATATTCCTTTGTACATAAGGACCACAACTTCTTTATCCATTTTTCTCTTTCCTGGGATATTTAAGGTGTCATGAAGTGGAGGTTCTTGTCAACATAGCAGCCCTAAACATTGGGGTGCCTGTGTCTTGCTGATTTTTAGTTTTCCCAATTTATACGCCCATGAGTGGACGTGCCCTATGCTCCCTAAGCTGTGTTTTTTCGATGTTTCAGGACACACCGTACACTTCTCTAGAGTGGCTGTTGGCAATTTACATCCCGCCCATCAGCGTAGCAAGGCTGCCATTTCTCCATGGCCTGTCCTGCATTTCTGGTTTTGACACTTTTTGCAGCATGGCCCTTTTGACCGATGGGAAGCGAGACCTCTTTGTAGCGCTGATTTGCCTTTCCAGGTTGCTTGGTTGGCCAAAAAGGGCGTATGCGTTTTTTCCTGAATATATTCAGGAAAAAACGCATACGCCCTTTTTGGCCAAGGGCATCATTGTCGACGTTTTGCCGCTTTTCATGTGCTTTAAAGGCGATTCGAATCTACCTCCTGAAATCTGCTTCCTGCAATTCTGCCTTGCTTTCAAATCCTCTTCGTTGCCTTCCCTCAATATATCTGTGGATGAGAGTTATCATTTATAACTCTGCGGGTTTGTGAATTGCAGTGTCCCTGAGCTCCATTTTTCAACTCGCTTTTTTGGGAGCTGGCCACAAAAGCGCGAGATTGCCTCCGGCCTTATTCTGGTTCCTGGCGGCAGGCTGAGCCTGTGGTTAATTCTTCTTCCTGATGGGAAAATAGAGTGACCTGTGCCTCTACCAACACCTAGATCTAGTCTCTCATTGGTTGCCCCTCTTCCCGTTCATCCTCAGGACAAATTGCAACCTGTAGGGAACAGAAGCTTAAAGGTGCTGATTCTCCAAGTAGGGAGATTGCTAGTAAAGTAGCTGGAAAGGCGAACCCTAGCACAAGGAGATGAGAAATGGGGTGCGTTTTAGAAACCTTTCAAAATCACACGGTGTACCATCTTCTGGGTTTCTCATGCATGATTTCGATGTAGGAAGATGCCCTTGAACCTGGAGATTTGGGACCCATGGGATGGGTACCACGCAGTATTACTTTAAAGGGTCTGAGTTTGCTCTCCCAACCTCACCCAACCTCTCAGCCCCAAGAGTGTCCACCCTTATGTCTCATCCAGGTGTGGGTCTAGATATGGTCAATCCAGGTTGCATCACAGCCCCTGAACGAATTTTGTAAGAATTTCTCTCTCTTTCACTGTCTTTGTTTTACGGGTTTTTAAAAGTAATTTATTTTTATAATGGGGTTTAGCTGCTTTTCACGGCTGTGTTTATGCGGCTTTACACCCACTTGACTCACTTCCAGAGAGATATCAATACATAGGTTTTACGATTCTTACTAGTCACATATATTCTTGTGCGGTGAATAGGGTGTGTTGAGTCCAGTTCACTGAGCAAGGAGTAGGTCTTGTCTATTACATATTGGGTGTATGGAACAGTATCTGAGCGAATTTGAAACCCTTGTTTTATGCATCACCCCACCTCACCTTTCCCGTTAAGCAGCCATAGTGTGTTTTCTAAACGTGTGACTCTGTTCTGTTTTGTAATTCAGTTCAAGTGTAGCGGTTTTTACATTCCCTCTATAAGTGATATCTTATGATAAGTGTCTTTTTCTGTGTGACTTATTTCACTTAGAATCGTCATACCTAAATCCACTCATCTTGCTTCTACTAGCCTTATGACATTGATTTCATGTCTGAGTGATATTCCATTGTACATAAGGACCACAACTTCTTTATCCATTTTTCTCTTTCCTGGGATATTTAATGTGTCATGAAGTGGAGGTTCTTGTCAACATAGCAGCCCTAAACATTGGGGTGCCTGTGTCTTGCTGATTTTTAGTTTTCCCAATTTATACGCCCATGAGTGGACGTGCCCTATGCTCCCTAAGCTGTGTTTTTTCGATGTTTCAGGACACATCGTACACTTCTCCAGAGTGGCTTTTGGCAATTTACATCCCGCCCATCAGCGTAGCAAGGCTGCCATTTCTCCATGGCCTGTACTGCATTTCTGGTTTTGACACTTTTTGCAGCATGGCCCTTTTGACCGATGGGAAGCGAGACTTCTTTGTAGCGCTGATTTGCCTTTCCAGGTTGCTTGGTTGGCCAAAAAGGGCGTATGCGTTTTTTCCTGAATATATTCAGGAAAAAACGCATACGCCCTTTTTGGCCAAGGGCATCATTGTCGACGTTTTGCCGCTTTTCATGTGCTTTAAAGGCCATTCGTATCTACCTCCTGAAATCTCTTTCCTGTAATTCTGCCTTGCTTTCAAATCCTCTTCGTTGCCTTCCCTCAATATATCTGTGGATGAGAGTTATCATTTATAACTCTGCGGGTTTGTGAATTGCAGTGTCCCTGAGCTCCATTTTTCAACTCGCTTTTTTGGGAGCTGGCCACAAAAGCGCGGGATTGCCTCAGGCCTTATTCTGGTTCCTGGAGGCAGGCAGAGCCTGTGGTTAATTCTTCTTCCTGATGGGAAAATAGAGTGACCTGTGCCTCTACCAACACCTAGATCTAGTCTCTCATTGGTTGCCCCTCTTCCCGTTCATCCTCAGGACAAATTGCAACCTGTAGGGAACAGGAGCTTAAAGGTGCTGATTCTCCAAGTAGGGAGATTGCTAGTAAAGTAGCTGGAAAGGCGAACCCTAGCACAAGGAGATGAGAAATGGGGTGCGTTTTAGAAACCTTTCAAAATCACACGGTGTACCATCTTCTGGGTTTCTCATGCATGTTTTCGATGTAGGAAGATGCCCTTGAACCTGGAGATTTGGGACCCATGGGATGGGTACCACGCAGTATTACTTTAAAGGGTCTGAGTTTGCTCTCCCAACCTCACCCAACCTCTCAGCCCCAAGAGTGTCCACCCTTATGTCTCATCCAGGTGTGGGTCTAGATATGGTCAATCCAGGTTGCATCACAGCCCCTGAACGAATTTTGTAAGAATTTCTCTCTCTTTCACTGTCTTTGTTTTACGGGTTTTTAAAAGTAATTTATTTTTATAATGGGGTTTAGCTGCTTTTCACGGCTGTGTTTATGCGGCTTTACACCCACTTGACTCACTTCCAGAGAGATATCAATACATAGGTTTTACGATTCTTACTAGTCAGATATATTCTTGTGCGGTGAATAGGGGGTGTTGAGTCCAGTTCACTGAGCAAGGAGTAGGTCTTGTCTATTACATATTGGGTGTATGGAACGGTATCTGAGCGAATTTGAACCCCTTGTTTTATGCATCACCCCACCTCACCTTTCCCGTTAAGCAGCCATAGTGTGTTTTCTAAACGTGTGACTCTGTTCTGTTTTGTAATTCAGTTCAAGTGTAGCGGTTTTTACATTCCCTCTATAAGTGATATCTTATGATAAGTGTCTTTTTCTGTGTGACTTATTTCACTTAGAATCGTCATACCTAAATCCACTCATCTTGCTTCTACTAGCCTTATGACATTGATTTCATGTCTGAGTGATATTCCTTTGTACATAAGGACCACAACTTCTTTATCCATTTTTCTCTTTCCTGGGATATTTAAGGTGTCATGAAGTGGAGGTTCTTGTCAACATAGCAGCCCTAAACATTGGGGTGCCTGTGTCTTGCTGATTTTTAGTTTTCCCAATTTATACGCCCATGAGTGGACGTGCCCTATGCTCCCTAAGCTGTGTTTTTTCGATGTTTCAGGACACACCGTACACTTCTCTAGAGTGGCTGTTGGCAATTTACATCCCGCCCATCAGCGTAGCAAGGCTGCCATTTCTCCATGGCCTGTCCTGCATTTCTGGTTTTGACACTTTTTGCAGCATGGCCCTTTTGACCGATGGGAAGCGAGACCTCTTTGTAGCGCTGATTTGCCTTTCCAGGTTGCTTGGTTGGCCAAAAAGTGCGTATGCGTTTTTTCCTGAATATATTCAGGAAAAAACGCATACGCCCTTTTTGGCCAAGGGCATCATTGTCGACGTTTTGCCGCTTTTCATGTGCTTTAAAGGCGATTCGAATCTACCTCCTGAAATCTGCTTCCTGCAATTCTGCCTTGCTTTCAAATCCTCTTCGTTGCCTTCCCTCAATATATCTGTGGATGAGAGTTATCATTTATAACTCTGCGGGTTTGTGAATTGCAGTGTCCCTGAGCTCCATTTTTCAACTCGCTTTTTTGGGAGCTGGCCACAAAAGCGCAAGATTGCCTCAGGCCTTATTCTGGTTCCTGGCGGCAGGCTGAGCCTGTGGTTAATTCTTCTTCCTGATGGGAAAATAGAGTGACCTGTGCCTCTACCAACACCTAGATCTAGTCTCTCATTGGTTGCCCCTCTTCCCGTTCATCCTCAGGACAAATTGCAACCTGTAGGGAACAGGAGCTTAAAGGTGCTGATTCTCCAAGTAGGGAGATTGCTAGTAAAGTAGCTGGAAAGGCGAACCCTAGCACAAGGAGATGAGAAATGGGGTGCGTTTTAGAAACCTTTCAAAATCACACGGTGTACCATCTTCTGGGTTTCTCATGCATGTTTTCGATGTAGGAAGATGCCCTTGAACCTGGAGATTTGGGACCCATGGGATGGGTACCACGCAGTATTACTTTAAAGGGTCTGAGTTTGCTCTCCCAACCTCACCCAACCTCTCAGCCCCAAGAGTGTCCACCCTTATGTCTCATCCAGCTGTGGGTCTAGATATGGTCAATCCAGGTTGCATCACAGCCCCTGAACGAATTTTGTAAGAATTTCTCTCTCTTTCACTGTCTTTGTTTTACGGGTTTTTAAAAGTAATTTATTTTTATAATGGGGTTTAGCTGCTTTTCACGGCTGTGTTTATGCGGCTTTACACCCACTTGGCTCACTTCCAGAGAGATATCAATACATAGGTTTTACGATTCTTTCTAGTCAGATATATTCTTGTGCGGTGAATAGGGGGTGTTGAGTCCAGTTCACTGAGCAAGGAGTAGGTCTTGTCTATTACATATTGGGTGTATGGAACGGTATCTGAGCGAATTTGAAACCCTTGTTTTATGCATCACCCCACCTCACCTTTCCCGTTAAGCAGCCATAGTGTGTTTTCTAAACGTGTGACTCTGTTCTGTTTTGTAATTCAGTTCAAGTGTAGCGGTTTTTACATTCCCTCTATAAGTGATAGCTTATGATAAGTGTCTTTTTCTGTGTGACTTATTTCACTTAGAATCGTCATACCTAAATCCACTCATCTTGCTTCTACTAGCTTTATGACATTGATTTCATGTCTGAGGGATATTCCTTTGTACATAAGGACCACAACTTCTTTATCCATTTATCTCTTTCCTGGGATATTTAAGGTGTCATGAAGTGGAGGTTCTTGTCAACATAGCAGCCCTAAACATTGGGGTGCCTGTGTCTTGCTGATTTTTAGTTTTCCCAATTTATACGCCCATGAGTGGATGTGCCCTATGCTCCCTAAGCTGTGTTTTTTCGATGTTTCAGGACACACCGTACACTTCTCCAGAGTGGCTTTTGGCAATTTACATCCCGCCCATTAGCGTAGCAAGGCTGCCATTTCTCCATGGCCTGTACTGCATTTCTGGTTTTGTCACTTTTTGCAGCATGGCCCTTTTGACCGATGGGAAGCGAGACTTCTTTGTAGCGCTGATTTGCCTTTCCAGGTTGCTTGGTTGGCCAAAAAGGGCGTATGCGTTTTTTCCTGAATATATTCAGGAAAAAACGCTTACGCCCTTTTTGGCCAAGGGCATCACTGTCGACGTTTTGCCACTTTTCATGTGCTTTAAAGGCGATTCGAATCTACCTCCTGAAACCTGTTTCCTGCAATTCTGCCTTGCTTTCAAATCCTCTTCGTTGCCTTCCCTCAATATATCTGTGGATGAGAGTTATCATTTATAACTCTGCAGGTTTGTGAATTGCAGTGCCCCTGAGCTCCATTTTACAACTGTCTTTTTTGGGAGCTGGCCGCAAAAGCACGGGATTGCCTCAGGCCCTATTCTGGTTCCCGGCGGCAGGCTGAGCCTGTGTTTAATTCTTCTTCCTGATGGGAAATTAGAGTGACCTGTGCCTGTCCCAACACCTAGATCTAGTCTCTCATTGGTTGCCCCTCTTCCCGTTCATCCTCAGGACAAATTGCAACCTGTAGGGAACAGGAGCTTAAAGGTGCTGATTCTCCAAGTAGGGAGATTGCTAGTAAAGTAGCTGGAAAGGCGAACCCGAGCACAAGGAGATGAGAAATTGGGTGCGTTTTAGAAACCTTTCAAAATCACACTGTGTACCATCTTCTGGGTTTCTCATGCATGTTTTCGATGTAGGAAGATGCCCTTGAACCTGGAGATTTGGGACCCATGGGATGGGTACCACACAGTATTACTTTAAAGGATCTGCGTTTGCTCACCCAACCTCACCCAACCTCTAAGCCCCAAGAGTGTCCACCCTTATGTCTCATCCAGCTGTGGGTCTAGATATGGTCAATCCAGGTTGCATCACAGCCTCTGAACGAATTTTGTAAGAATTTCTCTCTCTTTCACTGTCTTTGTTTTACGGGTTTTTAAAAGTAATTTATTTTTATAATGGGGTTTAGCTGCTTTTCAAGGCTGTGTTTATGCGGCTTTACACCCACTTGACTCACTTCCAGACAGATATCAATATATAGGTTTTAAGATTCTTACTAGTCACATATATTCTTGTGCGGTGAATAGGGGGTGTTGAGTCCACTTCACTGAGCAAGGAGTAGGTCTTGTCTATTACATATTGGGTGTATGGAACGGTATCTGAGCGAATTTGAAACCCTTGTTTTATGCATCACCCCACCTCACCTTTCCCGTTAAGCAGCCATAGTGTGTTTTCTAAACGTGTGACTCTGTTCTGTTTTGTAATTCAGTTCAAGTGTAGCGGTTTTTACATTCCCTCTATAAGTGATATCTTATGATAAGTGTCTTTTTCTGTGTGACTTATTTCACTTAGAATCGTCATACCTAAATCCACTCATCTTGCTTCTACTAGCCTTATGACATTGATTTCATGTCTGAGTGATATTCCTTTGTACATAAGGACCACAACTTCTTTATCCATTTTTCTCTTTCCTGGGATATTTAAGGTGTCATGAAGTGGAGGTTCTTGTCAACATAGCAGCCCTAAACATTGGGGTGCCTGTGTCTTGCTGATTTTTAGTTTTCCCAATTTATACGCCCATGAGTGGACGTGCCCTATGCTCCCTAAGCTGTGTTTTTTCGATGTTTCAGGACACACCGTACACTTCTCTAGAGTGGCTGTTGGCAATTTACATCCCGCCCATCAGCGTAGCAAGGCTGCCATTTCTCCATGGCCTGTCCTGCATTTCTGGTTTTGACACTTTTTGCAGCATGGCCCTTTTGACCGATGGGAAGCGAGACCTCTTTGTAGCGCTGATTTGCCTTTCCAGGTTGCTTGGTTGGCCAAAAAGGGCGTATGCGTTTTTTCCTGAATATATTCAGGAAAAAACGCATACGCCCTTTTTGGCCAAGGGCATCATTGTCGACGTTTTGCCGCTTTTCATGTGCTTTAAAGGCGATTCGAATCTACCTCCTGAAATCTGCTTCCTGCAATTCTGCCTTGCTTTCAAATCCTCTTCGTTGCCTTCCCTCAATATATCTGTGGATGAGAGTTATCATTTATAACTCTGCGGGTTTGTGAATTGCAGTGTCCCTGAGCTCCATTTTTCAACTCGCTTTTTTGGGAGCTGGCCACAAAAGCGCGAGATTGCCTCAGGCCTTATTCTGGTTCCTGGCGGCAGGCTGAGCCTGTGGTTAATTCTTCTTCCTGATGGGAAAATAGAGTGACCTGTGCCTCTACCAACACCTAGATCTAGTCTCTCATTGGTTGCCCCTCTTCCCGTTCATCCTCAGGACAAATTGCAACCTGTAGGGAACAGGAGCTTAAAGGTGCTGATTCTCCAAGTATGGAGATTGCTAGTAAAGTAGCTGGAAAGGCGAACCCTAGCACAAGGAGATGAGAAATGGGGTGCGTTTTAGAAACCTTTCAAAATCACACGGTGTACCATCTTCTGGGTTTCTCATGCATGTTTTCGATGTAGGAAGATGCCCTTGAACCTGGAGATTTGGGACCCATGGGATGGGTACCACGCAGTATTACTTTAAAGGGTCTGAGTTTGCTCTCCCAACCTCACCCAACCTCTCAGCGCCAAGAGTGTCCACCCTTATGTCTCATCCAGGTGTGGGTCTAGATATGGTCAATCCAGGTTGCATCACAGCCCCTGAACGAATTTTGTAAGAATTTCTCTCTCTTTCACTGTCTTTGTTTTACGGGTTTTTAAAAGTAATTTATTTTTATAATGGGGTTTAGCTGCTTTTCACGGCTGTGTTTATGCGGCTTTACACCCACTTGACTCACTTCCAGAGAGATATCAATACATAGGTTTTACGATTCTTACTAGTCACATATATTCTTGTGCGGTGAATAGGGGGTGTTGAGTCCAGTTCACTGAGCAAGGAGTAGGTCTTGTCTATTACATATTGGGTGTATGGAACAGTATCTGAGCGAATTTGAAACCCTTGTTTTATGCATCACCCCACCTCACCTTTCCCGTTAAGCAGCCATAGTGTGTTTTCTAAACGTGTGACTCTGTTCTGTTTTGTAATTCAGTTCAAGTGTAGCGGTTTTTACATTCCCTCTATAAGTGATATCTTATGATAAGTGTCTTTTTCTGTGTGACTTATTTCACTTAGAATCGTCATACCTAAATCCACTCATCTTGCTTCTACTAGCCTTATGACATTGATTTCATGTCTGAGTGATATTCCATTGTACATAAGGACCACAACTTCTTTATCCATTTTTCTCTTTCCTGGGATATTTAAGGTGTCATGAAGTGGAGGTTCTTGTCAACATAGCAGCCCTAAACATTGGGGTGCCTGTGTCTTGCTGATTTTTAGTTTTCCCAATTTATACGCCCATGAGTGGACGTGCCCTATGCTCCCTAAGCTGTGTTTTTTCGATGTTTCAGGACACACCGTACACTTCTCCAGAGTGGCTTTTGGCAATTTACATCCCGCCCATCAGCGTAGCAAGGCTGCCATTTCTCCATGGCCTGTCCTGCATTTCTGGTTTTGACACTTTTTGCAGCATGGCCCTTTTGACCGATGGGAAGCGAGACTTCTTTGTAGCGCTGATTTGCCTTTCCAGGTTGCTTGGTTGGCCAAAAAGGGGGTATGCGTTTTTTCCTGAATATATTCAGGAAAAAACGCATACGCCCTTTTTGGCCAAGGGCATCATTGTCGACGTTTTGCCGCTTTTCATGTGCTTTAAAGGCCATTCGAATCTACCTCCGGAAATCTCTTTCCTGCAATTCTGCCTTGCTTTCAAATCCTCTTCGTTGCCTTCCCTCAATATATCTGTGGATGAGAGTTATCATTTATAACTCTGCGGGTTTGTGAATTGCAGTGTCCCTGAGCTCCATTTTTCAACTCGCTTTTTTGGGAGCTGGCCGCAAAAGCGCGGGATTGCCTCAGGCCCTATTCTGGTTCCTGGAGGCAGGCAGAGCCTGTGGTTAATTCTTCTTCCTGATGGGAAAATAGAGTGACCTGTGCCTGTCCCAACACCTAGATCTAGTCTCTCATTGGTTGCCCCTCTTCCCGTTCATCCTCAGGACAAATTGCAACCTGTAGGGAACAGGAGCTTAAAGGTGCTGATTCTCCAAGTAGGGAGATTGCTAGTAAAGTAGCTGGAAAGGCGAACCCGAGCACAAGGAGATGAGAAATTGGGTGCGTTTTAGAAACCTTTCAAAATCACACGGTGCACCATCTTCTGGGTTTCTCATGCATGTTTTCGATGTAGGAAGATGCCCTTGAACCTGGAGATTTGGGACCCATGGGATGGGTACCACACAGTATTACTTTAAAGGGTCTGCGTTTGCTCACCCAACCTCACCCAACCTCTAAGCCCCAAGAGTGTCCACCCTTATGTCTCATCCAGCTGTGGGTCTAGATATGGTCAATCCAGGTTGCATCACAGCCTCTGAACGAATTTTGTAAGAATTTCTCTCTCTTTCACTGTCTTTGTTTTACGGGTTTTTAAAAGTAATTTATTTTTATAATGGGGTTTAGCTGCTTTTCACGGCTGTGTTTATGCAGCTTTACACCCACTTGACACACTTCCAGAGAGATATCAATACATAGGTTTTACGATTCTTACTAGTCACATATATTCTTGTGCGGTGAATAGGGGTTGTTGAGTCCAGTTCACTGAGCAAGGAGTAGGTCTTGTCTATTACATATTGGGTGTATGGAACAGTATCTGAGCGAATTTGAAACCCTTGTTTTATGCATCACCCCACCTCACCTTTCCCGTTAAGCAGCCATAGTGTGTTTTCTAAACGTGTGACTCTGTTCTGTTTTGTAATTCAGTTCAAGTGTAGCGGTTTTTACATTCCCTCTATAAGTGATATCTTATGATAAGTGTCTTTTTCTGTGTGACTTATTTCACTTAGAATCGTCATACCTAAATCCACTCATCTTGCTTCTACTAGCCTTATGACATTGATTTCATGTCTGAGTGATATTCCTTTGTACATAAGGACCACAACTTCTTTATCCATTTTTCTCTTTCCTGGGATATTTAAGGTGTCATGAAGTGGAGGTTCTTGTCAACATAGCAGCCCTAAACATTGGGGTGCCTGTGTCTTGCTGATTTTTAGTTTTCCCAATTTATACGCCCATGAGTGGACGTGCCCTATGCTCCCTAAGCTGTGTTTTTTCGATGTTTCAGGACACACCGTACACTTCTCTAGAGTGGCTGTTGGCAATTTACATCCCGCCCATCAGCGTAGCAAGGCTGCCATTTCTCCATGGCCTGTCCTGCATTTCTGGTTTTGACACTTTTTGCAGCATGGCCCTTTTGACCGATGGGAAGCGAGACCTCTTTGTAGCGCTGATTTGCCTTTCCAGGTTGCTTGGTTGGCCAAAAAGGGCGTATGCGTTTTTTCCTGAATATATTCAGGAAAAAACGCATACGCCCTTTTTAGCCAAGGGCATCACTGTCGACGGTTTCCCACTTTTCATGTGCTTTAAAGGCCATTCGAATCTACCTCCTGAAACCTGTTTCCTGCAATTCGGCCTTGCTTTCAAATCCTCTTCGTTGCCTTCCCTCAATATATCTGTGGATGAGAGTTATCATTTATAACTCTGCAGGTTTGTGAATTGCAGTGCCCCTGAGCTCCATTTTTCAACTCGCTTTTTTGGGAGCTGGCCGCAAAAGCACGGGATTGACTCAGGCCCTATTCTGGTTCCCGGCGGCAGGCTGAGCCTGTGTTTAATTCTTCTTCCTGATGGGAAATTAGAGTGACCTGTGCCTGTCCCAACACCTAGATCTAGTCTCTCATTTGTTGCCCCTCTTCCCGTTCATCCTCAGGACAAATTGCAACCTGTAGGGAACAGGAGCTTAAAGGTGCTGATTCTCCAAGTAGGGAGATTGCTAGTAAAGTAGCTGGAAAGGCGAACCCGAGCACAAGGAGATGAGAAATTGGGTGCGTTTTAGAAACCTTTCAAAATCACACGGTGTACCATCTTCTGGGTTTCTCATGCATGTTTTCGATGTAGGAAGATGCCCTTGAACCTGGAGATTTGGGACCCATGGGATGGGTACCACACAGTATTACTTTAAAGGATCTGCGTTTGCTCACCCAACCTCACCCAACCTCTAAGCCCCAAGAGTGTCCACCCTTATGTCTCATCCAGCTGTGGGTCTAGATATGGTCAATCCAGGTTGCATCACAGCCTCTGAACGAATTTTGTAAGAATTTCTCTCTCTTTCACTGTCTTTGTTTTACGGGTTTTTAAAAGTAATTTATTTTTATAATGGGGTTTAGCTGCTTTTCACGGCTGTGTTTATGCGGCTTTACACCCACTTGACTCACTTCCAGACAGATATCAATATATAGGTTTTAAGATTCTTACTAGTCACATATATTCTTGTGCGGTGAATAGGGGGTGTTGAGTCCAGTTCACTGAGCAAGGAGTAGGTCTTGTCTATTACATATTGGGTGTATGGAACGGTATCTGAGCGAATTTGAACCCCTTGTTTTATGCATCACCCCACCTCACCTTTCCCGTTAAGCAGCCATAGTGTGTTTTCTAAACGTGTGACTCTGTTCTGTTTTGTAATTCAGTTCAAGTGTAGCGGTTTTTACATTCCCTCTATAAGTGATATCTTATGATAAGTGTCTTTTTCTGTGTGACTTATTTCACTTAGAATCGTCATACCTAAATCCACTCATCTTGCTTCTACTAGCCTTATGACATTGATTTCATGTCTGAGTGATATTCCTTTGTACATAAGGACCACAACTTCTTTATCCATTTTTCTCTTTCCTGGGATATTTAAGGTGTCATGAAGTGGAGGTTCTTGTCAACATAGCAGCCCTAAACATTGGGGTGCCTGTGTCTTGCTGATTTTTAGTTTTCCCAATTTATACGCCCATGAGTGGACGTGCCCTATGCTCCCTAAGCTGTGTTTTTTCGATGTTTCAGGACACACCGTACACTTCTCTAGAGTGGCTGTTGGCAATTTACATCCCGCCCATCAGCGTAGCAAGGCTGCCATTTCTCCATGGCCTGTCCTGCATTTCTGGTTTTGACACTTTTTGCAGCATGGCCCTTTTGACCGATGGGAAGCGAGACCTCTTTGTAGCGCTGATTTGCCTTTCCAGGTTGCTTGGTTGGCCAAAAAGGGCGTATGCGTTTTTTCCTGAATATATTCAGGAAAAAACGCATACGCCCTTTTTGGCCAAGGGCATCATTGTCGACGTTTTGCCGCTTTTCATGTGCTTTAAAGGCGATTCGAATCTACCTCCTGAAATCTGCTTCCTGCAATTCTGCCTTGCTTTCAAATCCTCTTCGTTGCCTTCCCTCAATATATCTGTGGATGAGAGTTATCATTTATAACTCTGCGGGTTTGTGAATTGCAGTGTCCCTGAGCTCCATTTTTCAACTCGCTTTTTTGGGAGCTGGCCACAAAAGCCCGAGATTGCCTCAGGCCTTATTCTGGTTCCTGGCGGCAGGCTGAGCCTGTGGTTAATTCTTCTTCCTGATGGGAAAATAGAGTGACCTGTGCCTGTCCCAACACCTAGATCTAGTCTCTCATTGGTTGCCCCTCTTCCCGTTCATCCTCAGGACAAATTGCAACCTGTAGGGAACAGAAGCTTAAAGGTGCTGATTCTCCAAGTAGGGAGATTGCTAGTAAAGTAGCTGGAAAGGCGAACCCTAGCACAAGGAGATGAGAAATGGGGTGCGTTTTAGAAACCTTTCAAAATCACACGGTGTACCATCTTCTGGGTTTCTCATGCATGTTTTCGATGTAGGAAGATGCCCTTGAACCTGGAGATTTGGGACCCATGGATTGGGTACCACGCAGTATTACTTTAAAGGGTCTGAGTTTGCTCTCCCAACCTCACCCAACCTCTCAGCCCCAAGAGTGTCCACCCTTATGTCTCATCCAGGTGTGGGTCTAGATATGGTCAATCCAGGTTGCATCACAGCCCCTGAACAAATTTTGTAAGAATTTCTCTCTCTTTCACTGTCTTTGTTTTACGGGTTTTTAAAAGTAATTTATTTTTATAATGGGGTTTAGCTGCTTTTCACGGCTGTGTTTATGCGGCTTTACACCCACTTGGCTCACTTCCAGAGAGATATCAATACATAGGTTTTACGATTCTTACTAGTCAGATATATTCTTGTGCGGTGAATAGGGGGTGTTGAGTCCAGTTCACTGAGCAAGGAGTAGGTCTTGTCTATTACATATTGGGTGTATGGAACGGTATCTGAGCGAATTTGAACCCCTTGTTTTATGCATCACCCCACCTCACCTTTCCCGTTAAGCAGCCATAGTGTGTTTTCTAAACGTGTGACTCTGTTCTGTTTTGTAATTCAGTTCAAGTGTAGCGGTTTTTACATTCCCTCTATAAGTGATATCTTATGATAAGTGTCTTTTTCTGTGTGACTTATTTCACTTAGAATCGTCATACCTAAATCCACTCATCTTGCTTCTACTAGCCTTATGACATTGATTTCATGTCTGAGTGATATTCCTTTGTACATAAGGACCACAACTTCTTTATCCATTTTTCTCTTTCCTGGGATATTTAAGGTGTCATGAAGTGGAGGTTCTTGTCAACATAGCAGCCCTAAACATTGGGGTGCCTGTGTCTTGCTGATTTTTAGTTTTCCCAATTTATACGCCCATGAGTGGACGTGCCCTATGCTCCCTAAGCTGTGTTTTTTCGATGTTTCAGGACACACCGTACACTTCTCTAGAGTGGCTGTTGGCAATTTACATCCCGCCCATCAGCGTAGCAAGGCTGCCATTTCTCCATGGCCTGTCCTGCATTTCTGGTTTTGACACTTTTTGCAGCATGGCCCTTTTGACCGATGGGAAGCGAGACCTCTTTGTAGCGCTGATTTGCCTTTCCAGGTTGCTTGGTTGGCCAAAAAGGGCGTATGCGTTTTTTCCTGAATATATTCAGGAAAAAACGCATACGCCCTTTTTGGCCAAGGGCATCATTGTCGACGTTTTGCCGCTTTTCATGTGCTTTAAAGGCGATTCGAATCTACCTCCTGAAATCTGCTTCCTGCAATTCTGCCTTGCTTTCAAATCCTCTTCGTTGCCTTCCCTCAATATATCTGTGGATGAGAGTTATCATTTATAACTCTGCGGGTTTGTGAATTGCAGTGTCCCTGAGCTCCATTTTTCAACTCGCTTTTTTGGGAGCTGGCCACAAAAGCGCGAGATTGCCTCAGGCCTTATTCTGGTTCCTGGCGGCAGGCTGAGCCTGTGGTTAATTCTTCTTCCTGATGGGAAAATAGAGTGACCTGTGCCTCTACCAACACCTAGATCTAGTCTCTCATTGGTTGCCCCTCTTCCCGTTCATCCTCAGGACAAATTGCAACCTGTAGGGAACAGGAGCTTAAAGGTGCTGATTCTCCAAGTAGGGAGATTGCTAGTAAAGTAGCTGGAAAGGCGAACCCTAGCACAAGGAGATGAGAAATGGGGTGCGTTTTAGAAACCTTTCAAAATCACACGGTGTACCATCTTCTGGGTTTCTCATGCATGTTTTCGATGTAGGAAGATGCCCTTGAACCTGGAGATTTGGGACCCATGGGATGGGTACCACGCAGTATTACTTTAAAGGGTCTGAGTTTGCTCTCCCAACCTCACCCAACCTCTCAGCCCCAAGAGTGTCCACCCTTATGTCTCATCCAGGTGTGGGTCTAGATATGGTCAATCCAGGTTGCATCACAGCCTCTGAACGAATTTTGTAAAAATTTCTCTCTCTTTCACTGTCTTTGTTTTATGGGTTTTTAAAAGTAATTTATTTTTATAATGGGGTTTAGCTGCTTTTCACGGCTGTGTTTATGCGGCTTTACACCCACTTGACTCACTTCCAGACAGATATCAATATATAGGTTTTAAGATTCTTACTAGTCACATATATTCTTGTGCGGTGAATAGGGGGTGTTGAGTCCACTTCACTGAGCAAGGAGTAGGTCTTGTCTATTACATATTGGGTGTATGGAACGGTATCTGAGCGAATTTGAAACCCTTGTTTTATGCATCACCCCACCTCACCTTTCCCGTTAAGCAGCCATAGTGTGTTTTCTAAACGTGTGACTCTGTTCTGTTTTGTAATTCAGTTCAAGTGTAGCGGTTTTTACATTCCCTCTATAAGTGATATCTTATGATAAGTGTCTTTTTCTGTGTGACTTATTTCACTTAGAATCGTCATACCTAAATCCACTCATCTTGCTTCTACTAGCCTTATGACATTGATTTCATGTCTGAGTGATATTCCTTTGTACATAAGGACCACAACTTCTTTATCCATTTTTCTCTTTCCTGGGATATTTAAGGTGTCATGAAGTGGAGGTTCTTGTCAACATAGCAGCCCTAAACATTGGGGTGCCTGTGTCTTGCTGATTTTTAGTTTTCCCAATTTATACGCCCATGAGTGGACGTGCCCTATGCTCCCTAAGCTGTGTTTTTTCGATGTTTCAGGACACACCGTACACTTCTCTAGAGTGGCTGTTGGCAATTTACATCCCGCCCATCAGCGTAGCAAGGCTGCCATTTCTCCATGGCCTGTCCTGCATTTCTGGTTTTGACACTTTTTGCAGCATGGCCCTTTTGACCGATGGGAAGCGAGACCTCTTTGTAGCGCTGATTTGACTTTCCAGGTTGCTTGGTTGGCCAAAAAGGGCGTATGCGTTTTTTCCTGAATATATTCAGGAAAAAACGCATACGCCCTTTTTGGCCAAGGGCATCATTGTCGACGTTTTGCCGCTTTTCATGTGCTTTAAAGGCGATTCGAATCTACCTCCTGAAATCTGCTTCCTGCAATTCTGCCTTGCTTTCAAATCCTCTTCGTTGCCTTCCCTCAATATATCTGTGGATGAGAGTTATCATTTATAACTCTGCGGGTTTGTGAATTGCAGTGTCCCTGAGCTCCATTTTTCAACTCGCTTTTTTGGGAGCTGGCCACAAAAGCGCGAGATTGCCTCAGGCCTTATTCTGGTTCCTGGCGGCAGGCTGAGCCTGTGGTTAATTCTTCTTCCTGATGGGAAAATAGAGTGACCTGTGCCTCTACCAACACCTAGATCTAGTCTCTCATTGGTTGCCCCTCTTCCCGTTCATCCTCAGGACAAATTGCAACCTGTAGGGAACAGAAGCTTAAAGGTGCTGATTCTCCAAGTAGGGAGATTGCTAGTAAAGTAGCTGGAAAGGCGAACCCTAGCACAAGGAGATGAGAAATGGGGTGCGTTTTAGAAACCTTTCAAAATCACACGGTGTACCATCTTCTGGGTTTCTCATGCATGTTTTCGATGTAGGAAGATGCCCTTGAACCTGGAGATTTGGGACCCATGGGATGGGTACCACGCAGTATTACTTTAAAGGGTCTGAGTTTGCTCTCCCAACCTCACCCAACCTCTCAGCCCCAAGAGTGTCCACCCTTATGTCTCATCCAGGTGTGGGTCTAGATATGGTCAATCCAGGTTGCATCACAGCCCCTGAACGAATTTTGTAAGAATTTCTCTCTCTTTCACTGTCTTTGTTTTACGGGTTTTTAAAAGTAATTTATTTTTATAATGGGGTTTAGCTGCTTTTCACGGCTGTGTTTATGCGGCTTTACACCCACTTGACTCACTTCCAGAGAGATATCAATACATAGGTTTTACGATTCTTACTAGTCACATATATTCTTGTGCGGTGAATAGGGGGTGTTGAGTCCAGTTCACTGAGCAAGGAGTAGGTCTTGTCTATTACATATTGGGTGTATGGAACAGTATCTGAGCGAATTTGAAACCCTTGTTTTATGCATCACCCCACCTCACCTTTCCCGTTAAGCAGCCATAGTGTGTTTTCTAAACGTGTGACTCTGTTCTGTTTTGTAATTCAGTTCAAGTGTAGCGGTTTTTACATTCCCTCTATAAGTGATATCTTATGATAAGTGTCTTTTTCTGTGTGACTTATTTCACTTAGAATCGTCATACCTAAATCCACTCATCTTGCTTCTACTAGCCTTATGACATTGATTTCATGTCTGAGTGATATTCCTTTGTACATAAGGACCACAACTTCTTTATCCATTTTTCTCTTTCCTGGGATATTTAAGGTGTCATGAAGTGGAGGTTCTTGTCAACATAGCAGCCCTAAACATTGGGGTGCCTGTGTCTTGCTGATTTTTAGTTTTCCCAATTTATACGCCCATGAGTGGACGTGCCCTATGCTCCCTAAGCTGTGTTTTTTCGATGTTTCAGGACACACCGTACACTTCTCTAGAGTGGCTGTTGGCAATTTACATCCCGCCCATCAGCGTAGCAAGGCTGCCATTTCTCCATGGCCTGTCCTGCATTTCTGGTTTTGACACTTTTTGCAGCATGGCCCTTTTGACCGATGGGAAGCGAGACCTCTTTGTAGCGCTGATTTGCCTTTCCAGGTTGCTTGGTTGGCCAAAAAGGGCGTATGCGTTTTTTCCTGAATATATTCAGGAAAAAACGCATACGCCCTTTTTGGCCAAGGGCATCATTGTCGACGTTTTGCCGCTTTTCATGTGCTTTAAAGGCGATTCGAATCTACCTCCTGAAATCTGCTTCCTGCAATTCTGCCTTGCTTTCAAATCCTCTTCGTTGCCTTCCCTCAATATATCTGTGGATGAGAGTTATCATTTATAACTCTGCGGGTTTGTGAATTGCAGTGTCCCTGAGCTCCATTTTTCAACTCGCTTTTTTGGGAGCTGGCCACAAAAGCGCGAGATTGCCTCAGGCCTTATTCTGGTTCCTGGCGGCAGGCTGAGCCTGTGGTTAATTCTTCTTCCTGATGGGAAAATAGAGTGACCTGTGCCTCTACCAACACCTAGATCTAGTCTCTCATTGGTTGCCCCTCTTCCCGTTCATCCTCAGGACAAATTGCAACCTGTAGGGAACAGGAGCTTAAAGGTGCTGATTCTCCAAGTAGGGAGATTGCTAGTAAAGTAGCTGGAAAGGCGAACCCTAGCACAAGGAGATGAGAAATGGGGTGCGTTTTAGAAACCTTTAAAAATCACACGGTGTACCATCTTCTGGGTTTCTCATGCATGTTTTCGATGTAGGAAGATGCCCTTGAACCTGGAGATTTGGGACCCATGGGATGGGTACCACGCAGTATTACTTTAAAGGGTCTGAGTTTGCTCTCCCAACCTCACCCAACCTCTCAGCCCCAAGAGTGTCCACCCTTATGTCTCATCCAGGTGTGGGTCTAGATATGGTCAATCCAGGTTGCATCACAGCCCCTGAACGAATTTTGTAAGAATTTCTCTCTCTTTCACTGTCTTTGTTTTACGGGTTTTTAAAAGTAATTTATTTTTATAATGGGGTTTAGCTGCTTTTCACGGCTGTGTTTATGCGGCTTTACACCCACTTGACTCACTTCCAGAGAGATATCAATACATAGGTTTTACGATTCTTACTAGTCACATATATTCTTGTGCGGTGAATAGGGGGTGTTGAGTCCAGTTCTCTGAGCAAGGAGTAGGTCTTGTCTATTACATATTGGGTGTATGGAACAGTATCTGAGCGAATTTGAAACCCTTGTTTTATGCATCACCCCACCTCACCTTTCCCGTTAAGCAGCCATAGTGTGTTTTCTAAACGTGTGACTCTGTTCTGTTTTGTAATTCAGTTCAAGTGTAGCGGTTTTTACATTCCCTCTATAAGTGATATCTTATGATAAGTGTCTTTTTCTGTGTGACTTATTTCACTTAGAATCGTCATACCTAAATCCACTCATCTTGCTTCTACTAGCCTTATGACATTGATTTCATGTCTGAGTGATATTCCATTGTACATAAGGACCACAACTTCTTTATCCATTTTTCTCTTTCCTGGGATATTTAAGGTGTCATGAAGTGGAGGTTCTTGTCAACATAGCAGCCCTAAACATTGGGGTGCCTGTGTCTTGCTGATTTTTAGTTTTCCCAATTTATACGCCCATGAGTGGACGTGCCCTATGCTCCCTAAGCTGTGTTTTTTCGATGTTTCAGGACACACCGTACACTTCTCCAGAGTGGCTTTTGGCAATTTACATCCCGCCCATCAGCGTAGCAAGGCTGCCATTTCTCCATGGCCTGTCCTGCATTTCTGGTTTTGACACTTTTTGCAGCATGGCCCTTTTGACCGATGGGAAGCGAGACTTCTTTGTAGCGCTGATTTGCCTTTCCAGGTTGCTTGGTTGGCCAAAAAGGGCGTATGCGTTTTTTCCTGAATATATTCAGGAAAAAACGCATACGCCCTTTTTGGCCAAGGGCATCATTGTCGACGTTTTGCCGCTTTTCATGTGCTTTAAAGGCCATTCGAATCTACCTCCTGAAATCTCTTTCCTGCAATTCTGCCTTGCTTTCAAATCCTCTTCGTTGCCTTCCCTCAATATATCTGTGGATGAGAGTTATCATTTATAACTCTGCGGGTTTGTGAATTGCAGTGTCCCTGAGCTCCATTTTTCAACTCGCTTTTTTGGGAGCTGGCCGCAAAAGCGCGGGATTGCCTCAGGCCCTATTCTGGTTCCTGGAGGCAGGCAGAGCCTGTGGTTAATTCTTCTTCCTGATGGGAAAATAGAGTGACCTGTGCCTGTCCCAACACCTAGATCTAGTCTCTCATTGGTTGCCCCTCTTCCCGTTCATCCTCAGGACAAATTGCAACCTGTAGGGAACAGGAGTTTAAAGGTGCTGATTCTCCAAGTAGGGAGATTGCTAGTAAAGTAGCTGGAAAGGCGAACCCGAGCACAAGGAGATGAGAAATTGGGTGCGTTTTAGAAACCTTTCAAAATCACACGGTGCACCATCTTCTGGGTTTCTCATGCATGTTTTCGATGTAGGAAGATGCCCTTGAACCTGGAGATTTGGGACCCATGTGATGGGTACCACACAGTATTACTTTAAAGGGTCTGCGTTTGCTCACCCAACCTCACCCAACCTCTAAGCCCCAAGAGTGTCCACCCTTATGTCTCATCCAGCTGTGGGTCTAGATATGGTCAATCCAGGTTGCATCACAGCCTCTGAACGAATTTTGTAAGAATTTCTCTCTCTTTCACTGTCTTTGTTTTACGGGTTTTTAAAAGTAATTTATTTTTATAATGGGGTTTAGCTGCTTTTCACGGCTGTGTTTATGCAGCTTTACACCCACTTGACACACTTCCAGAGAGATATCAATACATAGGTTTTACGATTCTTACTAGTCACATATATTCTTGTGCGGTGAATAGGGGTTGTTGAGTCCAGTTCACTGAGCAAGGAGTAGGTCTTGTCTATTACATATTGGGTGTATGGAACAGTATCTGAGCGAATTTGAAACTCTTGTTTTATGCATCACCCCACCTCACCTTTCCCGTTAAGCAGCCATAGTGTGTTTTCTAAACGTGTGACTCTGTTCTGTTTTGTAATTCAGTTCAAGTGTAGCGGTTTTTACATTCCCTCTATAAGTGATATCTTATGATAAGTGTCTTTTTCTGTGTGACTTATTTCACTTAGAATCGTCATACCTAAATCCACTCATCTTGCTTCTACTAGCCTTATGACATTGATTTCATGTCTGAGTGATATTCCTTTGTACATAAGGACCACAACTTCTTTATCCATTTTTCTCTTTCCTGGGATATTTAAGGTGTCATGAAGTGGAGGTTCTTGTCAACATAGCAGCCCTAAACATTGGGGTGCCTGTGTCTTGCTGATTTTTAGTTTTCCCAATTTATACGCCCATGAGTGGACGTGCCCTATGCTCCCTAAGCTGTGTTTTTTCGATGTTTCAGGACACACCGTACACTTCTCTAGAGTGGCTGTTGGCAATTTACATCCCGCCCATCAGCGTAGCAAGGCTGCCATTTCTCCATGGCCTGTCCTGCATTTCTGGTTTTGACACTTTTTGCAGCATGGCCCTTTTGACCGATGGGAAGCGAGACCTCTTTGTAGCGCTGATTTGCCTTTCCAGGTTGCTTGGTTGGCCAAAAAGGGCGTATGCGTTTTTTCCTGAATATATTCAGGAAAAAACGCATACGCCCTTTTTAGCCAAGGGCATCACTGTCGACGGTTTCCCACTTTTCATGTGCTTTAAAGGCCATTCGAATCTACCTCCTGAAACCTGTTTCCTGCAATTCGGCCTTGCTTTCAAATCCTCTTCGTTGCCTTCCCTCAATATATCTGTGGATGAGAGTTATCATTTATAACTCTGCAGGTTTGTGAATTGCAGTGCCCCTGAGCTCCATTTTTCAACTCGCTTTTTTGGGAGCTGGCCGCAAAAGCACGGGATTGCCTCAGGCCCTATTCTGGTTCCCGGCGGCAGGCTGAGCCTGTGTTTAATTCTTCTTCCTGATGGGAAATTAGAGTGACCTGTGCCTGTCCCAACACCTAGATCTAGTCTCTCATTTGTTGCCCCTCTTCCCGTTCATCCTCAGGACAAATTGCAACCTGTAGGGAACAGGAGCTTAAAGGTGCTGATTCTCCAAGTAGGGAGATTGCTAGTAAAGTAGCTGGAAAGGCGAACCCGAGCACAAGGAGATGAGAAATTGGGTGCGTTTTAGAAACCTTTCAAAATCACACGGTGTACCATCTTCTGGGTTTCTCATGCATGTTTTCGATGTAGGAAGATGCCCTTGAACCTGGAGATTTGGGACCCATGGGATGGGTACCACACAGTATTACTTTAAAGGATCTGCGTTTGCTCACCCAACCTCACCCAACCTCTAAGCCCCAAGAGTGTCCACCCTTATGTCTCATCCAGCTGTGGGTCTAGATATGGTCAATCCAGGTTGCATCACAGCCTCTGAACGAATTTTGTAAGAATTTCTCTCTCTTTCACTGTCTTTGTTTTACGGGTTTTTAAAAGTAATTTATTTTTATAATGGGGTTTAGCTGCTTTTCACGGCTGTGTTTATGCGGCTTTACACCCACTTGACTCACTTCCAGACAGATATCAATATATAGGTTTTAAGATTCTTACTAGTCACATATATTCTTGTGCGGTGAATAGGGGGTGTTGAGTCCAGTTCACTGAGCAAGGAGTAGGTCTTGTCTATTACATATTGGGTGTATGGAACGGTATCTGAGCGAATTTGAACCCCTTGTTTTATGCATCACCCCACCTCACCTTTCCCGTTAAGCAGCCATAGTGTGTTTTCTAAACGTGTGACTCTGTTCTGTTTTGTAATTCAGTTCAAGTGTAGCGGTTTTTACATTCCCTCTATAAGTGATATCTTATGATAAGTGTCTTTTTCTGTGTGACTTATTTCACTTAGAATCGTCATACCTAAATCCACTCATCTTGCTTCTACTAGCCTTATGACATTGATTTCATGTCTGAGTGATATTCCTTTGTACATAAGGACCACAACTTCTTTATCCATTTTTCTCTTTCCTGGGATATTTAAGGTGTCATGAAGTGGAGGTTCTTGTCAACATAGCAGCCCTAAACATTGGGGTGCCTGTGTCTTGCTGATTTTTAGTTTTCCCAATTTATACGCCCATGAGTGGACGTGCCCTATGCTCCCTAAGCTGTGTTTTTTCGATGTTTCAGGACACACCGTACACTTCTCTAGAGTGGCTGTTGGCAATTTACATCCCGCCCATCAGCGTAGCAAGGCTGCCATTTCTCCATGGCCTGTCCTGCATTTCTGGTTTTGACACTTTTTGCAGCATGGCCCTTTTGACCGATGGGAAGCGAGACCTCTTTGTAGCGCTGATTTGCCTTTCCAGGTTGCTTGGTCGGCCAAAAAGGGCGTATGCGTTTTTTCCTGAATATATTCAGGAAAAAACGCATACGCCCTTTTTGGCCAAGGGCATCATTGTCGACGTTTTGCCGCTTTTCATGTGCTTTAAATGCGATTCGAATCTACCTCCTGAAATCTGCTTCCTGCAATTCTGCCTTGCTTTCAAATCCTCTTCGTTGCCTTCCCTCAATATATCTGTGGATGAGAGTTATCATTTATAACTCTGCGGGTTTGTGAATTGCAGTGTCCCTGAGCTCCATTTTTCAACTCGCTTTTTTGGGAGCTGGCCACAAAAGCCCGAGATTGCCTCAGGCCTTATTCTGGTTCCTGGCGGCAGGCTGAGCCTGTGGTTAATTCTTCTTCCTGATGGGAAAATAGAGTGACCTGTGCCTGTCCCAACACCTAGATCTAGTCTCTCATTGGTTGCCCCTCTTCCCGTTCATCCTCAGGACAAATTGCAACCTGTAGGGAACAGAAGCTTAAAGGTGCTGATTCTCCAAGTAGGGAGATTGCTAGTAAAGTAGCTGGAAAGGCGAACCCTAGCACAAGGAGATGAGAAATGGGGTGCGTTTTAGAAACCTTTCAAAATCACACGGTGTACCATCTTCTGGGTTTCTCATGCATGTTTTCGATGTAGGAAGATGCCCTTGAACCTGGAGATTTGGGACCCATGGATTGGGTACCACGCAGTATTACTTTAAAGGGTCTGAGTTTGCTCTCCCAACCTCACCCAACCTCTCAGCCCCAAGAGTGTCCACCCTTATGTCTCATCCAGGTGTGGGTCTAGATATTGTCAATCCAGGTTGCATCACAGCCCCTGAACAAATTTTGTAAGAATTTCTCTCTCTTTCACTGTCTTTGTTTTACGGGTTTTTAAAAGTAATTTATTTTTATAATGGGGTTTAGCTGCTTTTCACGGCTGTGTTTATGCGGCTTTACACCCACTTGGCTCACTTCCAGAGAGATATCAATACATAGGTTTTACGATTCTTACTAGTCAGATATATTCTTGTGCGGTGAATAGGGGGTGTTGAGTCCAGTTCACTGAGCAAGGAGTAGGTCTTGTCTATTACATATTGGGTGTATGGAACGGTATCTGAGCGAATTTGAACCCCTTGTTTTATGCATCACCCCACCTCACCTTTCCCGTTAAGCAGCCATAGTGTGTTTTCTAAACGTGTGACTCTGTTCTGTTTTGTAATTCAGTTCAAGTGTAGCGGTTTTTACATTCCCTCTATAAGTGATATCTTATGATAAGTGTCTTTTTCTGTGTGACTTATTTCACTTAGAATCGTCATACCTAAATCCACTCATCTTGCTTCTACTAGCCTTATGACATTGATTTCATGTCTGAGTGATATTCCTTTGTACATAAGGACCACAACTTCTTTATCCATTTTTCTCTTTCCTGGGATATTTAAGGTGTCATGAAGTGGAGGTTCTTGTCAACATAGCAGCCCTAAACATTGGGGTGCCTGTGTCTTGCTGATTTTTAGTTTTCCCAATTTATACGCCCATGAGTGGACGTGCCCTATGCTCCCTAAGCTGTGTTTTTTCGATGTTTCAGGACACACCGTACACTTCTCTAGAGTGGCTGTTGGCAATTTACATCCCGCCCATCAGCGTAGCAAGGCTGCCATTTCTCCATGGCCTGTCCTGCATTTCTGGTTTTGACACTTTTTGCAGCATGGCCCTTTTGACCGATGGGAAGCGAGACCTCTTTGTAGCGCTGATTTGCCTTTCCAGGTTGCTTGGTTGGCCAAAAAGGGCGTATGCGTTTTTTCCTGAATATATTCAGGAAAAAACGCATACGCCCTTTTTGGCCAAGGGCATCATTGTCGACGTTTTGCCGCTTTTCATGTGCTTTAAAGGCGATTCGAATCTACCTCCTGAAATCTGCTTCCTGCAATTCTGCCTTGCTTTCAAATCCTCTTCGTTGCCTTCCCTCAATATATCTGTGGATGAGAGTTATCATTTATAACTCTGCGGGTTTGTGAATTGCAGTGTCCCTGAGCTCCATTTTTCAACTCGCTTTTTTGGGAGCTGGCCACAAAAGCGCGAGATTGCCTCAGGCCTTATTCTGGTTCCTGGCGGCAGGCTGAGCCTGTGGTTAATTCTTCTTCCTGATGGGAAAATAGAGTGACCTGTGCCTCTACCAACACCTAGATCTAGTCTCTCATTGGTTGCCCCTCTTCCCGTTCATCCTCAGGACAAATTGCAACCTGTAGGGAACAGGAGCTTAAAGGTGCTGATTCTCCAAGTAGGGAGATTGCTAGTAAAGTAGCTGGAAAGGCGAACCCTAGCACAAGGAGATGAGAAATGGGGTGCGTTTTAGAAACCTTTCAAAATCACACGGTGTACCATCTTCTGGGTTTCTCATGCATGTTTTCGATGTAGGAAGATGCCCTTGAACCTGGAGATTTGGGACCCATGGGATGGGTACCACGCAGTATTACTTTAAAGGGTCTGAGTTTGCTCTCCCAACCTCACCCAACCTCTCAGCCCCAAGAGTGTCCACCCTTATGTCTCATCCAGGTGTGGGTCTAGATATGGTCAATCCAGGTTGCATCACAGCCCCTGAACGAATTTTGTAAGAATTTCTCTCTCTTTCACTGTCTTTGTTTTACGGGTTTTTAAAAGTAATTTATTTTTATAATGGGGTTTAGCTGCTTTTCACGGCTGTGTTTATGCGGCTTTACACCCACTTGACTCACTTCCAGACAGATATCAATATATAGGTTTTAAGATTCTTACTAGTCACATATATTCTTGTGCGGTGAATAGGGGGTGTTGAGTCCAGTTCACTGAGCAAGGAGTAGGTCTTGTCTATTACATATTGGGTGTATGGAACGGTATCTGAGCGAATTTGAAACCCTTGTTTTATGCATCACCCCACCTCACCTTTCCCGTTAAGCAGCCATAGTGTGTTTTCTAAACGTGTGACTCTGTTCTGTTTTGTAATTCAGTTCAAGTGTAGCGGTTTTTACATTCCCTCTATAAGTGATATCTTATGATAAGTGTCTTTTTCTGTGTGACTTATTTCACTTAGAATCGTCATACCTAAATCCACTCATCTTGCTTCTACTAGCCTTATGACATTGATTTCATGTCTGAGTGATATTCCTTTGTACATAAGGACCACAACTTCTTTATCCATTTTTCTCTTTCCTGGGATATTTAAGGTGTCATGAAGTGGAGGTTCTTGTCAACATAGCAGCCCTAAACATTGGGGTGCCTGTGTCTTGCTGATTTTTAGTTTTCCCAATTTATACGCCCATGAGTGGACGTGCCCTATGCTCCCTAAGCTGTGTTTTTTCGATGTTTCAGGACGCACCGTACACTTCTCTAGAGTGGCTGTTGGCAATTTACATCCCGCCCATCAGCGTAGCAAGGCTGCCATTTCTCCATGGCCTGTCCTGCATTTCTGGTTTTGACACTTTTTGCAGCATGGCCCTTTTGACCGATGGGAAGCGAGACCTCTTTGTAGCGCTGATTTGACTTTCCAGGTTGCTTGGTTGGCCAAAAAGGGCGTATGCGTTTTTTCCTGAATATATTCAGGAAAAAACGCATACGCCCTTTTTGGCCAAGGGCATCATTGTCGACGTTTTGCCGCTTTTCATGTGCTTTAAAGGCGATTCGAATCTACCTCCTGAAATCTGCTTCCTGCAATTCTGCCTTGCTTTCAAATCCTCTTCGTTGCCTTCCCTCAATATATCTGTGGATGAGAGTTATCATTTATAACTCTGCGGGTTTGTGAATTGCAGTGTCCCTGAGCTCCATTTTTCAACTCGCTTTTTTGGGAGCTGGCCACAAAAGCGCGAGATTGCCTCAGGCCTTATTCTGGTTCCTGGCGGCAGGCTGAGCCTGTGGTTAATTCTTCTTCCTGATGGGAAAATAGAGTGACCTGTGCCTCTACCAACACCTAGATCTAGTCTCTCATTGGTTGCCCCTCTTCCCGTTCATCCTCAGGACAAATTGCAACCTGTAGGGAACAGAAGCTTAAAGGTGCTGATTCTCCAAGTAGGGAGATTGCTAGTAAAGTAGCTGGAAAGGCGAACCCTAGCACAAGGAGATGAGAAATGGGGTGCGTTTTAGAAACCTTTCAAAATCACACGGTGTACCATCTTCTGGGTTTCTCATGCATGTTTTCGATGTAGGAAGATGCCCTTGAACCTGGAGATTTGGGACCCATGGGATGGGTACCACGCAGTATTATTTTAAAGGGTCTGAGTTTGCTCTCCCAACCTCACCCAACCTCTCAGCCCCAAGAGTGTCCACCCTTATGTCTCATCCAGGTGTGGGTCTAGATATGGTCAATCCAGGTTGCATAACAGCCCCTGAACGAATTTTGTAAGAATTTCTCTCTCTTTCACTGTCTTTGTTTTACGGGTTTTTAAAAGTAATTTATTTTTATAATGGGGTTTAGCTGCTTTTCACGGCTGTGTTTATGCGGCTTTACACCCACTTGACTCACTTCCAGAGAGATATCAATACATAGGTTTTACGATTCTTACTAGTCACATATATTCTTGTGCGGTGAATAGGGGGTGTTGAGTCCAGTTCACTGAGCAAGGAGTAGGTCTTGTCTATTACATATTGGGTGTATGGAACAGTATCTGAGCGAATTTGAAACCCTTGTTTTATGCATCACCCCACCTCACCTTTCCCGTTAAGCAGCCATAGTGTGTTTTCTAAACGTGTGACTCTGTTCTGTTTTGTAATTCAGTTCAAGTGTAGCGGTTTTTACATTCCCTCTATAAGTGATATCTTATGATAAGTGTCTTTTTCTGTGTGACTTATTTCACTTAGAATCGTCATACCTAAATCCACTCATCTTGCTTCTACTAGCCTTATGACATTGATTTCATGTCTGAGTGATATTCCTTTGTACATAAGGACCACAACTTCTTTATCCATTTTTCTCTTTCCTGGGATATTTAAGGTGTCATGAAGTGGAGGTTCTTGTCAACATAGCAGCCCTAAACATTGGGGTGCCTGTGTCTTGCTGATTTTTAGTTTTCCCAATTTATACGCCCATGAGTGGACGTGCCCTATGCTCCCTAAGCTGTGTTTTTTCGATGTTTCAGGACACACCGTACACTTCTCTAGAGTGGCTGTTGGCAATTTACATCCCGCCCATCAGCGTAGCAAGGCTGCCATTTCTCCATGGCCTGTCCTGCATTTCTGGTTTTGACACTTTTTGCAGCATGGCCCTTTTGACCGATGGGAAGCGAGACCTCTTTGTAGCGCTGATTTGCCTTTCCAGGTTGCTTGGTTGGCCAAAAAGGGCGTATGCGTTTTTTCCTGAATATATTCAGGAAAAAACGCATACGCCCTTTTTGGCCAAGGGCATCATTGTCGACGTTTTGCCGCTTTTCATGTGCTTTAAAGGCGATTCGAATCTACCTCCTGAAATCTGCTTCCTGCAATTCTGCCTTGCTTTCAAATCCTCTTCGTTGCCTTCCCTCAATATATCTGTGGATGAGAGTTATCATTTATAACTCTGCGGGTTTGTGAATTGCAGTGTCCCTGAGCTCCATTTTTCAACTCGCTTTTTTGGGAGCTGGCCACAAAAGCGCGAGATTGCCTCAGGCCTTATTCTGGTTCCTGGCGGCAGGCTGAGCCTGTGGTTAATTCTTCTTCCTGATGGGAAAATAGAGTGACCTGTGCCTCTACCAACACCTAGATCTAGTCTCTCATTGGTTGCCCCTCTTCCCGTTCATCCTCAGGACAAATTGCAACCTGTAGGGAACAGGAGCTTAAAGGTGCTGATTCTCCAAGTAGGGAGATTGCTAGTAAAGTAGCTGGAAAGGCGAACCCTAGCACAAGGAGATGAGAAATGGGGTGCGTTTTAGAAACCTTTAAAAATCACACGGTGTACCATCTTCTGGGTTTCTCATGCATGTTTTCGATGTAGGAAGATGCCCTTGAACCTGGAGATTTGGGACCCATGGGATGGGTACCACGCAGTATTACTTTAAAGGGTCTGAGTTTGCTCTCCCAACCTCACCCAACCTCTCAGCCCCAAGAGTGTCCACCCTTATGTCTCATCCAGGTGTGGGTCTAGATATGGTCAATCCAGGTTGCATCACAGCCCCTGAACGAATTTTGTAAGAATTTCTCTCTCTTTCACTGTCTTTGTTTTACGGGTTTTTAAAAGTAATTTATTTTTATAATGGGGTTTAGCTGCTTTTCACGGCTGTGTTTATGCGGCTTTACACCCACTTGACTCACTTCCAGAGAGATATCAATACATAGGTTTTACGATTCTTACTAGTCACATATATTCTTGTGCGGTGAATAGGGGGTGTTGAGTCCAGTTCACTGAGCAAGGAGTAGGTCTTGTCTATTACATATTGGGTGTATGGAACAGTATCTGAGCGAATTTGAAACCCTTGTTTTATGCATCACCCCACCTCACCTTTCCCGTTAAGCAGCCATAGTGTGTTTTCTAAACGTGTGACTCTGTTCTGTTTTGTAATTCAGTTCAAGTGTAGCGGTTTTTACATTCCCTCTATAAGTGATATCTTATGATAAGTGTCTTTTTCTGTGTGACTTATTTCACTTAGAATCGTCATACCTAAATCCACTCATCTTGCTTCTACTAGCCTTATGACATTGATTTCATGTCTGAGTGATATTCCATTGTACATAAGGACCACAACTTCTTTATCCATTTTTCTCTTTCCTGGGATATTTAAGGTGTCATGAAGTGGAGGTTCTTGTCAACATAGCAGCCCTAAACATTGGGGTGCCTGTGTCTTGCTGATTTTTAGTTTTCCCAATTTATACGCCCATGAGTGGACGTGCCCTATGCTCCCTAAGCTGTGTTTTTTCGATGTTTCAGGACACACCGTACACTTCTCCAGAGTGGCTTTTGGCAATTTACATCCCGCCCATCAGCGTAGCAAGGCTGCCATTTCTCCATGGCCTGTACTGCATTTCTGGTTTTGACACTTTTTGCAGCATGGCCCTTTTGACCGATGGGAAGCGAGACTTCTTTGTAGCGCTGATTTGCCTTTCCAGGTTGCTTGGTTGGCCAAAAAGGGCGTATGCGTTTTTTCCTGAATATATTCAGGAAAAAACGCATACGCCCTTTTTGGCCAAGGGCATCATTGTCGACGTTTTGCCGCTTTTCATGTGCTTTAAAGGCCATTCGAATCTACCTCCTGAAATCTCTTTCCTGCAATTCTGCCTTGCTTTCAAATCCTCTTCGTTGCCTTCCCTCAATATATCTGTGGATGAGAGTTATCATTTATAACTCTGCGGGTTTGTGAATTGCAGTGTCCCTGAGCTCCATTTTTCAACTCGCTTTTTTGGGAGCTGGCCGCAAAAGCGCGGGATTGCCTCAGGCCCTATTCTGGTTCCTGGAGGCAGGCAGAGCCTGTGGTTAATTCTTCTTCCTGATGGGAAAATAGAGTGACCTGTGCCTGTCCCAACACCTAGATCTAGTCTCTCATTGGTTGCCCCTCTTCCCGTTCATCCTCAGGACAAATTGCAACCTGTAGGGAACAGGAGCTTAAAGGTGCTGATTCTCCAAGTAGGGAGATTGCTAGTAAAGTAGCTGGAAAGGCGAACCCGAGCACAAGGAGATGAGAAATTGGGTGCGTTTTAGAAACCCTTCAAAATCACACGGTGCACCATCTTCTGGGTTTCTCATGCATGTTTTCGATGTAGGAAGATGCCCTTGAACCTGGAGATTTGGGACCCATGGGATGGGTACCACACAGTATTACTTTAAAGGCTCTGCGTTTGCTCACCCAACCTCACCCAACCTCTAAGCCCCAAGAGTGTCCACCCTTATGTCTCATCCAGCTGTGGGTCTAGATATGGTCAATCCAGGTTGCATCACAGCCTCTGAACGAATTTTGTAAGAATTTCTCTCTCTTTCACTGTCTTTGTTTTACGGGATTTTAAAAGTAATTTATTTTTATAATGGGGTTTAGCTGCTTTTCACGGCTGTGTTTATGCAGCTTTACACCCACTTGACACACTTCCAGAGAGATATCAATACATAGGTTTTACGATTCTTACTAGTCACATATATTCTTGTGCGGTGAATAGGGGTTGTTGAGTCCAGTTCACTGAGCAAGGAGTAGGTCTTGTCTATTACATATTGGGTGTATGGAACAGTATCTGAGCGAATTTGAAACCCTTGTTTTATGCATCACCCCACCTCACCTTTCCCGTTAAGCAGCCATAGTGTGTTTTCTAAACGTGTGACTCTGTTCTGTTTTGTAATTCAGTTCAAGTGTAGCGGTTTTTACATTCCCTCTATAAGTGATATCTTATGATAAGTGTCTTTTTCTGTGTGACTTATTTCACTTAGAATCGTCATACCTAAATCCACTCATCTTGCTTCTACTAGCCTTATGACATTGATTTCATGTCTGAGTGATATTCCTTTGTACATAAGGACCACAACTTCTTTATCCATTTTTCTCTTTCCTGGGATATTTAAGGTGTCATGAAGTGGAGGTTCTTGTCAACATAGCAGCCCTAAACATTGGGGTGCCTGTGTCTTGCTGATTTTTAGTTTTCCCAATTTATACGCCCATGAGTGGACGTGCCCTATGCTCCCTAAGCTGTGTTTTTTCGATGTTTCAGGACACACCGTACACTTCTCTAGAGTGGCTGTTGGCAATTTACATCCCGCCCATCAGCGTAGCAAGGCTGCCATTTCTCCATGGCCTGTCCTGCATTTCTGGTTTTGACACTTTTTGCAGCATGGCCCTTTTGACCGATGGGAAGCGAGACCTCTTTGTAGCGCTGATTTGCCTTTCCAGGTTGCTTGGTTGGCCAAAAAGGGCGTATGCGTTTTTTCCTGAATATATTCAGGAAAAAACGCATACGCCCTTTTTAGCCAAGGGCATCACTGTCGACGGTTTCCCACTTTTCATGTGCTTTAAAGGCCATTCTAATCTACCTCCTGAAACCTGTTTCCTGCAATTCGGCCTTGCTTTCAAATCCTCTTCGTTGCCTTCCCTCAATATATCTGTGGATGAGAGTTATCATTTATAACTCTGCAGGTTTGTGAATTGCAGTGCCCCTGAGCTCCATTTTTCAACTCGCTTTTTTGGGAGCTGGCCGCAAAAGCACGGGATTGCCTCAGGCCCTATTCTGGTTCCCGGCGGCAGGCTGAGCCTGTGTTTAATTCTTCTTCCTGATGGGAAATTAGAGTGACCTGTGCCTGTCCCAACACCTAGATCTAGTCTCTCATTTGTTGCCCCTCTTCCCGTTCATCCTCAGGACAAATTGCAACCTGTAGGGAACAGGAGCTTAAAGGTGCTGATTCTCCAAGTAGGGAGATTGCTAGTAAAGTAGCTGGAAAGGCGAACCCGAGCACAAGGAGATGAGAAATTGGGTGCGTTTTAGAAACCTTTCAAAATCACACGGTGTACCATCTTCTGGGTTTCTCATGCATGTTTTCGATGTAGGAAGATGCCCTTGAACCTGGAGATTTGGGACCCATGGGATGGGTACCACACAGTATTACTTTAAAGGATCTGCGTTTGCTCACCCAACCTCACCCAACCTCTAAGCCCCAAGAGTGTCCACCCTTATGTCTCATCCAGCTGTGGGTCTAGATATGGTCAATCCAGGTTGCATCACAGCCTCTGAACGAATTTTGTAAGAATTTCTCTCTCTTTCACTGTCTTTGTTTTACGGGTTTTTAAAAGTAATTTATTTTTATAATGGGGTTTAGCTGCTTTTCACGGCTGTGTTTATGCGGCTTTACACCCACTTGACTCACTTCCAGACAGATATCAATATATAGGTTTTAAGATTCTTACTAGTCACATATATTCTTGTGCGGTGAATAGGGGGTGTTGAGTCCAGTTCACTGAGCAAGGAGTAGGTCTTGTCTATTACATATTGGGTGTATGGAACGGTATCTGAGCGAATTTGAACCCCTTGTTTTATGCATCACCCCACCTCACCTTTCCCGTTAAGCAGCCATAGTGTGTTTTCTAAACGTGTGACTCTGTTCTGTTTTGTAATTCAGTTCAAGTGTAGCGGTTTTTACATTCCCTCTATAAGTGATATCTTATGATAAGTGTCTTTTTCTGTGTGACTTATTTCACTTAGAATCGTCATACCTAAATCCACTCATCTTGCTTCTACTAGCCTTATGACATTGATTTCATGTCTGAGTGATATTCCTTTGTACATAAGGACCACAACTTCTTTATCCATTTTTCTCTTTCCTGGGATATTTAAGGTGTCATGAAGTGGAGGTTCTTGTCAACATAGCAGCCCTAAACATTGGGGTGCCTGTGTCTTGCTGATTTTTAGTTTTCCCAATTTATACGCCCATGAGTGGACGTGCCCTATGCTCCCTAAGCTGTGTTTTTTCGATGTTTCAGGACACACCGTACACTTCTCTAGAGTGGCTGTTGGCAATTTACATCCCGCCCATCAGCGTAGCAAGGCTGCCATTTCTCCATGGCCTGTCCTGCATTTCTGGTTTTGACACTTTTTGCAGCATGGCCCTTTTGACCGATGGGAAGCGAGACCTCTTTGTAGCGCTGATTTGCCTTTCCAGGTTGCTTGGTTGGCCAAAAAGGGCGTATGCGTTTTTTCCTGAATATATTCAGGAAAAAACGCATACGCCCTTTTTGGCCAAGGGCATCATTGTCGACGTTTTGCCGCTTTTCATGTGCTTTAAAGGCGATTCGAATCTACCTCCTGAAATCTGCTTCCTGCAATTCTGCCTTGCTTTCAAATCCTCTTCGTTGCCTTCCCTCAATATATCTGTGGATGAGAGTTATCATTTATAACTCTGCGGGTTTGTGAATTGCAGTGTCCCTGAGCTCCATTTTTCAACTCGCTTTTTTGGGAGCTGGCCACAAAAGCCCGAGATTGCCTCAGGCCTTATTCTGGTTCCTGGCGGCAGGCTGAGCCTGTGGTTAATTCTTCTTCCTGATGGGAAAATAGAGTGACCTGTGCCTCTACCAACACCTAGATCTAGTCTCTCATTGGTTGCCCCTCTTCCCGTTCATCCTCAGGACAAATTGCAACCTGTAGGGAACAGAAGCTTAAAGGTGCTGATTCTCCAAGTAGGGAGATTGCTAGTAAAGTAGCTGGAAAGGCGAACCCTAGCACAAGGAGATGAGAAATGGGGTGCGTTTTAGAAACCTTTCAAAATCACACGGTGTACCATCTTCTGGGTTTTTCATGCATGTTTTCGATGTAGGAAGATGCCCTTGAACCTGGAGATTTGGGACCCATGGATTGGGTACCACGCAGTATTACTTTAAAGGGTCTGAGTTTGCTCTCCCAACCTCACCCAACCTCTCAGCCCCAAGAGTGTCCACCCTTATGTCTCATCCAGGTGTGGGTCTAGATATGGTCAATCCAGGTTGCATCACAGCCCCTGAACAAATTTTGTAAGAATTTCTCTCTCTTTCACTGTCTTTGTTTTACGGGTTTTTAAAAGTAATTTATTTTTATAATGGGGTTTAGCTGCTTTTCACGGCTGTGTTTATGCGGCTTTACACCCACTTGGCTCACTTCCAGAGAGATATCAATACATAGGTTTTACGATTCTTACTAGTCAGATATATTCTTGTGCGGTGAATAGGGGGTGTTGAGTCCAGTTCACTGAGCAAGGAGTAGGTCTTGTCTATTACATATTGGGTGTATGGAACGGTATCTGAGCGAATTTGAACCCCTTGTTTTATGCATCACCCCACCTCACCTTTCCCGTTAAGCAGCCATAGTGTGTTTTCTAAACGTGTGACTCTGTTCTGTTTTGTAATTCAGTTCAAGTGTAGCGGTTTTTACATTCCCTCTATAAGTGATATCTTATGATAAGTGTCTTTTTCTGTGTGACTTATTTCACTTAGAATCGTCATACCTAAATCCACTCATCTTGCTTCTACTAGCCTTATGACATTGATTTCATGTCTGAGTGATATTCCTTTGTACATAAGGACCACAACTTCTTTATCCATTTTTCTCTTTCCTGGGATATTTAAGGTGTCATGAAGTGGAGGTTCTTGTCAACATAGCAGCCCTAAACATTGGGGTGCCTGTGTCTTGCTGATTTTTAGTTTTCCCAATTTATACGCCCATGAGTGGACGTGCCCTATGCTCCCTAAGCTGTGTTTTTTCGATGTTTCAGGACACACCGTACACTTCTCTAGAGTGGCTGTTGGCAATTTACATCCCGCCCATCAGCGTAGCAAGGCTGCCATTTCTCCATGGCCTGTCCTGCATTTCTGGTTTTGACACTTTTTGCAGCATGGCCCTTTT
Organism: Eschrichtius robustus; assembly: GCF_028021215.1. NCBI lineage: Eukaryota > Metazoa > Chordata > Mammalia > Artiodactyla > Eschrichtiidae > Eschrichtius > Eschrichtius robustus. The sequence continues at coordinate 1,242,260 of NW_027175171.1, forward strand.
GACCGATGGGAAGCGAGACCTCTTTGTAGCGCTGATTTGCCTTTCCAGGTTGCTTGGTTGGCCAAAAAGGGCGTATGCGTTTTTTCCTGAATATATTCAGGAAAAAACGCATACGCCCTTTTTGGCCAAGGGCATCATTGTCGACGTTTTGCCGCTTTTCATGTGCTTTAAAGGCGATTCGAATCTACCTCCTGAAATCTGCTTCCTGCAATTCTGCCTTGCTTTCAAATCCTCTTCGTTGCCTTCCCTCAATATATCTGTGGATGAGAGTTATCATTTATAACTCTGCGGGTTTGTGAATTGCAGTGTCCCTGAGCTCCATTTTTCAACTCGCTTTTTTGGGAGCTGGCCACAAAAGCGCGAGATTGCCTCAGGCCTTATTCTGGTTCCTGGCGGCAGGCTGAGCCTGTGGTTAATTCTTCTTCCTGATGGGAAAATAGAGTGACCTGTGCCTCTACCAACACCTAGATCTAGTCTCTCATTGGTTGCCCCTCTTCCCGTTCATCCTCAGGACAAATTGCAACCTGTAGGGAACAGGAGCTTAAAGGTGCTGATTCTCCAAGTAGGGAGATTGCTAGTAAAGTAGCTGGAAAGGCGAACCCTAGCACAAGGAGATGAGAAATGGGGTGCGTTTTAGAAACCTTTCAAAATCACACGGTGTACCATCTTCTGGGTTTCTCATGCATGTTTTCGATGTAGGAAGATGCCCTTGAACCTGGAGATTTGGGACCCATGGGATGGGTACCACGCAGTATTACTTTAAAGGGTCTGAGTTTGCTCTCCCAACCTCACCCAACCTCTCAGCCCCAAGAGTGTCCACCCTTATGTCTCATCCAGGTGTGGGTCTAGATATGGTCAATCCAGGTTGCATCACAGCCCCTGAACGAATTTTGTAAGAATTTCTCTCTCTTTCACTGTCTTTGTTTTACGGGTTTTTAAAAGTAATTTATTTTTATAATGGGGTTTAGCTGCTTTTCACGGCTGTGTTTATGCGGCTTTACACCCACTTGACTCACTTCCAGAGAGATATCAATACATAGGTTTTACGATTCTTACTAGTCACATATATTCTTGTGCGGTGAATAGGGGGTGTTGAGTCCAGTTCACTGAGCAAGGAGTAGGTCTTGTCTATTACATATTGGGTGTATGGAACAGTATCTGAGCGAATTTGAAACCCTTGTTTTATGCATCACCCCACCTCACCTTTCCCGTTAAGCAGCCATAGTGTGTTTTCTAAACGTGTTACTCTGTTCTGTTTTGTAATTCAGTTCAAGTGTAGCGGTTTTTACATTCCCTCTATAAGTGATATCTTATGATAAGTGTCTTTTTCTGTGTGACTTATTTCACTTAGAATCGTCATACCTAAATCCACTCATCTTGCTTCTACTAGCCTTATGACATTGATTTCATGTCTGAGTGATATTCCATTGTACATAAGGACCACAACTTCTTTATCCATTTTTCTCTTTCCTGGGATATTTAAGGTGTCATGAAGTGGAGGTTCTTGTCAACATAGCAGCCCTAAACATTGGGGTGCCTGTGTCTTGCTGATTTTTAGTTTTCCCAATTTATACGCCCATGAGTGGACGTGCCCTATGCTCCCTAAGCTGTGTTTTTTCGATGTTTCAGGACACACCGTACACTTCTCCAGAGTGGCTTTTGGCAATTTACATCCCGCCCATCAGCGTAGCAAGGCTGCCATTTCTCCATGGCCTGTACTGCATTTCTGGTTTTGACACATTTTGCAGCATGGCCCTTTTGACCGATGGGAAGCGAGACTTCGTGGTAGCGCTGATTTGCCTTTCCAGGTTGCTTGGTTGGCCAAAAAGGGCGTATGCGTTTTTTCCTGAATATATTCAGGAAAAAACGCATACGCCCTTTTTGGCCAAGGGCATCATTGTCGACGTTTTGCCGCTTTTCATGTGCTTTAAAGGCCATTCGAATCTACCTCCTGAAATCTCTTTCCTGCAATTCTGCCTTGCTTTCAAATCCTCTTCGTTGCCTTCCCTCAATATATCTGTGGATGAGAGTTATCATTTATAACTCTGCGGGTTTGTGAATTGCAGTGTCCCTGAGCTCCATTTTTCAACTCGCTTTTTTGGGAGCTGGCCGCAAAAGCGCGGGATTGCCTCAGGCCCTATTCTGGTTCCTGGAGGCAGGCAGAGCCTGTGGTTAATTCTTCTTCCTGATGGGAAAATAGAGTGACCTGTGCCTGTCCCAACACCTAGATCTAGTCTCTCATTGGTTGCCCCTCTTCCCGTTCATCCTCAGGACAAATTGCAACCTGTAGGGAACAGGAGCTTAAAGGTGCTGATTCTCCAAGTAGGGAGATTGCTAGTAAAGTAGCTGGAAAGGCGAACCCTAGCACAAGGAGATGAGAAATGGGGTGCGTTTTAGAAACCTTTCAAAATCACACGGTGTACCATCTTCTGGGTTTCTCATGCATGTTTTCGATGTAGGAAGATGCCCTTGAACCTGGAGATTTGGGACCCATGGGATGGGTACCACGCAGTATTACTTTAAAGGGTCTGAGTTTGCTCTCCCAACCTCACCCAACCTCTCAGCCCCAAGAGTGTCCACCCTTATGTCTCATCCAGGTGTGGGTCTAGATATGGTCAATCCAGGTTGCATCACAGCCCCTGAACGAATTTTGTAAGAATTTCTCTCTCTTTCACTGTCTTTGTTTTACGGGTTTTTAAAAGTAATTTATTTTTATAATGGGGTTTAGCTGCTTTTCACGGCTGTGTTTATGCGGCTTTACACCCACTTGACTCACTTCCAGAGAGATATCAATACATAGGTTTTACGATTCTTACTAGTCACATATATTCTTGTGCGGTGAATAGGGGGTGTTGAGTCCAGTTCACTGAGCAAGGAGTAGGTCTTGTCTATTACATATTGGGTGTATGGAACAGTATCTGAGCGAATTTGAAACCCTTGTTTTATGCATCACCCCACCTCACCTTTCCCGTTAAGCAGCCATAGTGTGTTTTCTAAACGTGTGACTCTGTTCTGTTTTGTAATTCAGTTCAAGTGTAGCGGTTTTTACATTCCCTCTATAAGTGATATCTTATGATAAGTGTCTTTTTCTGTGTGACTTATTTCACTTAGAATCGTCATACCTAAATCCACTCATCTTGCTTCTACTAGCCTTATGACATTGATTTCATGTCTGAGTGATATTCCTTTGTACATAAGGACCACAACTTCTTTATCCATTTTTCTCTTTCCTGGGATATTTAAGGTGTCATGAAGTGGAGGTTCTTGTCAACATAGCAGCCCTAAACATTGGGGTGCCTGTGTCTTGCTGATTTTTAGTTTTCCCAATTTATACGCCCATGAGTGGACGTGCCCTATGCTCCCTAAGCTGTGTTTTTTCGATGTTTCAGGACACACCGTACACTTCTCTAGAGTGGCTGTTGGCAATTTACATCCCGCCCATCAGCGTAGCAAGGCTGCCATTTCTCCATGGCCTGTCCTGCATTTCTGGTTTTGACACTTTTTGCAGCATGGCCCTTTTGACCGATGGGAAGCGAGACCTCTTTGTAGCGCTGATTTGCCTTTCCAGGTTGCTTGGTTGGCCAAAAAGGGCGTATGCGTTTTTTCCTGAATATATTCAGGAAAAAACGCATACGCCCTTTTTAGCCAAGGGCATCACTGTCGACGGTTTCCCACTTTTCATGTGCTTTAAAGGCCATTCGAATCTACCTCCTGAAACCTGTTTCCTGCAATTCTGCCTTGCTTTCAAATCCTCTTCGTTGCCTTCCCTCAATATATCTGTGGATGAGAGTTATCATTTATAACTCTGCAGGTTTGTGAATTGCAGTGCCCCTGAGCTCCATTTTTCAACTCGCTTTTTTGGGAGCTGGCCGCAAAAGCACGGGATTGCCTCAGGCCCTATTCTGGTTCCCGGCGGCAGGCTGAGCCTGTGTTTAATTCTTCTTCCTGATGGGAAATTAGAGTGACCTGTGCCTGTCCCAACACCTAGATCTAGTCTCTCATTTGTTGCCCCTCTTCCCGTTCATCCTCAGGACAAATTGCAACCTGTAGGGAACAGGAGCTTAAAGGTGCTGATTCTCCAAGTAGGGAGATTGCTAGTAAAGTAGCTGGAAAGGCGAACCCGAGCACAAGGAGATGAGAAATTGGGTGCGTTTTAGAAACCTTTCAAAATCACACGGTGTACCATCTTCTGGGTTTCTCATGCATGTTTTCGATGTAGGAAGATGCCCTTGAACCTGGAGATTTGGGACCCATGGGATGGGTACCACACAGTATTACTTTAAAGGATCTGCGTTTGCTCACCCAACCTCACCCAACCTCTAAGCCCCAAGAGTGTCCACCCTTATGTCTCATCCAGCTGTGGGTCTAGATATGGTCAATCCAGGTTGCATCACAGCCTCTGAACGAATTTTGTAAGAATTTCTCTCTCTTTCACTGTCTTTGTTTTACGGGTTTTTAAAAGTAATTTATTTTTATAATGGGGTTTAGCTGCTTTTCACGGCTGTGTTTATGCGGCTTTACACCCACTTGACTCACTTCCAGACAGATATCAATATATAGGTTTTAAGATTCTTACTAGTCACATATATTCTTGTGCGGTGAATAGGGGGTGTTGAGTCCAGTTCACTGAGCAAGGAGTAGGTCTTGTCTATTACATATTGGGTGTATGGAACGGTATCTGAGCGAATTTGAACCCCTTGTTTTATGCATCACCCCACCTCACCTTTCCCGTTAAGCAGCCATAGTGTGTTTTCTAAACGTGTGACTCTGTTCTGTTTTGTAATTCAGTTCAAGTGTAGCGGTTTTTACATTCCCTCTATAAGTGATATCTTATGATAAGTGTCTTTTTCTGTGTGCCTTATTTCACTTAGAATCGTCATACCTAAATCCACTCATCTTGCTTCTACTAGCCTTATGACATTGATTTCATGTCTGAGTGATATTCCTTTGTACATAAGGACCACAACTTCTTTATCCATTTTTCTCTTTCCTGGGATATTTAAGGTGTCATGAAGTGGAGGTTCTTGTCAACATAGCAGCCCTAAACATTGGGGTGCCTGTGTCTTGCTGATTTTTAGTTTTCCCAATTTATACGCCCATGAGTGGACGTGCCCTATGCTCCCTAAGCTGTGTTTTTTCGATGTTTCAGGACACACCGTACACTTCTCTAGAGTGGCTGTTGGCAATTTACATCCCGCCCATCAGCGTAGCAAGGCTGCCATTTCTCCATGGCCTGTCCTGCATTTCTGGTTTTGACACTTTTTGCAGCATGGCCCTTTTGACCGATGGGAAGCGAGACCTCTTTGTAGCGCTGATTTGCCTTTCCAGGTTGCTTGGTTGGCCAAAAAGGGCGTATGCGTTTTTTCCTGAATATATTCAGGAAAAAACGCATACGCCCTTTTTAGCCAAGGGCATCACTGTCGACGGTTTCCCACTTTTCATGTGCTTTAAAGGCCATTCGAATCTACCTCCTGAAACCTGTTTCCTGCAATTCTGCCTTGCTTTCAAATCCTCTTCGTTGCCTTCCCTCAATATATCTGTGGATGAGAGTTATCATTTATAACTCTGCAGGTTTGTGAATTGCAGTGCCCCTGAGCTCCATTTTTCAACTCGCTTTTTTGGGAGCTGGCCGCAAAAGCACGGGATTGCCTCAGGCCCTATTCTGGTTCCCGGCGGCAGGCTGAGCCTGTGTTTAATTCTTCTTCCTGATGGGAAATTAGAGTGACCTGTGCCTGTCCCAACACCTAGATCTAGTCTCTCATTTGTTGCCCCTCTTCCCGTTCATCCTCAGGACAAATTGCAACCTGTAGGGAACAGGAGCTTAAAGGTGCTGATTCTCCAAGTAGGGAGATTGCTAGTAAAGTAGCTGGAAAGGCGAACCCGAGCACAAGGAGATGAGAAATTGGGTGCGTTTTAGAAACCTTTCAAAATCACACGGTGTACCATCTTCTGGGTTTCTCATGCATGTTTTCGATGTAGGAAGATGCCCTTGAACCTGGAGATTTGGGACCCATGGGATGGGTACCACACAGTATTACTTTAAAGGATCTGCGTTTGCTCACCCAACCTCACCCAACCTCTAAGCCCCAAGAGTGTCCACCCTTATGTCTCATCCAGCTGTGGGTCTAGATATGGTCAATCCAGGTTGCATCACAGCCTCTGAACGAATTTTGTAAGAATTTCTCTCTCTTTCACTGTCTTTGTTTTACGGGTTTTTAAAAGTAATTTATTTTTATAATGGGGTTTAGCTGCTTTTCACGGCTGTGTTTATGCGGCTTTACACCCACTTGACTCACTTCCAGACAGATATCAATATATAGGTTTTAAGATTCTTACTAGTCACATATATTCTTGTGCGGTGAATAGGGGGTGTTGAGTCCAGTTCACTGAGCAAGGAGTAGGTCTTGTCTATTACATATTGGGTGTATGGAACGGTATCTGAGCGAATTTGAACCCCTTGTTTTATGCATCACCCCACCTCACCTTTCCCGTTAAGCAGCCATAGTGTGTTTTCTAAACGTGTGACTCTGTTCTGTTTTGTAATTCAGTTCAAGTGTAGCGGTTTTTACATTCCCTCTATAAGTGATATCTTATGATAAGTGTCTTTTTCTGTGTGACTTATTTCACTTAGAATCGTCATACCTAAATCCACTCATCTTGCTTCTACTAGCCTTATGACATTGATTTCATGTCTGAGTGATATTCCTTTGTACATAAGGACCACAACTTCTTTATCCATTTTTCTCTTTCCTGGGATATTTAAGGTGTCATGAAGTGGAGGTTCTTGTCAACATAGCAGCCCTAAACATTGGGGTGCCTGTGTCTTGCTGATTTTTAGTTTTCCCAATTTATACGCCCATGAGTGGACGTGCCCTATGCTCCCTAAGCTGTGTTTTTTCGATGTTTCAGGACACACCGTACACTTCTCTAGAGTGGCTGTTGGCAATTTACATCCCGCCCATCAGCGTAGCAAGGCTGCCATTTCTCCATGGCCTGTCCTGCATTTCTGGTTTTGACACTTTTTGCAGCATGGCCCTTTTGACCGATGGGAAGCGAGACCTCTTTGTAGCGCTGATTTGCCTTTCCAGGTTGCTTGGTTGGCCAAAAAGGGCGTATGCGTTTTTTCCTGAATATATTCAGGAAAAAACGCATACGCCCTTTTTAGCCAAGGGCATCACTGTCGACGGTTTCCCACTTTTCATGTGCTTTAAAGGCCATTCGAATCTACCTCCTGAAACCTGTTTCCTGCAATTCTGCCTTGCTTTCAAATCCTCTTCGTTGCCTTCCCTCAATATATCTGTGGATGAGAGTTATCATTTATAACTCTGCAGGTTTGTGAATTGCAGTGCCCCTGAGCTCCATTTTTCAACTCGCTTTTTTGGGAGCTGGCCGCAAAAGCACGGGATTGCCTCAGGCCCTATTCTGGTTCCCGGCGGCAGGCTGAGCCTGTGTTTAATTCTTCTTCCTGATGGGAAATTAGAGTGACCTGTGCCTGTCCCAACACCTAGATCTAGTCTCTCATTTCTTGCCCCTCTTCCCGTTCATCCTCAGGACAAATTGCAACCTGTAGGGAACAGGAGCTTAAAGGTGCTGATTCTCCAAGTAGGGAGATTGCTAGTAAAGTAGCTGGAAAGGCGAACCCGAGCACAAGGAGATGAGAAATTGGGTGCGTTTTAGAAACCTTTCAAAATCACACGGTGTACCATCTTCTGGGTTTCTCATGCATGTTTTCGATGTAGGAAGATGCCCTTGAACCTGGAGATTTGGGACCCATGGGATGGGTACCACACAGTATTACTTTAAAGGATCTGCGTTTGCTCACCCAACCTCACCCAACCTCTAAGCCCCAAGAGTGTCCACCCTTATGTCTCATCCAGCTGTGGGTCTAGATATGGTCAATCCAGGTTGCATCACAGCCTCTGAACGAATTTTGTAAGAATTTCTCTCTCTTTCACTGTCTTTGTTTTACGGGTTTTTAAAAGTAATTTATTTTTATAATGGGGTTTAGCTGCTTTTCACGGCTGTGTTTATGCGGCTTTACACCCACTTGACTCACTTCCAGACAGATATCAATATATAGGTTTTAAGATTCTTACTAGTCACATATATTCTTGTGCGGTGAATAGGGGGTGTTGAGTCCAGTTCACTGAGCAAGGAGTAGGTCTTGTCTATTACATATTGGGTGTATGGAACGGTATCTGAGCGAATTTGAACCCCTTGTTTTATGCATCACCCCACCTCACCTTTCCCGTTAAGCAGCCATAGTGTGTTTTCTAAACGTGTGACTCTGTTCTGTTTTGTAATTCAGTTCAAGTGTAGCGGTTTTTACATTCCCTCTATAAGTGATATCTTATGATAAGTGTCTTTTTCTGTGTGCCTTATTTCACTTAGAATCGTCATACCTAAATCCACTCATCTTGCTTCTACTAGCCTTATGACATTGATTTCATGTCTGAGTGATATTCCTTTGTACATAAGGACCACAACTTCTTTATCCATTTTTCTCTTTCCTGGGATATTTAAGGTGTCATGAAGTGGAGGTTCTTGTCAACATAGCAGCCCTAAACATTGGGGTGCCTGTGTCTTGCTGATTTTTAGTTTTCCCAATTTATACGCCCATGAGTGGACGTGCCCTATGCTCCCTAAGCTGTGTTTTTTCGATGTTTCAGGACACACCGTACACTTCTCTAGAGTGGCTGTTGGCAATTTACATCCCGCCCATCAGCGTAGCAAGGCTGCCATTTCTCCATGGCCTGTCCTGCATTTCTGGTTTTGACACTTTTTGCAGCATGGCCCTTTTGACCGATGGGAAGCGAGACCTCTTTGTAGCGCTGATTTGCCTTTCCAGGTTGCTTGGTTGGCCAAAAAGGGCGTATGCGTTTTTTCCTGAATATATTCAGGAAAAAACGCATACGCCCTTTTTGGCCAAGGGCATCATTGTCGACGTTTTGCCGCTTTTCATGTGCTTTAAACGCGATTCGAATCTACCTCCTGAAATCTGCTTCCTGCAATTCTGCCTTGCTTTCAAATCCTCTTCGTTGCCTTCCCTCAATATATCTGTGGATGAGAGTTATCATTTATAACTCTGCGGGTTTGTGAATTGCAGTGTCCCTGAGCTCCATTTTTCAACTCGCTTTTTTGGGAGCTGGCCACAAAAGCGCGAGATTGCCTCAGGCCTTATTCTGGTTCCTGGCGGCAGGCTGAGCCTGTGGTTAATTCTTCTTCCTGATGGGAAAATAGAGTGACCTGTGCCTCTACAAACACCTAGATCTAGTCTCTCATTGGTTGCCCCTCTTCCCGTTCATCCTCAGGACAAATTGCAACCTGTAGGGAACAGAAGCTTAAAGGTGCTGATTCTCCAAGTAGGGAGATTGCTAGTAAAGTAGCTGGAAAGGCGAACCCTAGCACAAGGAGATGAGAAATGGGGTGCGTTTTAGAAACCTTTCAAAATCACACGGTGTACCATCTTCTGGGTTTCTCATGCATGTTTTCGATGTAGGAAGATGCCCTTGAACCTGGAGATTTGGGACCCATGGATTGGGTACCACGCAGTATTACTTTAAAGGGTCTGAGTTTGCTCTCCCAACCTCACCCAACCTCTCAGCCCCAAGAGTGTCCACCCTTATGTCTCATCCAGGTGTGGGTCTAGATATGGTCAATCCAGGTTGCATCACAGCCCCTGAACAAATTTTGTAAGAATTTCTCTCTCTTTCACTGTCTTTGTTTTACGGGGTTTTAAAAGTAATTTATTTTTATAATGGGGTTTAGCTGCTTTTCACGGCTGTGTTTATGCGGCTTTACACCCACTTGGCTCACTTCCAGAGAGATATCAATACATAGGTTTTACGATTCTTACTAGTCAGATATATTCTTGTGCGGTGAATAGGGGGTGTTGAGTCCAGTTCACTGAGCAAGGAGTAGGTCTTGTCTATTACATATTGGGTGTATGGAACGGTATCTGAGCGAATTTGAACCCCTTGTTTTATGCATCACCCCACCTCACCTTTCCCGTTAAGCAGCCATAGTGTGTTTTCTAAACGTGTGACTCTGTTCTGTTTTGTAATTCAGTTCAAGTGTAGCGGTTTTTACATTCCCTCTATAAGTGATATCTTATGATAAGTGTCTTTTTCTGTGTGACTTATTTCACTTAGAATCGTCATACCTAAATCCACTCATCTTGCTTCTACTAGCCTTATGACATTGATTTCATGTCTGAGTGGTATTCCTTTGTACATAAGGACCACAACTTCTTTATCCATTTTTCTCTTTCCTGGGATATTTAAGGTGTCATGAAGTGGAGGTTCTTGTCAACATAGCAGCCCTAAACATTGGGGTGCCTGTGTCTTGCTGATTTTTAGTTTTCCCAATTTATACGCCCATGAGTGGACGTGCCCTATGCTCCCTAAGCTGTGTTTTTTCGATGTTTCAGGACACACCGTACACTTCTCTAGAGTGGCTGTTGGCAATTTACATCCCGCCCATCAGCGTAGCAAGGCTGCCATTTCTCCATGGCCTGTCCTGCATTTCTGGTTTTGACACTTTTTGCAGCATGGCCCTTTTGACCGATGGGAAGCGAGACCTCTTTGTAGCGCTGATTTGACTTTCCAGGTTGCTTGGTTGGCCAAAAAGGGCGTATGCGTTTTTTCCTGAATATATTCAGGAAAAAACGCATACGCCCTTTTTGGCCAAGGGCATCATTGTCGACGTTTTGCCGCTTTTCATGTGCTTTAAAGGCGATTCGAATCTACCTCCTGAAATCTGCTTCCTGCAATTCTGCCTTGCTTTCAAATCCTCTTCGTTGCCTTCCCTCAATATATCTGTGGATGAGAGTTATCATTTATAACTCTGCGGGTTTGTGAATTGCAGTGTCCCTGAGCTCCATTTTTCAACTCGCTTTTTTGGGAGCTGGCCACAAAAGCGCGAGATTGCCTCAGGCCTTATTCTGGTTCCTGGCGGCAGGCTGAGCCTGTGGTTAATTCTTCTTCCTGATGGGAAAATAGAGTGACCTGTGCCTCTACCAACACCTAGATCTAGTCTCTCATTGGTTGCCCCTCTTCCCGTTCATCCTCAGGACAAATTGCAACCTGTAGGGAACAGAAGCTTAAAGGTGCTGATTCTCCAAGTAGGGAGATTGCTAGTAAAGTAGCTGGAAAGGCGAACCCTAGCACAAGGAGATGAGAAATGGGGTGCGTTTTAGAAACCTTTCAAAATCACACGGTGTACCATCTTCTGGGTTTCTCATGCATGTTTTCGATGTAGGAAGATGCCCTTGAACCTGGAGATTTGGGACCCATGGGATGGGTACCACGCAGTATTACTTTAAAGGGTCTGAGTTTGCTCTCCCAACCTCACCCAACCTCTCAGCCCCAAGAGTGTCCACCCTTATGTCTCATCCAGGTGTGGGTCTAGATATGGTCAATCCAGGTTGCATCACAGCCCCTGAACGAATTTTGTAAGAATTTCTCTCTCTTTCACTGTCTTTGTTTTACGGGTTTTTAAAAGTAATTTATTTTTATAATGGGGTTTAGCTGCTTTTCACGGCTGTGTTTATGCGGCTTTACACCCACTTGACTCACTTCCAGAGAGATATCAATACATAGGTTTTACGATTCTTACTAGTCACATATATTCTTGTGCGGTGAATAGGGGGTGTTGAGTCCAGTTCACTGAGCAAGGAGTAGGTCTTGTCTATTACATATTGGGTGTATGGAACAGTATCTGAGCGAATTTGAAACCCTTGTTTTATGCATCACCCCACCTCACCTTTCCCGTTAAGCAGCCATAGTGTGTTTTCTAAACGTGTTACTCTGTTCTGTTTTGTAATTCAGTTCAAGTGTAGCGGTTTTTACATTCCCTCTATAAGTGATATCTTATGATAAGTGTCTTTTTCTGTGTGACTTATTTCACTTAGAATCGTCATACCTAAATCCACTCATCTTGCTTCTACTAGCCTTATGACATTGATTTCATGTCTGAGTGATATTCCATTGTACATAAGGACCACAACTTCTTTATCCATTTTTCTCTTTCCTGGGATATTTAAGGTGTCATGAAGTGGAGGTTCTTGTCAACATAGCAGCCCTAAACATTGGGGTGCCTGTGTCTTGCTGATTTTTAGTTTTCCCAATTTATACGCCCATGAGTGGACGTGCCCTATGCTCCCTAAGCTGTGTTTTTTCGATGTTTCAGGACACACCATACACTTCTCCAGAGTGGCTTTTGGCAATTTACATCCCGCCCATCAGCGTAGCAAGGCTGCCATTTCTCCATGGCCTGTACTGCATTTCTGGTTTTGACACATTTTGCAGCATGGCCCTTTTGACCGATGGGAAGCGAGACTTCGTGGTAGCGCTGATTTGCCTTTCCAGGTTGCTTGGTTGGCCAAAAAGGGCGTATGCGTTTTTTCCTGAATATATTCAGGAAAAAACGCATACGCCCTTTTTGGCCAAGGGCATCATTGTCGACGTTTTGCCGCTTTTCATGTGCTTTAAAGGCCATTCGAATCTACCTCCTGAAATCTCTTTCCTGCAATTCTGCCTTGCTTTCAAATCCTCTTCGTTGCCTTCCCTCAATATATCTGTGGATGAGAGTTATCATTTATAACTCTGCGGGTTTGTGAATTGCAGTGTCCCTGAGCTCCATTTTTCAACTCGCTTTTTTGGGAGCTGGCCGCAAAAGCGCGGGATTGCCTCAGGCCCTATTCTGGTTCCTGGAGGCAGGCAGAGCCTGTGGTTAATTCTTCTTCCTGATGGGAAAATAGAGTGACCTGTGCCTGTCCCAACACCTAGATCTAGTCTCTCATTGGTTGCCCCTCTTCCCGTTCATCCTCAGGACAAATTGCAACCTGTAGGGAACAGGAGCTTAAAGGTGCTGATTCTCCAAGTAGGGAGATTGCTAGTAAAGTAGCTGGAAAGGCGAACCCTAGCACAAGGAGATGAGAAATGGGGTGCGTTTTAGAAACCTTTCAAAATCACACGGTGTACCATCTTCTGGGTTTCTCATGCATGTTTTCGATGTAGGAAGATGCCCTTGAACCTGGAGATTTGGGACCCATGGGATGGGTACCACGCAGTATTACTTTAAAGGGTCTGAGTTTGCTCTCCCAACCTCACCCAACCTCTCAGCCCCAAGAGTGTCCACCCTTATGTCTCATCCAGGTGTGGGTCTAGATATGGTCAATCCAGGTTGCATCACAGCCCCTGAACGAATTTTGTAAGAATTTCTCTCTCTTTCACTGTCTTTGTTTTACGGGTTTTTAAAAGTAATTTATTTTTATAATGGGGTTTAGCTGCTTTTCACGGCTGTGTTTATGCGGCTTTACACCCACTTGACTCACTTCCAGAGAGATATCAATACATAGGTTTTACGATTCTTACTAGTCACATATATTCTTGTGCGGTGAATAGGGGGTGTTGAGTCCAGTTCACTGAGCAAGGAGTAGGTCTTGTCTATTACATATTGGGTGTATGGAACAGTATCTGAGCGAATTTGAAACCCTTGTTTTATGCATCACCCCACCTCACCTTTCCCGTTAAGCAGCCATAGTGTGTTTTCTAAACGTGTTACTCTGTTCTGTTTTGTAATTCAGTTCAAGTGTAGCGGTTTTTACATTCCCTCTATAAGTGATATCTTATGATAAGTGTCTTTTTCTGTGTGACTTATTTCACTTAGAATCGTCATACCTAAATCCACTCATCTTGCTTCTACTAGCCTTATGACATTGATTTCATGTCTGAGTGATATTCCATTGTACATAAGGACCACAACTTCTTTATCCATTTTTCTCTTTCCTGGGATATTTAAGGTGTCATGAAGTGGAGGTTCTTGTCAACATAGCAGCCCTAAACATTGGGGTGCCTGTGTCTTGCTGATTTTTAGTTTTCCCAATTTATACGCCCATGAGTGGACGTGCCCTATGCTCCCTAAGCTGTGTTTTTTCGATGTTTCAGGACACACCGTACACTTCTCCAGAGTGGCTTTTGGCAATTTACATCCCGCCCATCAGCGTAGCAAGGCTGCCATTTCTCCATGGCCTGTACTGCATTTCTGGTTTTGACACATTTTGCAGCATGGCCCTTTTGACCGATGGGAAGCGAGACTTCGTGGTAGCGCTGATTTGCCTTTCCAGGTTGCTTGGTTGGCCAAAAAGGGCGTATGCGTTTTTTCCTGAATATATTCAGGAAAAAACGCATACGCCCTTTTTGGCCAAGGGCATCATTGTCGACGTTTTGCCGCTTTTCATGTGCTTTAAAGGCCATTCGAATCTACCTCCTGAAATCTCTTTCCTGCAATTCTGCCTTGCTTTCAAATCCTCTTCGTTGCCTTCCCTCAATATATCTGTGGATGAGAGTTATCATTTATAACTCTGCGGGTTTGTGAATTGCAGTGTCCCTGAGCTCCATTTTTCAACTCGCTTTTTTGGGAGCTGGCCGCAAAAGCGCGGGATTGCCTCAGGCCCTATTCTGGTTCCTGGAGGCAGGCAGAGCCTGTGGTTAATTCTTCTTCCTGATGGGAAAATAGAGTGACCTGTGCCTGTCCCAACACCTAGATCTAGTCTCTCATTGGTTGCCCCTCTTCCCGTTCATCCTCAGGACAAATTGCAACCTGTAGGGAACAGGAGCTTAAAGGTGCTGATTCTCCAAGTAGGGAGATTGCTAGTAAAGTAGCTGGAAAGGCGAACCCGAGCACAAGGAGATGAGAAATTGGGTGCGTTTTAGAAACCTTTCAAAATCACACGGTGCACCATCTTCTGGGTTTCTCATGCATGTTTTCGATGTAGGAAGATGCCCTTGAACCTGGAGATTTGGGACCCATGGGATGGGTACCACGCAGTACTACTTTAAAGGGTCTGAGTTTGCTCACCCAACCTCACCCAACCTCTCAGCCCCAAGAGTGTCCACCCTTATGTCTCATCCAGGTGTGGGTCTAGATATGGTCAATCCAGGTTGCATCACAGCCTCTGAACGAATTTTGTAAGAATTTCTCTCTCTTTCACTGTCTTTGTTTTACGGGTTTTTAAAAGTAATTTATTTTTATAATGGGGTTTAGCTGCTTTTCACGGCTGTGTTTATGCAGCTTTACACCCACTTGACACACTTCCAGAGAGATATCAATACATAGGTTTTACGATTCTTACTAGTCACATATATTCTTGTGCGGTGAATAGGGGGTGTTGAGTCCAGTTCACTGAGCAAGGAGTAGGTCTTGTCTATTACATATTGGGTGTATGGAACAGTATCTGAGCGAATTTGAAACCCTTGTTTTATGCATCACCCCACCTCACCTTTCCCGTTAAGCAGCCATAGTGTGTTTTCTAAACGTGTGACTCTGTTCTGTTTTGTAATTCAGTTCAAGTGTAGCGGTTTTTACATTCCCTCTATAAGTGATATCTTATGATAAGTGTCTTTTTCTGTGTGACTTATTTCACTTAGAATCGTCATACCTAAATCCACTCATCTTGCTTCTACTAGCCTTATGACATTGATTTCATGTCTGAGTGATATTCCTTTGTACATAAGGACCACAACTTCTTTATCCATTTTTCTCTTTCCTGGGATATTTAAGGTGTCATGAAGTGGAGGTTCTTGTCAACATAGCAGCCCTAAACATTGGGGTGCCTGTGTCTTGCTGATTTTTAGTTTTCCCAATTTATACGCCCATGAGTGGACGTGCCCTATGCTCCCTAAGCTGTGTTTTTTCGATGTTTCAGGACACACCGTACACTTCTCTAGAGTGGCTGTTGGCAATTTACATCCCGCCCATCAGCGTAGCAAGGCTGCCATTTCTCCATGGCCTGTCCTGCATTTCTGGTTTTGACACTTTTTGCAGCATGGCCCTTTTGACCGATGGGAAGCGAGACCTCTTTGTAGCGCTGATTTGCCTTTCCAGGTTGCTTGGTTGGCCAAAAAGGGCGTATGCGTTTTTTCCTGAATATATTCAGGAAAAAACGCATACGCCCTTTTTAGCCAAGGGCATCACTGTCGACGGTTTCCCACTTTTCATGTGCTTTAAAGGCCATTCGAATCTACCTCCTGAAACCTGTTTCCTGCAATTCTGCCTTGCTTTCAAATCCTCTTCGTTGCCTTCCCTCAATATATCTGTGGATGAGAGTTATCATTTATAACTCTGCAGGTTTGTGAATTGCAGTGCCCCTGAGCTCCATTTTTCAACTCGCTTTTTTGGGAGCTGGCCGCAAAAGCACGGGATTGCCTCAGGCCCTATTCTGGTTCCCGGCGGCAGGCTGAGCCTGTGTTTAATTCTTCTTCCTGATGGGAAATTAGAGTGACCTGTGCCTGTCCCAACACCTAGATCTAGTCTCTCATTTGTTGCCCCTCTTCCCGTTCATCCTCAGGACAAATTGCAACCTGTAGGGAACAGGAGCTTAAAGGTGCTGATTCTCCAAGTAGGGAGATTGCTAGTAAAGTAGCTGGAAAGGCGAACCCGAGCACAAGGAGATGAGAAATTGGGTGCGTTTTAGAAACCTTTCAAAATCACACGGTGTACCATCTTCTGGGTTTCTCATGCATGTTTTCGATGTAGGAAGATGCCCTTGAACCTGGAGATTTGGGACCCATGGGATGGGTACCACACAGTATTACTTTAAAGGATCTGCGTTTGCTCACCCAACCTCACCCAACCTCTAAGCCCCAAGAGTGTCCACCCTTATGTCTCATCCAGCTGTGGGTCTAGATATGGTCAATCCAGGTTGCATCACAGCCTCTGAACGAATTTTGTAAGAATTTCTCTCTCTTTCACTGTCTTTGTTTTACGGGTTTTTAAAAGTAATTTATTTTTATAATGGGGTTTAGCTGCTTTTCACGGCTGTGTTTATGCGGCTATACACCCACTTGACTCACTTCCAGACAGATATCAATATATAGGTTTTAAGATTCTTACTAGTCACATATATTCTTGTGCGGTGAATAGGGGGTGTTGAGTCCAGTTCACTGAGCAAGGAGTAGGTCTTGTCTATTACATATTGGGTGTATGGAACGGTATCTGAGCGAATTTGAACCCCTTGTTTTATGCATCACCCCACCTCACCTTTCCCGTTAAGCAGCCATAGTGTGTTTTCTAAACGTGTGACTCTGTTCTGTTTTGTAATTCAGTTCAAGTGTAGCGGTTTTTACATTCCCTCTATAAGTGATACCTTATGATAAGTGTCTTTTTCTGTGTGACTTATTTCACTTAGAATTGTCATACCTAAATCCACTCATCTTGCTTCTACTAGCCTTAAGACATTGATTTCATGTCTGAGTGATATTCCTTTGTACATAAGGACCACAACTTCTTTATCCATTTTTCTCTTTCCTGGGATATTTAAGGTGTCATGAAGTGGAGGTTCTTGTCAACATAGCAGCCCTAAACATTGGGGTGCCTGTGTCTTGCTGATTTTTAGTTTTCCCAATTTATACGCCCATGAGTGGACGTGCCCTATGCTCCCTAAGCTGTGTTTTTTCGATGTTTCAGGACACACCGTACACTTCTCTAGAGTGGCTGTTGGCAATTTACATCCCGCCCATCAGCGTAGCAAGGCTGCCATTTCTCCATGGCCTGTCCTGCATTTCTGGTTTTGACACTTTTTGCAGCATGGCCCTTTTGACCGATGGGAAGCGAGACCTCTTTGTAGCGCTGATTTGCCTTTCCAGGTTGCTTGGTTGGCCAAAAAGGGCGTATGCGTTTTTTCCTGAATATATTCAGGAAAAAACGCATACGCCCTTTTTGGCCAAGGGCATCATTGTCGACATTTTGCCGCTTTTCATGTGCTTTAAAGGCGATTCGAATCTACCTCCTGAAATCTGCTTCCTGCAATTCTGCCTTGCTTTCAAATCCTCTTCGTTGCCTTCCCTCAATATATCTGTGGATGAGAGTTATCATTTATAACTCTGCGGGTTTGTGAATTGCAGTGTCCCTGAGCTCCATTTTTCAACTCGCTTTTTTGGGAGCTGGCCACAAAAGCCCGAGATTGCCTCAGGCCTTATTCTGGTTCCTGGCGGCAGGCTGAGCCTGTGGTTAATTCTTCTTCCTGATGGGAAAATAGAGTGACCTGTGCCTCTACCAACACCTAGATCTAGTCTCTCATTGGTTGCCCCTCTTCCCGTTCATCCTCAGGACAAATTGCAACCTGTAGGGAACAGAAGCTTAAAGGTGCTGATTCTCCAAGTATGGAGATTGCTAGTAAAGTAGCTGGAAAGGCGAACCCTAGCACAAGGAGATGAGAAATGGGGTGCGTTTTAGAAACCTTTCAAAATCACACGGTGTACCATCTTCTGGGTTTCTCATGCATGTTTTCGATGTAGGAAGATGCCCTTGAACCTGGAGATTTGGGACCCATGGATTGGGTACCACGCAGTATTACTTTAAAGGGTCTGAGTTTGCTCTCCCAACCTCACCCAACCTCTCAGCCCCAAGAGTGTCCACCCTTATGTCTCATCCAGGTGTGGGTCTAGATATGGTCAATCCAGGTTGCATCACAGCCCCTGAACAAATTTTGTAAGAATTTCTCTCTCTTTCACTGTCTTTGTTTTACGGGTTTTTAAAAGTAATTTATTTTTATAATGGGGTTTAGCTGCTTTTCACGGCTGTGTTTATGCGGCTTTACACCCACTTGGCTCACTTCCAGAGAGATATCAATACATAGGTTTTACGATTCTTACTAGTCAGATATATTCTTGTGCGGTGAATAGGGGGTGTTGAGTCCAGTTCACTGAGCAAGGAGTAGGTCTTGTCTATTACATATTGGGTGTATGGAACGGTATCTGAGCGAATTTGAAACCCTTGTTTTATGCATCACCCCACCTCACCTTTCCCGTTAAGCAGCCATAGTGTGTTTTCTAAACGTGTGACTCTGTTCTGTTTTGTAATTCAGTTCAAGTGTAGCGGTTTTTACATTCCCTCTATAAGTGATAGCTTATGATAAGTGTCTTTTTCTGTGTGACTTATTTCACTTAGAATCGTCATACCTAAATCCACTCATCTTGCTTCTACTAGCCTTATGACATTGATTTCATGTCTGAGGGATATTCCTTTTTACATAAAGACCACAACTTCTTTATCCATTTATCTCTTTCCTGGGATATTTAAGGTGTCATGAAGTGGAGGTTCTTGTCAACATAGCAGCCCTAAACATTGGGTTGCCTGTGTCTTGCTGATTTTTAGTTTTCCCAATTTATACGCCCATGAGTGGATGTGCCCTATGCTCCCTAAGCTGTGTTTTTTCGATGTTTCAGGACACACCGTACACTTCTCCAGAGTGGCTTTTGGCAATTTACATCCCGCCCATTAGCGTAGCAAAGCTGCCATTTCTCCATGGCCTGTACTGCATTTCTGGTTTTGTCACTTTTTGCAGCATGGCCCTTTTGACCGATGGGAAGCGAGACTTCTTTGTAGCGCTGATTTGCCTTTCCAGGTTGCTTGGTTGGCCAAAAAGGGCGTATGCGTTTTTTCCTGAATATATTCAGGAAAAAACGCTTACGCCCTTTTTGGCCAAGGGCATCACTGTCGACGTTTTGCCACTTTTCATGTGCTTTAAAGGCGATTCGAATCTACCTCCTGAAACCTGTTTCCTGCAATTCTGCCTTGCTTTCAAATCCTCTTCGTTGCCTTCCCTCAATATATCTGTGGATGAGAGTTATCATTTATAACTCTCCAGGTTTGTGAATTGCAGTGCCCCTGAGCTCCATTTTTCAACTGTCTTTTTTGGGAGCTGGCCGCAAAAGCACGGGATTGCCTCAGGCCCTATTCTGGTTCCCGGCGGCAGGCTGAGCCTGTGTTTAATTCTTCTTCCTGATGGGAAATTAGAGTGACCTGTGCCTGTCCCAACACCTAGATCTAGTCTCTCATTGGTTGCCCCTCTTCCCGTTCATCCTCAGGACAAATTGCAACCTGTAGGGAACAGGAGCTTAAAGGTGCTGATTCTCCAAGTAGGGAGATTGCTAGTAAAGTAGCTGGAAAGGCGAACCCGAGCACAAGGAGATGAGAAATTGGGTGCGTTTTAGAAACCTTTCAAAATCACACGGTGTACCATCTTCTGGGTTTCTCATGCATGTTTTCGATGTAGGAAGATGCCCTTGAACCTGGAGATTTGGGACCCATGGGATGGGTACCACACAGTATTACTTTAAAGGATCTGCGTTTGCTCACCCAACCTCACCCAACCTCTAAGCCCCAAGAGTGTCCACCCTTATGTCTCATCCAGCTGTGGGTCTAGATATGGTCAATCCAGGTTGCATCACAGCCTCTGAACGAATTTTGTAAGAATTTCTCTCTCTTTCACTGTCTTTGTTTTACGGGTTTTTAAAAGTAATTTATTTTTATAATGGGGTTTAGCTGCTTTTCACGGCTGTGTTTATGCGGCTTTACACCCACTTGACTCACTTCCAGACAGATATCAATATATAGGTTTTAAGATTCTTACTAGTCACATATATTCTTGTGCGGTGAATAGGGGGTGTTGAGTCCAGTTCACTGAGCAAGGAGTAGGTCTTGTCTATTACATATTGGGTGTATGGAACGGTATCTGAGCGAATTTGAAACCCTTGTTTTATGCATCACCCCACCTCACCTTTCCCTTTAAGCAGCCATAGTGTGTTTTCTAAACGTGTGACTCTGTTCTGTTTTGTAATTCAGTTCAAGTGTAGCGGTTTTTACATTCGCTCTATAAGTGATAGCTTATGATAAGTGTCTTTTTCTGTGTGACTTATTTCACTTAGCATCGTCATACCTAAATCCACTCATCTTGCTTCTACTAGCCTTATGACATTGATTTCATGTCTGAGGGATATTCCTTTGTACATAAGGAACACAACCTCTTTATCCATTTTTCTCTTTCCTGGGATATTTAAGGTGTCATGAAGTGGAGGTTCTTGTCAACATAGCAGCCCTAAACATTGGGGTGCCTGTGTCTTGCTGATTTTTAGTTTTCCCAATTTATACGCCCATGAGTGGACGTGCCCTATGCTCCCTAAGCTGTGTTTTTTCGATGTTTCAGGACACACCGTACACTTCTCCAGAGTGGCTTTTGGCAATTTACATCCCGCCCATCAGCGTAGCAAGGCTGCCATTTCTCCATGGCCTGTACTGCATTTCTGGTTTTGACACATTTTGCAGCATGGCCCTTTTGACCGATGGGAAGCGAGACTTCGTGGTAGCGCTGATTTGCCTTTCCAGGTTGCTTGGTTGGCCAAAAAGGGCGTATGCGTTTTTTCCTGAATATATTCAGGAAAAAACGCATACGCCCTTTTTGGCCAAGGGCATCATTGTCGACGTTTTGCCGCTTTTCATGTGCTTTAAAGGCCATTCGAATCTACCTCCTGAAATCTCTTTCCTGCAATTCTGCCTTGCTTTCAAATCCTCTTCGTTGCCTTCCCTCAATATATCTGTGGATGAGAGTTATCATTTATAACTCTGCGGGTTTGTGAATTGCAGTGTCCCTGAGCTCCATTTTTCAACTCGCTTTTTTGGGAGCTGGCCGCAAAAGCGCGGGATTGCCTCAGGCCCTATTCTGGTTCCCGGCGGCAGGCAGAGCCTGTGGTTAATTCTTCTTCCTGATGGGAAAATAGAGTGACCTGTGCCTGTCCCAACACCTAGATCTAGTCTCTCATTGGTTGCCCCTCTTCCCGTTCATCCTCAGGACAAATTGCAACCTGTAGGGAACAGGAGCTTAAAGGTGCTGATTCTCCAAGTAGGGAGATTGCTAGTAAAGTAGCTGGAAAGGCGAACCCGAGCACAAGGAGATGAGAAATTGGGTGCGTTTTAGAAACCTTTCAAAATCACACGGTGCACCATCTTCTGGGTTTCTCATGCATGTTTTCGATGTAGGAAGATGCCCTTGAACCTGGAGATTTGGGACCCATGGGATGGGTACCACACAGTATTACTTTAAAGGGTCTGCGTTTGCTCACCCAACCTCACCCAACCTCTAAGCCCCAAGAGTGTCCACCCTTATGTCTCATCCAGCTGTGGGTCTAGATATGGTCAATCCAGGTTGCATCACAGCCTCTGAACGAATTTTGTAAGAATTTTCTCTCTCTTTCACTGTCTTTGTTTTACGGGTTTTTAAAAGTAATTTATTTTTATAATGGGTTTAGCTGCTTTTCACGGCTGTGTTTATGCAGCTTTACACCCACTTGACACACTTCCAGAGAGATATCAATACATAGGTTTTAAGATTCTTACTAGTCACATATATTCTTGTGCGGTGAATAGGGGTTGTTGAGTCCAGTTCACTGAGCAAGGAGTAGGTCTTGTCTATTACATATTGGGTGTATGGAACAGTATCTGAGCGAATTTGAAACCCTTGTTTTATGCATCACCCCACCTCACCTTTCCCGTTAAGCAGCCATAGTGTGTTTTCTAAACGTGTGACTCTGTTCTGTTTTGTAATTCAGTTCAAGTGTAGCGGTTTTTACATTCCCTCTATAAGTGATATCTTATGATAAGTGTCTTTTTCTGTGTGACTTATTTCACTTAGAATCGTCATACCTAAATCCACTCATCTTGCTTCTACTAGCCTTATGACATTGATTTCATGTCTGAGTGATATTCCTTTGTACATAAGGACCACAACTTCTTTATCCATTTTTCTCTTTCCTGGGATATTTAAGGTGTCATGAAGTGGAGGTTCTTGTCAACATAGCAGCCCTAAACATTGGGGTGCCTGTGTCTTGCTGATTTTTAGTTTTCCCAATTTATACGCCCATGAGTGGACGTGCCCTATGCTCCCTAAGCTGTGTTTTTTCGATGTTTCAGGACACACCGTACACTTCTCTAGAGTGGCTGTTGGCAATTTACATCCCGCCCATCAGCGTAGCAAGGCTGCCATTTCTCCATGGCCTGTCCTGCATTTCTGGTTTTGACACTTTTTGCAGCATGGCCCTTTTGACCGATGGGAAGCGAGACCTCTTTGTAGCGCTGATTTGCCTTTCCAGGTTGCTTGGTTGGCCAAAAAGGGCGTATGCGTTTTTTCCTGAATATATTCAGGAAAAAACGCATACGCCCTTTTTGGCCAAGGGCATCATTGTCGACGTTTTGCCGCTTTTCATGTGCTTTAAAGGCGATTCGAATCTACCTCCTGAAATCTGCTTCCTGCAATTCTGCCTTGCTTTCAAATCCTCTTCGTTGCCTTCCCTCAATATATCTGTGGATGAGAGTTATCATTTATAACTCTGCGGGTTTGTGAATTGCAGTGTCCCTGAGCTCCATTTTTCAACACGCTTTTTTGGGAGCTGGCCACAAAAGCGCGAGATTGCCTCAGGCCTTATTCTGGTTCCTGGCGGCAGGCTGAGCCTGTGGTTAATTCTTCTTCCTGATGGGAAAATAGAGTGACCTGTGCCTGTCCCAACACCTAGATCTAGTCTCTCATTGGTTGCCCCTCTTCCCGTTCATCCTCAGGACAAATTGCAACCTGTAGGGAACAGAAGCTTAAAGGTGCTGATTCTCCAAGTAGGGAGATTGCTAGTAAAGTAGCTGGAAAGGCGAACCCTAGCACAAGGAGATGAGAAATGGGGTGCGTTTTAGAAACCTTTCAAAATCACACGGTGTACCATCTTCTGGGTTTCTCATGCATGTTTTCGATGTAGGAAGATGCCCTTGAACCTGGAGATTTGGGACCCATGGGATGGGTACCACGCAGTATTACTTTAAAGGGTCTGAGTTTGCTCTCCCAACCTCACCCAACCTCTCAGCCCCAAGAGTGTCCACCCTTATGTCTCATCCAGGTGTGGGTCTAGATATGGTCAATCCAGGTTGCATCACAGCCCCTGAACGAATTTTGTAAGAATTTCTCTCTCTTTCACTGTCTTTGTTTTACGGGTTTTTAAAAGTAATTTATTTTTATAATGGGGTTTAGCTGCTTTTCACGGCTGTGTTTATGCGGCTTTACACCCACTTGACTCACTTCCAGAGAGATATCAATACATAGGTTTTACGATTCTTACTAGTCACATATATTCTTGTGCGGTGAATAGGGGGTGTTGAGTCCAGTTCACTGAGCAAGGAGTAGGTCTTGTCTATTACATATTGGGTGTATGGAACAGTATCTGAGCGAATTTGAAACCCTTGTTTTATGCATCACCCCACCTCACCTTTCCCGTTAAGCAGCCATAGTGTGTTTTCTAAACGTGTGACTCTGTTCTGTTTTGTAATTCAGTTCAAGTGTAGCGGTTTTTACATTCCCTCTATAAGTGATATCTTATGATAAGTGTCTTTTTCTGTGTGACTTATTTCACTTAGAATCGTCATACCTAAATCCACTCATCTTGCTTCTACTAGCCTTATGACATTGATTTCATGTCTGAGTGATATTCCTTTGTACATAAGGACCACAACTTCTTTATCCATTTTTCTCTTTCCTGGGATATTTAAGGTGTCATGAAGTGGAGGTTCTTGTCAACATAGCAGCCCTAAACATTGGGGTGCCTGTGTCTTGCTGATTTTTAGTTTTCCCAATTTATACGCCCATGAGTGGACGTGCCCTATGCTCCCTAAGCTGTGTTTTTTCGATGTTTCAGGACACACCGTACACTTCTCTAGAGTGGCTGTTGGCAATTTACATCCCGCCCATCAGCGTAGCAAGGCTGCCATTTCTCCATGGCCTGTCCTGCATTTCTGGTTTTGACACTTTTTGCAGCATGGCCCTTTTGACCGATGGGAAGCGAGACCTCTTTGTAGCGCTGATTTGCCTTTCCAGGTTGCTTGGTTGGCCAAAAAGGGCGTATGCGTTTTTTCCTGAATATATTCAGGAAAAAACGCATACGCCCTTTTTAGCCAAGGGCATCACTGTCGACGGTTTCCCACTTTTCATGTGCTTTAAAGGCCATTCGAATCTACCTCCTGAAACCTGTTTCCTGCAATTCGGCCTTGCTTTCAAATCCTCTTCGTTGCCTTCCCTCAATATATCTGTGGATGAGAGTTATCATTTATAACTCTGCAGGTTTGTGAATTGCAGTGCCCCTGAGCTCCATTTTTCAACTCGCTTTTTTGGGAGCTGGCCGCAAAAGCACGGGATTGCCTCAGGCCCTATTCTGGTTCCCGGCGGCAGGCTGAGCCTGTGTTTAATTCTTCTTCCTGATGGGAAATTAGAGTGACCTGTGCCTGTCCCAACACCTAGATCTAGTCTCTCATTTGTTGCCCCTCTTCCCGTTCATCCTCAGGACAAATTGCAACCTGTAGGGAACAGGAGCTTAAAGGTGCTGATTCTCCAAGTAGGGAGATTGCTAGTAAAGTAGCTGGAAAGGCGAACCCGAGCACAAGGAGATGAGAAATTGGGTGCGTTTTAGAAACCTTTCAAAATCACACGGTGTACCATATTCTGGGTTTCTCATGCATGTTTTCGATGTAGGAAGATGCCCTTGAACCTGGAGATTTGGGACCCATGGGATGGGTACCACACAGTATTACTTTAAAGGATCTGCGTTTGCTCACCCAACCTCACCCAACCTCTAAGCCCCAAGAGTGTCCACCCTTATGTCTCATCCAGCTGTGGGTCTAGATATGGTCAATCCAGGTTGCATCACAGCCTCTGAACGAATTTTGTAAGAATTTCTCTCTCTTTCACTGTCTTTGTTTTACGGGTTTTTAAAAGTAATTTATTTTTATAATGGGGTTTAGCTGCTTTTCACGGCTGTGTTTATGCGGCTTTACACCCACTTGACTCACTTCCAGACAGATATCAATATATAGGTTTTAAGATTCTTACTAGTCACATATATTCTTGTGCGGTGAATAGGGGGTGTTGAGTCCAGTTCACTGAGCAAGGAGTAGGTCTTGTCTATTACATATTGGGTGTATGGAACGGTATCTGAGCGAATTTGAACCCCTTGTTTTATGCATCACCCCACCTCACCTTTCCCGTTAAGCAGCCATAGTGTGTTTTCTAAACGTGTGACTCTGTTCTGTTTTGTAATTCAGTTCAAGTGTAGCGGTTTTTACATTCCCTCTATAAGTGATAGCTTATGATAAGTGTCTTTTTCTGTGTGACTTATTTCACTTAGAATCGTCATACCTAAATCCACTCATCTTGCTTCTACTAGCCTTATGACATTGATTTCATGTCTGAGTGATATTCCTTTGTACATAAGGACCACAACTTCTTTATCCATTTTTCTCTTTCCTGGGATATTTAAGGTGTCATGAAGTGGAGGTTCTTGTCAACATAGCAGCCCTAAACATTGGGGTGCCTGTGTCTTGCTGATTTTTAGTTTTCCCAATTTATACGCCCATGAGTGGACGTGCCCTATGCTCCCTAAGCTGTGTTTTTTCGATGTTTCAGGACACACCGTACACTTCTCTAGAGTGGCTGTTGGCAATTTACATCCCGCCCATTAGCGTAGCAAAGCTGCCATTTCTCCATGGCCTGTACTGCATTTCTGGTTTTGTCACTTTTTGCAGCATGGCCCTTTTGACCGATGGGAAGCGAGACTTCTTTGTAGCGCTGATTTGCCTTTCCAGGTTGCTTGGTTGGCCAAAAAGGGCGTATGCGTTTTTTCCTGAATATATTCAGGAAAAAACGCTTACGCCCTTTTTGGCCAAGGGCATCACTGTCGACGTTTTGCCACTTTTCATGTGCTTTAAAGGCGATTCGAATCTACCTCCTGAAACCTGTTTCCTGCAATTCTGCCTTGCTTTCAAATCCTCTTCGTTGCCTTCCCTCAATATATCTGTGGATGAGAGTTATCATTTATAACTCTCCAGGTTTGTGAATTGCAGTGCCCCTGAGCTCCATTTTTCAACTGTCTTTTTTGGGAGCTGGCCGCAAAAGCACGGGATTGCCTCAGGCCCTATTCTGGTTCCCGGCGGCAGGCTGAGCCTGTGTTTAATTCTTCTTCCTGATGGGAAATTAGAGTGACCTGTGCCTGTCCCAACACCTAGATCTAGTCTCTCATTGGTTGCCCCTCTTCCCGTTCATCCTCAGGACAAATTGCAACCTGTAGGGAACAGGAGCTTAAAGGTGCTGATTCTCCAAGTAGGGAGATTGCTAGTAAAGTAGCTGGAAAGGCGAACCCGAGCACAAGGAGATGAGAAATTGGGTGCGTTTTAGAAACCTTTCAAAATCACACGGTGTACCATCTTCTGGGTTTCTCATGCATGTTTTCGATGTAGGAAGATGCCCTTGAACCTGGAGATTTGGGACCCATGGGATGGGTACCACACAGTATTACTTTAAAGGATCTGCGTTTGCTCACCCAACCTCACCCAACCTCTAAGCCCCAAGAGTGTCCACCCTTATGTCTCATCCAGCTGTGGGTCTAGATATGGTCAATCCAGGTTGCATCACAGCCTCTGAACGAATTTTGTAAGAATTTCTCTCTCTTTCACTGTCTTTGTTTTACGGGTTTTTAAAAGTAATTTATTTTTATAATGGGGTTTAGCTGCTTTTCACGGCTGTGTTTATGCGGCTTTACACCCACTTGACTCACTTCCAGACAGATATCAATATATAGGTTTTAAGATTCTTACTAGTCACATATATTCTTGTGCGGTGAATAGGGGGTGTTGAGTCCAGTTCACTGAGCAAGGAGTAGGTCTTGTCTATTACATATTGGGTGTATGGAACGGTATCTGAGCGAATTTGAAACCCTTGTTTTATGCATCACCCCACCTCACCTTTCCCTTTAAGCAGCCATAGTGTGTTTTCTAAACGTGTGACTCTGTTCTGTTTTGTAATTCAGTTCAAGTGTAGCGGTTTTTACATTCGCTCTATAAGTGATAGCTTATGATAAGTGTCTTTTTCTGTGTGACTTATTTCACTTAGCATCGTCATACCTAAATCCACTCATCTTGCTTCTACTAGCCTTATGACATTGATTTCATGTCTGAGGGATATTCCTTTGTACATAAGGAACACAACCTCTTTATCCATTTTTCTCTTTCCTGGGATATTTAAGGTGTCATGAAGTGGAGGTTCTTGTCAACATAGCAGCCCTAAACATTGGGGTGCCTGTGTCTTGCTGATTTTTAGTTTTCCCAATTTATACGCCCATGAGTGGACGTGCCCTATGCTCCCTAAGCTGTGTTTTTTCGATGTTTCAGGACACACCGTACACTTCTCCAGAGTGGCTTTTGGCAATTTACATCCCGCCCATCAGCGTAGCAAGGCTGCCATTTCTCCATGGCCTGTACTGCATTTCTGGTTTTGACACATTTTGCAGCATGGCCCTTTTGACCGATGGGAAGCGAGACTTCGTGGTAGCGCTGATTTGCCTTTCCAGGTTGCTTGGTTGGCCAAAAAGGGCGTATGCGTTTTTTCCTGAATATATTCAGGAAAAAACGCATACGCCCTTTTTGGCCAAGGGCATCATTGTCGACGTTTTGCCGCTTTTCATGTGCTTTAAAGGCCATTCGAATCTACCTCCTGAAATCTCTTTCCTGCAATTCTGCCTTGCTTTCAAATCCTCTTCGTTGCCTTCCCTCAATATATCTGTGGATGAGAGTTATCATTTATAACTCTGCGGGTTTGTGAATTGCAGTGTCCCTGAGCTCCATTTTTCAACTCGCTTTTTTGGGAGCTGGCCGCAAAAGCGCGGGATTGCCTCAGGCCCTATTCTGGTTCCCGGCGGCAGGCAGAGCCTGTGGTTAATTCTTCTTCCTGATGGGAAAATAGAGTGACCTGTGCCTGTCCCAACACCTAGATCTAGTCTCTCATTGGTTGCCCCTCTTCCCGTTCATCCTCAGGACAAATTGCAACCTGTAGGGAACAGGAGCTTAAAGGTGCTGATTCTCCAAGTAGGGAGATTGCTAGTAAAGTAGCTGGAAAGGCGAACCCGAGCACAAGGAGATGAGAAATTGGGTGCGTTTTAGAAACCTTTCAAAATCACACGGTGCACCATCTTCTGGGTTTCTCATGCATGTTTTCGATGTAGGAAGATGCCCTTGAACCTGGAGATTTGGGACCCATGGGATGGGTACCACACAGTATTACTTTAAAGGGTCTGCGTTTGCTCACCCAACCTCACCCAACCTCTAAGCCCCAAGAGTGTCCACCCTTATGTCTCATCCAGCTGTGGGTCTAGATATGGTCAATCCAGGTTGCATCACAGCCTCTGAACGAATTTTGTAAGAATTTCTCTCTCTTTCACTGTCTTTGTTTTACGGGTTTTTAAAAGTAATTTATTTTTATAATGGGGTTTAGCTGCTTTTCACGGCTGTGTTTATGCAGCTTTACACCCACTTGACACACTTCCAGAGAGATATCAATACATAGGTTTTAAGATTCTTACTAGTCACATATATTCTTGTGCGGTGAATAGGGGTTGTTGAGTCCAGTTCACTGAGCAAGGAGTAGGTCTTGTCTATTACATATTGGGTGTATGGAACAGTATCTGAGCGAATTTGAAACCCTTGTTTTATGCATCACCCCACCTCACCTTTCCCGTTAAGCAGCCATAGTGTGTTTTCTAAACGTGTGACTCTGTTCTGTTTTGTAATTCAGTTCAAGTGTAGCGGTTTTTACATTCCCTCTATAAGTGATATCTTATGATAAGTGTCTTTTTCTGTGTGACTTATTTCACTTAGAATCGTCATACCTAAATCCACTCATCTTGCTTCTACTAGCCTTATGACATTGATTTCATGTCTGAGTGATATTCCTTTGTACATAAGGACCACAACTTCTTTATCCATTTTTCTCTTTCCTGGGATATTTAAGGTGTCATGAAGTGGAGGTTCTTGTCAACATAGCAGCCCTAAACATTGGGGTGCCTGTGTCTTGCTGATTTTTAGTTTTCCCAATTTATACGCCCATGAGTGGACGTGCCCTATGCTCCCTAAGCTGTGTTTTTTCGATGTTTCAGGACACACCGTACACTTCTCTAGAGTGGCTGTTGGCAATTTACATCCCGCCCATCAGCGTAGCAAGGCTGCCATTTCTCCATGGCCTGTCCTGCATTTCTGGTTTTGACACTTTTTGCAGCATGGCCCTTTTGACCGATGGGAAGCGAGACCTCTTTGTAGCGCTGATTTGCCTTTCCAGGTTGCTTGGTTGGCCAAAAAGGGCGTATGCGTTTTTTCCTGAATATATTCAGGAAAAAACGCATACGCCCTTTTTGGCCAAGGGCATCATTGTCGACGTTTTGCCGCTTTTCATGTGCTTTAAAGGCGATTCGAATCTACCTCCTGAAATCTGCTTCCTGCAATTCTGCCTTGCTTTCAAATCCTCTTCGTTGCCTTCCCTCAATATATCTGTGGATGAGAGTTATCATTTATAACTCTGCGGGTTTGTGAATTGCAGTGTCCCTGAGCTCCATTTTTCAACACGCTTTTTTGGGAGCTGGCCACAAAAGCGCGAGATTGCCTCAGGCCTTATTCTGGTTCCTGGCGGCAGGCTGAGCCTGTGGTTAATTCTTCTTCCTGATGGGAAAATAGAGTGACCTGTGCCTGTCCCAACACCTAGATCTAGTCTCTCATTGGTTGCCCCTCTTCCCGTTCATCCTCAGGACAAATTGCAACCTGTAGGGAACAGAAGCTTAAAGGTGCTGATTCTCCAAGTAGGGAGATTGCTAGTAAAGTAGCTGGAAAGGCGAACCCTAGCACAAGGAGATGAGAAATGGGGTGCGTTTTAGAAACCTTTCAAAATCACACGGTGTACCATCTTCTGGGTTTCTCATGCATGTTTTCGATGTAGGAAGATGCCCTTGAACCTGGAGATTTGGGACCCATGGGATGGGTACCACGCAGTATTACTTTAAAGGGTCTGAGTTTGCTCTCCCAACCTCACCCAACCTCTCAGCCCCAAGAGTGTCCACCCTTATGTCTCATCCAGGTGTGGGTCTAGATATGGTCAATCCAGGTTGCATCACAGCCCCTGAACGAATTTTGTAAGAATTTCTCTCTCTTTCACTGTCTTTGTTTTACGGGTTTTTAAAAGTAATTTATTTTTATAATGGGGTTTAGCTGCTTTTCACGGCTGTGTTTATGCGGCTTTACACCCACTTGACTCACTTCCAGAGAGATATCAATACATAGGTTTTACGATTCTTACTAGTCACATATATTCTTGTGCGGTGAATAGGGGGTGTTGAGTCCAGTTCACTGAGCAAGGAGTAGGTCTTGTCTATTACATATTGGGTGTATGGAACAGTATCTGAGCGAATTTGAAACCCTTGTTTTATGCATCACCCCACCTCACCTTTCCCGTTAAGCAGCCATAGTGTGTTTTCTAAACGTGTGACTCTGTTCTGTTTTGTAATTCAGTTCAAGTGTAGCGGTTTTTACATTCCCTCTATAAGTGATATCTTATGATAAGTGTCTTTTTCTGTGTGACTTATTTCACTTAGAATCGTCATACCTAAATCCACTCATCTTGCTTCTACTAGCCTTATGACATTGATTTCATGTCTGAGTGATATTCCTTTGTACATAAGGACCACAACTTCTTTATCCATTTTTCTCTTTCCTGGGATATTTAAGGTGTCATGAAGTGGAGGTTCTTGTCAACATAGCAGCCCTAAACATTGGGGTGCCTGTGTCTTGCTGATTTTTAGTTTTCCCAATTTATACGCCCATGAGTGGACGTGCCCTATGCTCCCTAAGTTAAGCTGTGTTTTTTCGATGTTTCAGGACACACCGTACACTTCTCTAGAGTGGCTGTTGGCAATTTACATCCCGCCCATCAGCGTAGCAAGGCTGCCATTTCTCCATGGCCTGTCCTGCATTTCTGGTTTTGACACTTTTTGCAGCATGGCCCTTTTGACCGATGGGAAGCGAGACCTCTTTGTAGCGCTGATTTGCCTTTCCAGGTTGCTTGGTTGGCCAAAAAGGGCG
This sequence comes from Eschrichtius robustus, assembly GCF_028021215.1. Lineage (NCBI taxonomy): Eukaryota > Metazoa > Chordata > Mammalia > Artiodactyla > Eschrichtiidae > Eschrichtius > Eschrichtius robustus. The sequence goes on from NW_027175171.1 coordinate 1,274,018, forward strand.
TATGCGTTTTTTCCTGAATATATTCAGGAAAAAACGCATACGCCCTTTTTAGCCAAGGGCATCACTGTCGACGGTTTCCCACTTTTCATGTGCTTTAAAGGCCATTCGAATCTACCTCCTGAAACCTGTTTCCTGCAATTCGGCCTTGCTTTCAAATCCTCTTCGTTGCCTTCCCTCAATATATCTGTGGATGAGAGTTATCATTTATAACTCTGCAGGTTTGTGAATTGCAGTGCCCCTGAGCTCCATTTTTCAACTCGCTTTTTTGGGAGCTGGCCGCAAAAGCACGGGATTGCCTCAGGCCCTATTCTGGTTCCCGGCGGCAGGCTGAGCCTGTGTTTAATTCTTCTTCCTGATGGAAATTAGAGTGACCTGTGCCTGTCCCAACACCTAGATCTAGTCTCTCATTTGTTGCCCCTCTTCCCGTTCATCCTCAGGACAAATTGCAACCTGTAGGGAACAGGAGCTTAAAGGTGCTGATTCTCCAAGTAGGGAGATTGCTAGTAAAGTAGCTGGAAAGGCGAACCCGAGCACAAGGAGATGAGAAATTGGGTGCGTTTTAGAAACCTTTCAAAATCACACGGTGTACCATATTCTGGGTTTCTCATGCATGTTTTCGATGTAGGAAGATGCCCTTGAACCTGGAGATTTGGGACCCATGGGATGGGTACCACACAGTATTACTTTAAAGGATCTGCGTTTGCTCACCCAACCTCACCCAACCTCTAAGCCCCAAGAGTGTCCACCCTTATGTCTCATCAGCTGTGGGTCTAGATATGGTCAATCCAGGTTGCATCACAGCCTCTGAACGAATTTTGTAAGAATTTCTCTCTCTTTCACTGTCTTTGTTTTACGGGTTTTTAAAAGTAATTTATTTTTATAATGGGGTTTAGCTGCTTTTCACGGCTGTGTTTATGCGGCTTTACACCCACTTGACTCACTTCCAGACAGATATCAATATATAGGTTTTAAGATTCTTACTAGTCACATATATTCTTGTGCGGTGAATAGGGGGTGTTGAGTCCAGTTCACTGAGCAAGGAGTAGGTCTTGTCTATTACATATTGGGTGTATGGAACGGTATCTGAGCGAATTTGAACCCTTGTTTTATGCATCACCCCACCTCACCTTTCCCGTTAAGCAGCCATAGTGTGTTTTCTAAACGTGTGACTCTGTTCTGTTTTGTAATTCAGTTCAAGTGTAGCGGTTTTTACATTCCCTCTATAAGTGATAGCTTATGATAAGTGTCTTTTTCTGTGTGACTTATTTCACTTAGAATCGTCATACCTAAATCCACTCATCTTGCTTCTACTAGCCTTATGACATTGATTTCATGTCTGAGTGATATTCCTTTGTACATAAGGACCACAACTTCTTTATCCATTTTTCTCTTTCCTGGGATATTTAAGGTGTCATGAAGTGGAGGTTCTTGTCAACATAGCAGCCCTAAACATTGGGGTGCCTGTGTCTTGCTGATTTTTAGTTTTCCCAATTTATACGCCCATGAGTGGACGTGCCCTATGCTCCCTAAGCTGTGTTTTTTCGATGTTTCAGGACACACCGTACACTTCTCTAGAGTGGCTGTTGGCAATTTACATCCCGCCCATCAGCGTAGCAAGGCTGCCATTTCTCCATGGCCTGTCCTGCATTTCTGGTTTTGACACTTTTTGCAGCATGGCCCTTTTGACCGATGGGAAGCGAGACCTCTTTGTAGCGCTGATTTGCCTTTCCAGGTTGCTTGGTTGGCCAAAAAGGGCGTATGCGTTTTTTCCTGAATATATTCAGGAAAAAACGCATACGCCCTTTTTGGCCAAGGGCATCATTGTCGACGTTTTGCCGCTTTTCATGTGCTTTAAAGGCGATTCGAATCTACCTCCTGAAATCTGCTTCCTGCAATTCTGCCTTGCTTTCAAATCCTCTTCGTTGCCTTCCCTCAATATATCTGTGGATGAGAGTTATCATTTATAACTCTGCGGGTTTGTGAATTGCAGTGTCCCTGAGCTCCATTTTTCAACACGCTTTTTTGGAGCTGGCCACAAAAGCGCGAGATTGCCTCAGGCCTTATTCTGGTTCCTGGCGGCAGGCTGAGCCTGTGGTTAATTCTTCTTCCTGATGGGAAAATAGAGTGACCTGTGCCTGTCCCAACACCTAGATCTAGTCTCTCATTGGTTGCCCCTCTTCCCGTTCATCCTCAGGACAAATTGCAACCTGTAGGGAACAGAAGCTTAAAGGTGCTGATTCTCCAAGTAGGGAGATTGCTAGTAAAGTAGCTGGAAAGGCGAACCCTAGCACAAGGAGATGAGAAATGGGGTGCGTTTTAGAAACCTTTCAAAATCACACGGTGTACCATCTTCTGGGTTTCTCATGCATGTTTTCGATGTAGGAAGATGCCCTTGAACCTGGAGATTTGGGACCCATGGGATGGGTACCACGCAGTATTACTTTAAAGGGTCTGAGTTTGCTCTCCCAACCTCACCCAACCTCTCAGCCCCAAGAGTGTCCACCCTTATGTCTCATCCAGGTGTGGGTCTAGATATGGTCAATCCAGGTTGCATCACAGCCCCTGAACGAATTTTGTAAGAATTTCTCTCTCTTTCACTGTCTTTGTTTTACGGGTTTTTAAAAGTAATTTATTTTTATAATGGGGTTTAGCTGCTTTTCACGGCTGTGTTTATGCGGCTTTACACCCACTTGACTCACTTCCAGAGAGATATCAATACATAGGTTTTACGATTCTTACTAGTCACATATATTCTTGTGCGGTGAATAGGGGGTGTTGAGTCCAGTTCACTGAGCAAGGAGTAGGTCTTGTCTATTACATATTGGGTGTATGGAACAGTATCTGAGCGAATTTGAAACCCTTGTTTTATGCATCACCCCACCTCACCTTTCCCGTTAAGCAGCCATAGTGTGTTTTCTAAACGTGTGACTCTGTTCTGTTTTGTAATTCAGTTCAAGTGTAGCGGTTTTTACATTCCCTCTATAAGTGATATCTTATGATAAGTGTCTTTTTCTGTGTGACTTATTTCACTTAGAATCGTCATACCTAAATCCACTCATCTTGCTTCTACTAGCCTTATGACATTGATTTCATGTCTGAGTGATATTCCTTTGTACATAAGGACCACAACTTCTTTATCCATTTTTCTCTTTCCTGGGATATTTAAGGTGTCATGAAGTGGAGGTTCTTGTCAACATAGCAGCCCTAAACATTGGGGTGCCTGTGTCTTGCTGATTTTTAGTTTTCCCAATTTATACGCCCATGAGTGGACGTGCCCTATGCTCCCTAAGCTGTGTTTTTTCGATGTTTCAGGACACACCGTACACTTCTCTAGAGTGGCTGTTGGCAATTTACATCCCGCCCATCAGCGTAGCAAGGCTGCCATTTCTCCATGGCCTGTCCTGCATTTCTGGTTTTGACACTTTTTGCAGCATGGCCCTTTTGACCGATGGGAAGCGAGACCTCTTTGTAGCGCTGATTTGCCTTTCCAGGTTGCTTGGTTGGCCAAAAAGGGCGTATGCGTTTTTTCCTGAATATATTCAGGAAAAAACGCATACGCCCTTTTTAGCCAAGGGCATCACTGTCGACGGTTTCCCACTTTTCATGTGCTTTAAAGGCCATTCGAATCTACCTCCTGAAACCTGTTTCCTGCAATTCGGCCTTGCTTTCAAATCCTCTTCGTTGCCTTCCCTCAATATATCTGTGGATGAGAGTTATCATTTATAACTCTGCAGGTTTGTGAATTGCAGTGCCCCTGAGCTCCATTTTTCAACTCGCTTTTTTGGGAGCTGGCCGCAAAAGCACGGGATTGCCTCAGGCCCTATTCTGGTTCCCGGCGGCAGGCTGAGCCTGTGTTTAATTCTTCTTCCTGATGGGAAATTAGAGTGACCTGTGCCTGTCCCAACACCTAGATCTAGTCTCTCATTTGTTGCCCCTCTTCCCGTTCATCCTCAGGACAAATTGCAACCTGTAGGGAACAGGAGCTTAAAGGTGCTGATTCTCCAAGTAGGGAGATTGCTAGTAAAGTAGCTGGAAAGGCGAACCCGAGCACAAGGAGATGAGAAATTGGGTGCGTTTTAGAAACCTTTCAAAATCACACGGTGTACCATCTTCTGGGTTTCTCATGCATGTTTTCGATGTAGTAAGATGCCCTTGAACCTGGAGATTTGGGACCCATGGGATGGGTACCACACAGTATTACTTTAAAGGATCTGCGTTTGCTCACCCAACCTCACCCAACCTCTAAGCCCCAAGAGTGTCCACCCTTATGTCTCATCCAGCTGTGGGTCTAGATATGGTCAATCCAGGTTGCATCACAGCCTCTGAACGAATTTTGTAAGAATTTCTCTCTCTTTCACTGTCTTTGTTTTACGGGTTTTTAAAAGTAATTTATTTTTATAATGGGGTTTAGCTGCTTTTCACGGCTGTGTTTATGCGGCTTTACACCCACTTGACTCACTTCCAGACAGATATCAATATATAGGTTTTAAGATTCTTACTAGTCACATATATTCTTGTGCGGTGAATAGGGGGTGTTGAGTCCAGTTCACTGAGCAAGGAGTAGGTCTTGTCTATTACATATTGGGTGTATGGAACGGTATCTGAGCGAATTTGAACCCCTTGTTTTATGCATCACCCCACCTCACCTTTCCCGTTAAGCAGCCATAGTGTGTTTTCTAAACGTGTGACTCTGTTCTGTTTTGTAATTCAGTTCAAGTGTAGCGGTTTTTACATTCCCTCTATAAGTGATATCTTATGATAAGTGTCTTTTTCTGTGTGACTTATTTCACTTAGAATCGTCATACCTAAATCCACTCATCTTGCTTCTACTAGCCTTATGACATTGATTTCATGTCTGAGTGATATTCCTTTGTACATAAGGACCACAACTTCTTTATCCATTTTTCTCTTTCCTGGGATATTTAAGGTGTCATGAAGTGGAGGTTCTTGTCAACATAGCAGCCCTAAACATTGGGGTGCCTGTGTCTTGCTGATTTTTAGTTTTCCCAATTTATACGCCCATGAGTGGACGTGCCCTATGCTCCCTAAGCTGTGTTTTTTCGATGTTTCAGGACACACCGTACACTTCTCTAGAGTGGCTGTTGGCAATTTACATCCCGCCCATCAGCGTAGCAAGGCTGCCATTTCTCCATGGCCTGTCCTGCATTTCTGGTTTTGACACTTTTTGCAGCATGGCCCTTTTGACCGATGGGAAGCGAGACCTCTTTGTAGCGCTGATTTGCCTTTCCAGGTTGCTTGGTTGGCCAAAAAGGGCGTATGCGTTTTTTCCTGAATATATTCAGGAAAAAACGCATACGCCCTTTTTGGCCAAGGGCATCATTGTCGACGTTTTGCCGCTTTTCATGTGCTTTAAAGGCGATTCGAATCTACCTCCTGAAATCTGCTTCCTGCAATTCTGCCTTGCTTTCAAATCCTCTTCGTTGCCTTCCCTCAATATATCTGTGGATGAGAGTTATCATTTATAACTCTGCGGGTTTGTGAATTGCAGTGTCCCTGAGCTCCATTTTTCAACACGCTTTTTTGGGAGCTGGCCACAAAAGCGCGAGATTGCCTCAGGCCTTATTCTGGTTCCTGGCGGCAGGCTGAGCCTGTGGTTAATTCTTCTTCCTGATGGGAAAATAGAGTGACCTGTGCCTGTCCCAACACCTAGATCTAGTCTCTCATTGGTTGCCCCTCTTCCCGTTCATCCTCAGGACAAATTGCAACCTGTAGGGAACAGGAGCTTAAAGGTGCTGATTCTCCAAGTAGGGAGATTGCTAGTAAAGTAGCTGGAAAGGCGAACCCTAGCACAAGGAGATGAGAAATGGGGTGCGTTTTAGAAACCTTTCAAAATCACACGGTGTACCATCTTCTGGGTTTCTCATGCATGTTTTCGATGTAGGAAGATGCCCTTGAACCTGGAGATTTGGGACCCATGGGATGGGTACCACGCAGTATTACTTTAAAGGGTCTGAGTTTGCTCTCCCAACCTCACCCAACCTCTCAGCCCCAAGAGTGTCCACCCTTATGTCTCATCCAGGTGTGGGTCTAGATATGGTCAATCCAGGTTGCATCACAGCCCCTGAACGAATTTTGTAAGAATTTCTCTCTCTTTCACTGTCTTTGTTTTACGGGTTTTTAAAAGTAATTTATTTTTATAATGGGGTTTAGCTGCTTTTCACGGCTGTGTTTATGCGGCTTTACACCCACTTGACTCACTTCCAGAGAGATATCAATACATAGGTTTTACGATTCTTACTAGTCACATATATTCTTGTGCGGTGAATAGGGGGTGTTGAGTCCAGTTCACTGAGCAAGGAGTAGGTCTTGTCTATTACATATTGGGTGTATGGAACAGTATCTGAGCGAATTTGAAACCCTTGTTTTATGCATCACCCCACCTCACCTTTCCCGTTAAGCAGCCATAGTGTGTTTTCTAAACGTGTGACTCTGTTCTGTTTTGTAATTCAGTTCAAGTGTAGCGGTTTTTACATTCCCTCTATAAGTGATATCTTATGATAAGTGTCTTTTTCTGTGTGACTTATTTCACTTAGAATCGTCATACCTAAATCCACTCATCTTGCTTCTACTAGCCTTATGACATTGATTTCATGTCTGAGTGATATTCCTTTGTACATAAGGACCACAACTTCTTTATCCATTTTTCTCTTTCCTGGGATATTTAAGGTGTCATGAAGTGGAGGTTCTTGTCAACATAGCAGCCCTAAACATTGGGGTGCCTGTGTCTTGCTGATTTTTAGTTTTCCCAATTTATACGCCCATGAGTGGACGTGCCCTATGCTCCCTAAGCTGTGTTTTTTCGATGTTTCAGGACACACCGTACACTTCTCTAGAGTGGCTGTTGGCAATTTACATCCCGCCCATCAGCGTAGCAAGGCTGCCATTTCTCCATGGCCTGTCCTGCATTTCTGGTTTTGACACTTTTTGCAGCATGGCCCTTTTGACCGATGGGAAGCGAGACCTCTTTGTAGCGCTGATTTGCCTTTCCAGGTTGCTTGGTTGGCCAAAAAGGGCGTATGCGTTTTTTCCTGAATATATTCAGGAAAAAACGCATACGCCCTTTTTGGCCAAGGGCATCATTGTCGACGTTTTGCCGCTTTTCATGTGCTTTAAAGGCGATTCGAATCTACCTCCTGAAATCTGCTTCCTGCAATTCTGCCTTGCTTTCAAATCCTCTTCGTTGCCTTCCCTCAATATATCTGTGGATGAGAGTTATCATTTATAACTCTGCGGGTTTGTGAATTGCAGTGTCCCTGAGCTCCATTTTTCAACTCGCTTTTTTGGGAGCTGGCCACAAAAGCGCGAGATTGCCTCAGGCCTTATTCTGGTTCCTGGCGGCAGGCTGAGCCTGTGGTTAATTCTTCTTCCTGATGGGAAAATAGAGTGACCTGTGCCTCTACCAACACCTAGATCTAGTCTCTCATTGGTTGCCCCTCTTCCCGTTCATCCTCAGGACAAATTGCAACCTGTAGGGAACAGGAGCTTAAAGGTGCTGATTCTCCAAGTAGGGAGATTGCTAGTAAAGTAGCTGGAAAGGCGAACCCTAGCACAAGGAGATGAGAAATGGGGTGCGTTTTAGAAACCTTTAAAAATCACACGGTGTACCATCTTCTGGGTTTCTCATGCATGTTTTCGATGTAGGAAGATGCCCTTGAACCTGGAGATTTGGGACCCATGGGATGGGTACCACGCAGTATTACTTTAAAGGGTCTGAGTTTGCTCTCCCAACCTCACCCAACCTCTCAGCCCCAAGAGTGTCCACCCTTATGTCTCATCCAGGTGTGGGTCTAGATATGGTCAATCCAGGTTGCATCACAGCCCCTGAACGAATTTTGTAAGAATTTCTCTCTCTTTCACTGTCTTTGTTTTACGGGTTTTTAAAAGTAATTTATTTTTATAATGGGGTTTAGCTGCTTTTCACGGCTGTGTTTATGCGGCTTTACACCCACTTGACTCACTTCCAGAGAGATATCAATACATAGGTTTTACGATTCTTACTAGTCACATATATTCTTGTGCGGTGAATAGGGGTTGTTGAGTCCAGTTCACTGAGCAAGGAGTAGGTCTTGTCTATTACATATTGGGTGTATGGAACAGTATCTGAGCGAATTTGAAACCCTTGTTTTATGCATCACCCCACCTCACCTTTCCCGTTAAGCAGCCATAGTGTGTTTTCTAAACGTGTGACTCTGTTCTGTTTTGTAATTCAGTTCAAGTGTAGCGGTTTTTACATTCCCTCTATAAGTGATATCTTATGATAAGTGTCTTTTTCTGTGTGACTTATTTCACTTAGAATCGTCATACCTAAATCCACTCATCTTGCTTCTACTAGCCTTATGACATTGATTTCATGTCTGAGTGATATTCCTTTGTACATAAGGACCACAACTTCTTTATCCATTTTTCTCTTTCCTGGGATATTTAAGGTGTCATGAAGTGGAGGTTCTTGTCAACATAGCAGCCCTAAACATTGGGGTGCCTGTGTCTTGCTGATTTTTAGTTTTCCCAATTTATACGCCCATGAGTGGACGTGCCCTATGCTCCCTAAGCTGTGTTTTTTCGATGTTTCAGGACACACCGTACACTTCTCTAGAGTGGCTGTTGGCAATTTACATCCCGCCCATCAGCGTAGCAAGGCTGCCATTTCTCCATGGCCTGTCCTGCATTTCTGGTTTTGACACTTTTTGCAGCATGGCCCTTTTGACCGATGGGAAGCGAGACCTCTTTGTAGCGCTGATTTGCCTTTCCAGGTTGCTTGGTTGGCCAAAAAGGGCGTATGCGTTTTTTCCTGAATATATTCAGGAAAAAACGCATACGCCCTTTTTAGCCAAGGGCATCACTGTCGACGGTTTCCCACTTTTCATGTGCTTTAAAGGCCATTCGAATCTACCTCCTGAAACCTGTTTCCTGCAATTCGGCCTTGCTTTCAAATCCTCTTCGTTGCCTTCCCTCAATATATCTGTGGATGAGAGTTATCATTTATAACTCTGCAGGTTTGTGAATTGCAGTGCCCCTGAGCTCCATTTTTCAACTCGCTTTTTTGGGAGCTGGCCGCAAAAGCACGGGATTGCCTCAGGCCCTATTCTGGTTCCCGGCGGCAGGCTGAGCCTGTGTTTAATTCTTCTTCCTGATGGGAAATTAGAGTGACCTGTGCCTGTCCCAACACCTAGATCTAGTCTCTCATTTGTTGCCCCTCTTCCCGTTCATCCTCAGGACAAATTGCAACCTGTAGGGAACAGGAGCTTAAAGGTGCTGATTCTCCAAGTAGGGAGATTGCTAGTAAAGTAGCTGGAAAGGCGAACCCGAGCACAAGGAGATGAGAAATTGGGTGCGTTTTAGAAACCTTTCAAAATCACACGGTGTACCATCTTCTGGGTTTCTCATGCATGTTTTCGATGTAGGAAGATGCCCTTGAACCTGGAGATTTGGGACCCATGGGATGGGTACCACACAGTATTACTTTAAAGGATCTGCGTTTGCTCACCCAACCTCACCCAACCTCTAAGCCCCAAGAGTGTCCACCCTTATGTCTCATCCAGCTGTGGGTCTAGATATGGTCAATCCAGGTTGCATCACAGCCTCTGAACGAATTTTGTAAGAATTTCTCTCTCTTTCACTGTCTTTGTTTTACGGGTTTTTAAAAGTAATTTATTTTTATAATGGGGTTTAGCTGCTTTTCACGGCTGTGTTTATGCGGCTTTACACCCACTTGACTCACTTCCAGACAGATATCAATATATAGGTTTTAAGATTCTTACTAGTCACATATATTCTTGTGCGGTGAATAGGGGGTGTTGAGTCCAGTTCACTGAGCAAGGAGTAGGTCTTGTCTATTACATATTGGGTGTATGGAACGGTATCTGAGCGAATTTGAACCCCTTGTTTTATGCATCACCCCACCTCACCTTTCCCGTTAAGCAGCCATAGTGTGTTTTCTAAACGTGTGACTCTGTTCTGTTTTGTAATTCAGTTCAAGTGTAGCGGTTTTTACATTCCCTCTATAAGTGATATCTTATGATAAGTGTCTTTTTCTGTGTGACTTATTTCACTTAGAATCGTCATACCTAAATCCACTCATCTTGCTTCTACTAGCCTTATGACATTGATTTCATGTCTGAGTGATATTCCTTTGTACATAAGGACCACAACTTCTTTATCCATTTTTCTCTTTCCTGGGATATTTAAGGTGTCATGAAGTGGAGGTTCTTGTCAACATAGCAGCCCTAAACATTGGGGTGCCTGTGTCTTGCTGATTTTTAGTTTTCCCAATTTATACGCCCATGAGTGGACGTGCCCTATGCTCCCTAAGCTGTGTTTTTTCGATGTTTCAGGACACACCGTACACTTCTCTAGAGTGGCTGTTGGCAATTTACATCCCGCCCATCAGCGTAGCAAGGCTGCCATTTCTCCATGGCCTGTCCTGCATTTCTGGTTTTGACACTTTTTGCAGCATGGCCCTTTTGACCGATGGGAAGCGAGACCTCTTTGTAGCGCTGATTTGCCTTTCCAGGTTGCTTGGTTGGCCAAAAAGGTCGTATGCGTTTTTTCCTGAATATATTCAGGAAAAAACGCATACGCCCTTTTTGGCCAAGGGCATCATTGTCGACGTTTTGCCGCTTTTCATGTGCTTTAAAGGCGATTCGAATCTACCTCCTGAAATCTGCTTCCTGCAATTCTGCCTTGCTTTCAAATCCTCTTCGTTGCCTTCCCTCAATATATCTGTGGATGAGAGTTATCATTTATAACTCTGCGGGTTTGTGAATTGCAGTGTCCCTGAGCTCCATTTTTCAACTCGCTTTTTTGGGAGCTGGCCACAAAAGCCCGAGATTGCCTCAGGCCTTATTCTGGTTCCTGGCGGCAGGCTGAGCCTGTGGTTAATTCTTCTTCCTGATGGGAAAATAGAGTGACCTGTGCCTCTACCAACACCTAGATCTAGTCTCTCATTGGTTGCCCCTCTTCCCGTTCATCCTCAGGACAAATTGCAACCTGTAGGGAACAGAAGCTTAAAGGTGCTGATTCTCCAAGTAGGGAGATTGCTAGTAAAGTAGCTGGAAAGGCGAACCCTAGCACAAGGAGATGAGAAATGGGGTGCGTTTTAGAAACCTTTCAAAATCACACGGTGTACCATCTTCTGGGTTTCTCATGCATGTTTTCGATGTAGGAAGATGCCCTTGAACCTGGAGATTTGGGACCCATGGGATGGGTACCACGCAGTATTACTTTAAAGGGTCTGAGTTTGCTCTCCCAACCTCACCCAACCTCTCAGCCCCAAGAGTGTCCACCCTTATGTCTCATCCAGGTGTGGGTCTAGATATGGTCAATCCAGGTTGCATCACAGCCTCTGAACGAATTTTGTAAGAATTTCTCTCTCTTTCACTGTCTTTGTTTTACGGGTTTTTAAAAGTAATTTATTTTTATAATGGGGTTTAGCTGCTTTTCACGGCTGTGTTTATGCGGCTTTACACCCACTTGACTCACTTCCAGACAGATATCAATATATAGGTTTTAAGATTCTTACTAGTCACATATATTCTTGTGCGGTGAATAGGGGGTGTTGAGTCCACTTCACTGAGCAAGGAGTAGGTCTTGTCTATTACATATTGGGTGTATGGAACGGTATCTGAGCGAATTTGAAACCCTTGTTTTATGCATCACCCCACCTCACCTTTCCCGTTAAGCAGCCATAGTGTGTTTTCTAAACGTGTGACTCTGTTCTGTTTTGTAATTCAGTTCAAGTGTAGCGGTTTTTACATTCCCTCTATAAGTGATATCTTATGATAAGTGTCTTTTTCTGTGTGACTTATTTCACTTAGAATCGTCATACCTAAATCCACTCATCTTGCTTCTACTAGCCTTATGACATTGATTTCATGTCTGAGTGATATTCCTTTGTACATAAGGACCACAACTTCTTTATCCATTTTTCTCTTTCCTGGGATATTTAAGGTGTCATGAAGTGGAGGTTCTTGTCAACATAGCAGCCCTAAACATTGGGGTGCCTGTGTCTTGCTGATTTTTAGTTTTCCCAATTTATACGCCCATGAGTGGACGTGCCCTATGCTCCCTAAGCTGTGTTTTTTCGATGTTTCAGGACACACCGTACACTTCTCTAGAGTGGCTGTTGGCAATTTACATCCCGCCCATCAGCGTAGCAAGGCTGCCATTTCTCCATGGCCTGTCCTGCATTTCTGGTTTTGACACTTTTTGCAGCATGGCCCTTTTGACCGATGGGAAGCGAGACCTCTTTGTAGCGCTGATTTGCCTTTCCAGGTTGCTTGGTTGGCCAAAAAGGGCGTATGCGTTTTTTCCTGAATATATTCAGGAAAAAACGCATACGCCCTTTTTGGCCAAGGGCATCATTGTCGACGTTTTGCCGCTTTTCATGTGCTTTAAAGGCGATTCGAATCTACCTCCTGAAATCTGCTTCCTGCAATTCTGCCTTGCTTTCAAATCCTCTTCGTTGCCTTCCCTCAATATATCTGTGGATGAGAGTTATCATTTATAACTCTGCGGGTTTGTGAATTGCAGTGTCCCTGAGCTCCATTTTTCAACTCGCTTTTTTGGGAGCTGGCCACAAAAGCGCGAGATTGCCTCAGGCCTTATTCTGGTTCCTGGCGGCAGGCTGAGCCTGTGGTTAATTCTTCTTCCTGATGGGAAAATAGAGTGACCTGTGCCTCTACCAACACCTAGATCTAGTCTCTCATTGGTTGCCCCTCTTCCCGTTCATCCTCAGGACAAATTGCAACCTGTAGGGAACAGAAGCTTAAAGGTGCTGATTCTCCAAGTAGGGAGATTGCTAGTAAAGTAGCTGGAAAGGCGAACCCTAGCACAAGGAGATGAGAAATGGGGTGCGTTTTAGAAACCTTTCAAAATCACACGGTGTACCATCTTCTGGGTTTCTCATGCATGTTTTCGATGTAGGAAGATGCCCTTGAACCTGGAGATTTGGGACCCATGGGATGGGTACCACGCAGTATTACTTTAAAGGGTCTGAGTTTGCTCTCCCAACCTCACCCAACATCTCAGCCCCAAGAGTGTCCACCCTTATGTCTCATCCAGGTGTGGGTCTAGATATGGTCAATCCAGGTTGCATCACAGCCTCTGAACGAATTTTGTAAGAATTTCTCTCTCTTTCACTGTCTTTGTTTTACGGGTTTTTAAAAGTAATTTATTTTTATAATGGGGTTTAGCTGCTTTTCACGGCTGTGTTTATGCGGCTTTACACCCACTTGACTCACTTCCAGAGAGATATCAATACATAGGTTTTACGATTCTTACTAGTCACATATATTCTTGTGCGGTGAATAGGGGTTGTTGAGTCCAGTTCACTGAGCAAGGAGTAGGTCTTGTCTATTACATATTGGGTGTATGGAACAGTATCTGAGCGAATTTGAAACCCTTGTTTTATGCATCACCCCACCTCACCTTTCCCGTTAAGCAGCCATAGTGTGTTTTCTAAACGTGTTACTCTGTTCTGTTTTGTAATTCAGTTCAAGTGTAGCGGTTTTTACATTCCCTCTATAAGTGATATCTTATGATAAGTGTCTTTTTCTGTGTGACTTATTTCACTTAGAATCGTCATACCTAAATCCACTCATCTTGCTTCTACTAGCCTTATGACATTGATTTCATGTCTGAGTGATATTCCATTGTACATAAGGACCACAACTTCTTTATCCATTTTTCTCTTTCCTGGGATATTTAAGGTGTCATGAAGTGGAGGTTCTTGTCAACATAGCAGCCCTAAACATTGGGGTGCCTTTGTCTTGCTGATTTTTAGTTTTCCCAATTTATACGCCCATGAGTGGACGTGCCCTATGCTCCCTAAGCTGTGTTTTTTCGATGTTTCAGGACACACCGTACACTTCTCCAGAGTGGCTTTTGGCAATTTACATCCCGCCCATCAGCGTAGCAAGGCTGCCATTTCTCCATGGCCTGTACTGCATTTCTGGTTTTGACACATTTTGCAGCATGGCCCTTTTGACCGATGGGAAGCGAGACTTCGTGGTAGCGCTGATTTGCCTTTCCAGGTTGCTTGGTTGGCCAAAAAGGGCGTATGCGTTTTTTCCTGAATATATTCAGGAAAAAACGCATACGCCCTTTTTGGCCAAGGGCATCATTGTCGACGTTTTGCCGCTTTTCATGTGCTTTAAAGGCCATTCGAATCTACCTCCTGAAATCTCTTTCCTGCAATTCTGCCTTGCTTTCAAATCCTCTTCGTTGCCTTCCCTCAATATATCTGTGGATGAGAGTTATCATTTATAACTCTGCGGGTTTGTGAATTGCAGTGTCCCTGAGCTCCATTTTTCAACTCGCTTTTTTGGGAGCTGGCCGCAAAAGCGCGGGATTGCCTCAGGCCCTATTCTGGTTCCTGGAGGCAGGCAGAGCCTGTGGTTAATTCTTCTTCCTGATGGGAAAATAGAGTGACCTGTGCCTGTCCCAACACCTAGATCTAGTCTCTCATTGGTTGCCCCTCTTCCCGTTCATCCTCAGGACAAATTGCAACCTGTAGGGAACAGGAGCTTAAAGGTGCTGATTCTCCAAGTAGGGAGATTGCTAGTAAAGTAGCTGGAAAGGCGAACCCGAGCACAAGGAGATGAGAAATTGGGTGCGTTTTAGAAACCTTTCAAAATCACACGGTGCACCATCTTCTGGGTTTCTCATGCATGTTTTCGATGTAGGAAGATGCCCTTGAACCTGGAGATTTGGGACCCATGGGATGGGTACCACACAGTATTACTTTAAAGGGTCTGCGTTTGCTCACCCAACCTCACCCAACCTCTAAGCCCCAAGAGTGTCCACCCTTATGTCTCATCCAGCTGTGGGTCTAGATATGGTCAATCCAGGTTGCATCACAGCCTCTGAACGAATTTTGTAAGAATTTCTCTCTCTTTCACTGTCTTTGTTTTACGGGTTTTTAAAAGTAATTTATTTTTATAATGGGGTTTAGCTGCTTTTCACGGCTGTGTTTATGCAGCTTTACACCCACTTGACACACTTCCAGAGAGATATCAATACATAGGTTTTACGATTCTTACTAGTCACATATATTCTTGTGCGGTGAATAGGGGTTGTTGAGTCCAGTTCACTGAGCAAGGAGTAGGTCTTGTCTATTACATATTGGGTGTATGGAACAGTATCTGAGCGAATTTGAAACCCTTGTTTTATGCATCACCCCACCTCACCTTTCCCGTTAAGCAGCCATAGTGTGTTTTCTAAACGTGTGACTCTGTTCTGTTTTGTAATTCAGTTCAAGTGTAGCGGTTTTTACATTCCCTCTATAAGTGATATCTTATGATAAGTGTCTTTTTCTGTGTGACTTATTTCACTTAGAATCGTCATACCTAAATCCACTCATCTTGCTTCTACTAGCCTTATGACATTGATTTCATGTCTGAGTGATATTCCTTTGTACATAAGGACCACAACTTCTTTATCCATTTTTCTCTTTCCTGGGATATTTAAGGTGTCATGAAGTGGAGGTTCTTGTCAACATAGCAGCCCTAAACATTGGGGTGCCTGTGTCTTGCTGATTTTTAGTTTTCCCAATTTATACGCCCATGAGTGGACGTGCCCTATGCTCCCTAAGCTGTGTTTTTTCGATGTTTCAGGACACACCGTACACTTCTCTAGAGTGGCTGTTGGCAATTTACATCCCGCCCATCAGCGTAGCAAGGCTGCCATTTCTCCATGGCCTGTCCTGCATTTCTGGTTTTGACACTTTTTGCAGCATGGCCCTTTTGACCGATGGGAAGCGAGACCTCTTTGTAGCGCTGATTTGCCTTTCCAGGTTGCTTGGTTGGCCAAAAAGGGCGTATGCGTTTTTTCCTGAATATATTCAGGAAAAAACGCATACGCCCTTTTTAGCCAAGGGCATCACTGTCGACGGTTTCCCACTTTTCATGTGCTTTAAAGGCCATTCGAATCTACCTCCTGAAACCTGTTTCCTGCAATTCTGCCTTGCTTTCAAATCCTCTTCGTTGCCTTCCCTCAATATATCTGTGGATGAGAGTTATCATTTATAACTCTGCAGGTTTGTGAATTGCAGTGCCCCTGAGCTCCATTTTTCAACTCGCTTTTTTGGGAGCTGGCCGCAAAAGCACGGGATTGCCTCAGGCCCTATTCTGGTTCCCGGCGGCAGGCTGAGCCTGTGTTTAATTCTTCTTCCTGATGGGAAATTAGAGTGACCTGTGCCTGTCCCAACACCTAGATCTAGTCTCTCATTTGTTGCCCCTCTTCCCGTTCATCCTCAGGACAAATTGCAACCTGTAGGGAACAGGAGCTTAAAGGTGCTGATTCTCCAAGTAGGGAGATTGCTAGTAAAGTAGCTGGAAAGGCGAACCCGAGCACAAGGAGATGAGAAATTGGGTGCGTTTTAGAAACCTTTCAAAATCACACGGTGTACCATCTTCTGGGTTTCTCATGCATGTTTTCGATGTAGGAAGATGCCCTTGAACCTGGAGATTTGGGACCCATGGGATGGGTACCACACAGTATTACTTTAAAGGATCTGCGTTTGCTCACCCAACCTCACCC
This sequence comes from Eschrichtius robustus, assembly GCF_028021215.1. NCBI lineage: Eukaryota > Metazoa > Chordata > Mammalia > Artiodactyla > Eschrichtiidae > Eschrichtius > Eschrichtius robustus. The sequence continues at coordinate 1,290,575 of NW_027175171.1, forward strand.
AACCTCTAAGCCCCAAGAGTGTCCACCCTTATGTCTCATCCAGCTGTGGGTCTAGATATGGTCAATCCAGGTTGCATCACAGCCTCTGAACGAATTTTGTAAGAATTTCTCTCTCTTTCACTGTCTTTGTTTTACGGGTTTTTAAAAGTAATTTATTTTTATAATGGGGTTTAGCTGCTTTTCACGGCTGTGTTTATGCGGCTTTACACCCACTTGACTCACTTCCAGACAGATATCAATATATAGGTTTTAAGATTCTTACTAGTCACATATATTCTTGTGCGGTGAATAGGGGGTGTTGAGTCCAGTTCACTGAGCAAGGAGTAGGTCTTGTCTATTACATATTGGGTGTATGGAACGGTATCTGAGCGAATTTGAACCCCTTGTTTTATGCATCACCCCACCTCACCTTTCCCGTTAAGCAGCCATAGTGTGTTTTCTAAACGTGTGACTCTGTTCTGTTTTGTAATTCAGTTCAAGTGTAGCGGTTTTTACATTCCCTCTATAAGTGATATCTTATGATAACTGTCTTTTTCTGTGTGACTTATTTCACTTAGAATCGTCATACCTAAATCCACTCATCTTGCTTCTACTAGCCTTATGACATTGATTTCATGTCTGAGTGATATTCCTTTGTACATAAGGACCACAACTTCTTTATCCATTTTTCTCTTTCCTGGGATATTTAAGGTGTCATGAAGTGGAGGTTCTTGTCAACATAGCAGCCCTAAACATTGGGGTGCCTGTGTCTTGCTGATTTTTAGTTTTCCCAATTTATACGCCCATGAGTGGACGTGCCCTATGCTCCCTAAGCTGTGTTTTTTCGATGTTTCAGGACACACCGTACACTTCTCTAGAGTGGCTGTTGGCAATTTACATCCCACCCATCAGCGTAGCAAGGCTGCCATTTCTCCATGGCCTGTCCTGCATTTCTGGTTTTGACACTTTTTGCAGCATGGCCCTTTTGACCGATGGGAAGCGAGACCTCTTTGTAGCGCTGATTTGCCTTTCCAGGTTGCTTGGTTGGCCAAAAAGGGCGTATGCGTTTTTTCCTGAATATATTCAGGAAAAAACGCATACGCCCTTTTTGGCCAAGGGCATCATTGTCGACGTTTTGCCGCTTTTCATGTGCTTTAAAGGCGATTCGAATCTACCTCCTGAAATCTGCTTCCTGCAATTCTGCCTTGCTTTCAAATCCTCTTCGTTGCCTTCCCTCAATATATCTGTGGATGAGAGTTATCATTTATAACTCTGCGGGTTTGTGAATTGCAGTGTCCCTGAGCTCCATTTTTCAACTCGCTTTTTTGGGAGCTGGCCACAAAAGCGCGAGATTGCCTCAGGCCTTATTCTGGTTCCTGGCGGCAGGCTGAGCCTGTGGTTAATTCTTCTTCCTGATGGGAAAATAGAGTGACCTGTGCCTCTACCAACACCTAGATCTAGTCTCTCATTGGTTGCCCCTCTTCCCGTTCATCCTCAGGACAAATTGCAACCTGTAGGGAACAGAAGCTTAAAGGTGCTGATTCTCCAAGTAGGGAGATTGCTAGTAAAGTAGCTGGAAAGGCGAACCCTAGCACAAGGAGATGAGAAATGGGGTGCGTTTTAGAAACCTTTCAAAATCACACGGTGTACCATCTTCTGGGTTTCTCATGCATGTTTTCGATGTAGGAAGATGCCCTTGAACCTGGAGATTTGGGACCCATGGATTGGGTACCACGCAGTATTACTTTAAAGGGTCTGAGTTTGCTCTCCCAACCTCACCCAACCTCTCAGCCCCAAGAGTGTCCACCCTTATGTCTCATCCAGGTGTGGGTCTAGATATGGTCAATCCAGGTTGCATCACAGCCCCTGAACAAATTTTGTAAGAATTTCTCTCTCTTTCACTGTCTTTGTTTTACGGGTTTTTAAAAGTAATTTATTTTTATAATGGGGTTTAGCTGCTTTTCACGGCTGTGTTTATGCGGCTTTACACCCACTTGGCTCACTTCCAGAGAGATATCAATACATAGGTTTTACGATTCTTACTAGTCAGATATATTCTTGTGCGGTGAATAGGGGGTGTTGAGTCCAGTTCACTGAGCAAGGAGTAGGTCTTGTCTATTACATATTGGGTGTATGGAACGGTATCTGAGCGAATTTGAAACCCTTGTTTTATGCATCACCCCACCTCACCTTTCCCGTTAAGCAGCCATAGTGTGTTTTCTAAACGTGTGACTCTGTTCTGTTTTGTAATTCAGTTCAAGTGTAGCGGTTTTTACATTCCCTCTATAAGTGATAGCTTATGATAAGTGTCTTTTTCTGTGTGACTTATTTCACTTAGAATCGTCATACCTAAATCCACTCATCTTGCTTCTACTAGCCTTATGACATTGATTTCATGTCTGAGGGATATTCCTTTGTACATAAAGACCACAACTTCTTTATCCATTTATCTCTTTCCTGGGATATTTAAGGTGTCATGAAGTGGAGGTTCTTGTCAACATAGCAGCCCTAAACATTGGGGTGCCTGTGTCTTGCTGATTTTTAGTTTTCCCAATTTATACGCCCATGAGTGGATGTGCCCTATGCTCCCTAAGCTGTGTTTTTTCGATGTTTCAGGACACACCGTACACTTCTCCAGAGTGGCTTTTGGCAATTTACATCCCGCCCATTAGCGTAGCAAGGCTGCCATTTCTCCATGGCCTGTACTGCATTTCTGGTTTTGTCACTTTTTGCAGCATGGCCCTTTTGACCGATGGGAAGCGAGACTTCTTTGTAGCGCTGATTTGCCTTTCCAGGTTGCTTGGTTGGCCAAAAAGGGCGTATGCGTTTTTTCCTGAATATATTCAGGAAAAAACGCTTACGCCCTTTTTGGCCAAGGGCATCACTGTCGACGTTTTGCCACTTTTCATGTGCTTTAAAGGCGATTCGAATCTACCTCCTGAAACCTGTTTCCTGCAATTCTGCCTTGCTTTCAAATCCTCTTCGTTGCCTTCCCTCAATATATCTGTGGATGAGAGTTATCATTTATAACTCTCCAGGTTTGTGAATTGCAGTGCCCCTGAGCTCCATTTTTCAACTGTCTTTTTTGGGAGCTGGCCGCAAAAGCACGGGATTGCCTCAGGCCCTATTCTGGTTCCCGGCGGCAGGCTGAGCCTGTGTTTAATTCTTCTTCCTGATGGGAAATTAGAGTGACCTGTGCCTGTCCCAACACCTAGATCTAGTCTCTCATTGGTTGCCCCTCTTCCCGTTCATCCTCAGGACAAATTGCAACCTGTAGGGAACAGGAGCTTAAAGGTGCTGATTCTCCAAGTAGGGAGATTGCTAGTAAAGTAGCTGGAAAGGCGAACCCGAGCACAAGGAGATGAGAAATTGGGTGCGTTTTAGAAACCTTTCAAAATCACACGGTGTACCATCTTCTGGGTTTCTCATGCATGTTTTCGATGTAGGAAGATGCCCTTGAACCTGGAGATTTGGGACCCATGGGATGGGTACCACACAGTATTACTTTAAAGGATCTGCGTTTGCTCACCCAACCTCACCCAACCTCTAAGCCCCAAGAGTGTCCACCCTTATGTCTCATCCAGCTGTGGGTCTAGATATGGTCAATCCAGGTTGCATCACAGCCTCTGAACGAATTTTGTAAGAATTTCTCTCTCTTTCACTGTCTTTGTTTAACGGGTTTTTAAAAGTAATTTATTTTTATAATGGGGTTTAGCTGCTTTTCACGGCTGTGTTTATGCGGCTTTACACCCACTTGACTCACTTCCAGACAGATATCAATATATAGGTTTTAAGATTCTTACTAGTCACATATATTCTTGTGCGGTGAATAGGGGGTGTTGAGTCCAGTTCACTGAGCAAGGAGTAGGTCTTGTCTATTACATATTGGGTGTATGGAACGGTATCTGAGCGAATTTGAAACCCTTGTTTTATGCATCACCCCACCTCACCTTTCCCGTTAAGCAGCCATAGTGTGTTTTCTAAACGTGTGACTCTGTTCTGTTTTGTAATTCAGTTCAAGTGTAGCGGTTTTTACATTCGCTCTATAAGTGATAGCTTATGATAAGTGTCTTTTTCTGTGTGACTTATTTCACTTAGCATCGTCATACCTAAATCCACTCATCTTGCTTCTACTAGCCTTATGACATTGATTTCATGTCTGAGGGATATTCCTTTGTACATAAGGACCACAACTTCTTTATCCATTTTTCTCTTTCCTGGGATATTTAAGGTGTCATGAAGTGGAGGTTCTTGTCAACATAGCAGCCCTAAACATTGGGGTGCCTGTGTCTTGCTGATTTTTAGTTTTCCCAATTTATACGCCCATGAGTGGACGTGCCCTATGCTCCCTAAGCTGTGTTTTTTCGATGTTTCAGGACACACCGTACACTTCTCCAGAGTGGCTTTTGGCAATTTACATCCCGCCCATCAGCGTAGCAAGGCTGCCATTTCTCCATGGCCTGTACTGCATTTCTGGTTTTGACACATTTTGCAGCATGGCCCTTTTGACCGATGGGAAGCGAGACTTCGTGGTAGCGCTGATTTGCCTTTCCAGGTTGCTTGGTTGGCCAAAAAGGGCGTATGCGTTTTTTCCTGAATATATTCAGGAAAAAACGCATACGCCCTTTTTGGCCAAGGGCATCATTGTCGACGTTTTGCCGCTTTTCATGTGCTTTAAAGGCCATTCGAATCTACCTCCTGAAATCTCTTTCCTGCAATTCTGCCTTGCTTTCAAATCCTCTTCGTTGCCTTCCCTCAATATATCTGTGGATGAGAGTTATCATTTATAACTCTGCGGGTTTGTGAATTGCAGTGTCCCTGAGCTCCATTTTTCAACTCGCTTTTTTGGGAGCTGGCCGCAAAAGCGCGGGATTGCCTCAGGCCCTATTCTGGTTCCTGGAGGCAGGCAGAGCCTGTGGTTAATTCTTCTTCCTGATGGGAAAATAGAGTGACCTGTGCCTGTCCCAACACCTAGATCTAGTCTCTCATTGGTTGCCCCTCTTCCCGTTCATCCTCAGGACAAATTGCAACCTGTAGGGAACAGGAGCTTAAAGGTGCTGATTCTCCAAGTAGGGAGATTGCTAGTAAAGTAGCTGGAAAGGCGAACCCGAGCACAAGGAGATGAGAAATTGGGTGCGTTTTAGAAACCTTTCAAAATCACACGGTGCACCATCTTCTGGGTTTCTCATGCATGTTTTCGATGTAGGAAGATGCCCTTGAACCTGGAGATTTGGGACCCATGGGATGGGTACCACACAGTATTACTTTAAAGGGTCTGCGTTTGCTCACCCAACCTCACCCAACCTCTAAGCCCCAAGAGTGTCCACCCTTATGTCTCATCCAGCTGTGGGTCTAGATATGGTCAATCCAGGTTGCATCACAGCCTCTGAACGAATTTTGTAAGAATTTCTCTCTCTTTCACTGTCTTTGTTTTACGGGTTTTTAAAAGTAATTTATTTTTATAATGGGGTTTAGCTGCTTTTCACGGCTGTGTTTATGCAGCTTTACACCCACTTGACACACTTCCAGAGAGATATCAATACATAGGTTTTACGATTCTTACTAGTCACATATATTCTTGTGCGGTGAATAGGGGTTGTTGAGTCCAGTTCACTGAGCAAGGAGTAGGTCTTGTCTATTACATATTGGGTGTATGGAACAGTATCTGAGCGAATTTGAAACCCTTGTTTTATGCATCACCCCACCTCACCTTTCCCGTTAAGCAGCCATAGTGTGTTTTCTAAACGTGTGACTCTGTTCTGTTTTGTAATTCAGTTCAAGTGTAGCGGTTTTTACATTCCCTCTATAAGTGATATCTTATGATAAGTGTCTTTTTCTGTGTGACTTATTTCACTTAGAATCGTCATACCTAAATCCACTCATCTTGCTTCTACTAGCCTTATGACATTGATTTCATGTCTGAGTGATATTCCTTTGTACATAAGGACCACAACTTCTTTATCCATTTTTCTCTTTCCTGGGATATTTAAGGTGTCATGAAGTGGAGGTTCTTGTCAACATAGCAGCCCTAAACATTGGGGTGCCTGTGTCTTGCTGATTTTTAGTTTTCCCAATTTATACGCCCATGAGTGGACGTGCCCTATGCTCCCTAAGCTGTGTTTTTTCGATGTTTCAGGACACACCGTACACTTCTCTAGAGTGGCTGTTGGCAATTTACATCCCGCCCATCAGAGTAGCAAGGCTGCCATTTCTCCATGGCCTGTCCTGCATTTCTGGTTTTGACACTTTTTGCAGCATGGCCCTTTTGACCGATGGGAAGCGAGACCTCTTTGTAGCGCTGATTTGCCTTTCCAGGTTGCTTGGTTGGCCAAAAAGGGCGTATGCGTTTTTTCCTGAATATATTCAGGAAAAAACGCATACGCCCTTTTTAGCCAAGGGCATCACTGTCGACGGTTTCCCACTTTTCATGTGCTTTAAAGGCCATTCGAATCTACCTCCTGAAACCTGTTTCCTGCAATTCTGCCTTGCTTTCAAATCCTCTTCGTTGCCTTCCCTCAATATATCTGTGGATGAGAGTTATCATTTATAACTCTGCAGGTTTGTGAATTGCAGTGCCCCTGAGCTCCATTTTTCAACTCGCTTTTTTGGGAGCTGGCCGCAAAAGCACGGGATTGCCTCAGGCCCTATTCTGGTTCCCGGCGGCAGGCTGAGCCTGTGTTTAATTCTTCTTCCTGATGGGAAATTAGAGTGACCTGTGCCTGTCCCAACACCTAGATCTAGTCTCTCATTTGTTGCCCCTCTTCCCGTTCATCCTCAGGACAAATTGCAACCTGTAGGGAACAGGAGCTTAAAGGTGCTGATTCTCCAAGTAGGGAGATTGCTAGTAAAGTAGCTGGAAAGGCGAACCCGAGCACAAGGAGATGAGAAATTGGGTGCGTTTTAGAAACCTTTCAAAATCACACGGTGTACCATCTTCTGGGTTTCTCATGCATGTTTTCGATGTAGGAAGATGCCCTTGAACCTGGAGATTTGGGACCCATGGGATGGGTACCACACAGTATTACTTTAAAGGATCTGCGTTTGCTCACCCAACCTCACCCAACCTCTAAGCCCCAAGAGTGTCCACCCTTATGTCTCATCCAGCTGTGGGTCTAGATATGGTCAATCCAGGTTGCATCACAGCCTCTGAACGAATTTTGTAAGAATTTCTCTCTCTTTCACTGTCTTTGTTTTACGGGTTTTTAAAAGTAATTTATTTTTATAATGGGGTTTAGCTGCTTTTCACGGCTGTGTTTATGCGGCTTTACACCCACTTGACTCACTTCCAGACAGATATCAATATATAGGTTTTAAGATTCTTACTAGTCACATATATTCTTGTGCGGTGAATAGGGGGTGTTGAGTCCAGTTCACTGAGCAAGGAGTAGGTCTTGTCTATTACATATTGGGTGTATGGAACGGTATCTGAGCGAATTTGAACCCCTTGTTTTATGCATCACCCCACCTCACCTTTCCCGTTAAGCAGCCATAGTGTGTTTTCTAAACGTGTGACTCTGTTCTGTTTTGTAATTCAGTTCAAGTGTAGCGGTTTTTACATTCCCTCTATAAGTGATATCTTATGATAAGTGTCTTTTTCTGTGTGACTTATTTCACTTAGAATCGTCATACCTAAATCCACTCATCTTGCTTCTACTAGCCTTATGACATTTATTTCATGTCTGAGTGATATTCCTTTGTACATAAGGACCACAACTTCTTTATCCATTTTTCTCTTTCCTGGGATATTTAAGGTGTCATGAAGTGGAGGTTCTTGTCAACATAGCAGCCCTAAACATTGGGGTGCCTGTGTCTTGCTGATTTTTAGTTTTCCCAATTTATACGCCCATGAGTGGACGTGCCCTATGCTCCCTAAGCTGTGTTTTTTCGATGTTTCAGGACACACCGTACACTTCTCTAGAGTGGCTGTTGGCAATTTACATCCCGCCCATCAGCGTAGCAAGGCTGCCATTTCTCCATGGCCTGTCCTGCATTTCTGGTTTTGACACTTTTTGCAGCATGGCCCTTTTGACCGATGGGAAGCGAGACCTCTTTGTAGCGCTGATTTGCCTTTCCAGGTTGCTTGGTTGGCCAAAAAGGGCGTATGCGTTTTTTCCTGAATATATTCAGGAAAAAACGCATACGCCCTTTTTGGCCAAGGGCATCATTGTCGACGTTTTGCCGCTTTTCATGTGCTTTAAAGGCGATTCGAATCTACCTCCTGAAATCTGCTTCCTGCAATTCTGCCTTGCTTTCAAATCCTCTTCGTTGCCTTCCCTCAATATATCTGTGGATGAGAGTTATCATTTATAACTCTGCGGGTTTGTGAATTGCAGTGTCCCTGAGCTCCATTTTTCAACTCGCTTTTTTGGGAGCTGGCCACAAAAGCGCGAGATTGCCTCAGGCCTTATTCTGGTTCCTGGCGGCAGGCTGAGCCTGTGGTTAATTCTTCTTCCTGATGGGAAAATAGAGTGACCTGTGCCTCTACCAACACCTAGATCTAGTCTCTCATTGGTTGCCCCTCTTCCCGTTCATCCTCAGGACAAATTGCAACCTGTAGGGAACAGAAGCTTAAAGGTGCTGATTCTCCAAGTAGGGAGATTGCTAGTAAAGTAGCTGGAAAGGCGAACCCTAGCACAAGGAGATGAGAAATGGGGTGCGTTTTAGAAACCTTTCAAAATCACACGGTGTACCATCTTCTGGGTTTCTCATGCATGTTTTCGATGTAGGAAGATGCCCTTGAACCTGGAGATTTGGGACCCATGGATTGGGTACCACGCAGTATTACTTTAAAGGGTCTGAGTTTGCTCTCCCAACCTCACCCAACCTCTCAGCGCCAAGAGTGTCCACCCTTATGTCTCATCCAGGTGTGGGTCTAGATATGGTCAATCCAGGTTGCATCACAGCCCCTGAACAAATTTTGTAAGAATTTCTCTCTCTTTCACTGTCTTTGTTTTACGGGTTTTTAAAAGTAATTTATTTTTATAATGGGGTTTAGCTGCTTTTCACGGCTGTGTTTATGCGGCTTTACACCCACTTGGCTCACTTCCAGAGAGATATCAATACATAGGTTTTACGATTCTTACTAGTCAGATATATTCTTGTGCGGTGAATAGGGGGTGTTGAGTCCAGTTCACTGAGCAAGGAGTAGGTCTTGTCTATTACATATTGGGTGTATGGAACGGTATCTGAGCGAATTTGAAACCCTTGTTTTATGCATCACCCCACCTCACCTTTCCCGTTAAGCAGCCATAGTGTGTTTTCTAAACGTGTGACTCTGTTCTGTTTTGTAATTCAGTTCAAGTGTAGCGGTTTTTACATTCCCTCTATAAGTGATAGCTTATGATAAGTGTCTTTTTCTGTGTGACTTATTTCACTTAGAATCGTCATACCTAAATCCACTCATCTTGCTTCTACTAGCCTTATGACATTGATTTCATGTCTGAGGGATATTCCTTTGTACATAAAGACCACAACTTCTTTATCCATTTATCTCTTTCCTGGGATATTTAAGGTGTCATGAAGTGGAGGTTCTTGTCAACATAGCAGCCCTAAACATTGGGGTGCCTGTGTCTTGCTGATTTTTAGTTTTCCCAATTTATACGCCCATGAGTGGATGTGCCCTATGCTCCCTAAGCTGTGTTTTTTCGATGTTTCAGGACACACCGTACACTTCTCCAGAGTGGCTTTTGGCAATTTACATCCCGCCCATTAGCGTAGCAAGGCTGCCATTTCTCCATGGCCTGTACTGCATTTCTGGTTTTGTCACTTTTTGCAGCATGGCCCTTTTGACCGATGGGAAGCGAGACTTCTTTGTAGCGCTGATTTGCCTTTCCAGGTTGCTTGGTTGGCCAAAAAGGGCGTATGCGTTTTTTCCTGAATATATTCAGGAAAAAACGCTTACGCCCTTTTTGGCCAAGGGCATCACTGTCGACGTTTTGCCACTTTTCATGTGCTTTAAAGGCGATTCGAATCTACCTCCTGAAACCTGTTTCCTGCAATTCTGCCTTGCTTTCAAATCCTCTTCGTTGCCTTCCCTCAATATATCTGTGGATGAGAGTTATCATTTATAACTCTCCAGGTTTGTGAATTGCAGTGCCCCTGAGCTCCATTTTTCAACTGTCTTTTTTGGGAGCTGGCCGCAAAAGCACGGGATTGCCTCAGGCCCTATTCTGGTTCCCGGCGGCAGGCTGAGCCTGTGTTTAATTCTTCTTCCTGATGGGAAATTAGAGTGACCTGTGCCTGTCCCAACACCTAGATCTAGTCTCTCATTGGTTGCCCCTCTTCCCGTTCATCCTCAGGACAAATTGCAACCTGTAGGGAACAGGAGCTTAAAGGTGCTGATTCTCCAAGTAGGGAGATTGCTAGTAAAGTAGCTGGAAAGGCGAACCCGAGCACAAGGAGATGAGAAATTGGGTGCGTTTTAGAAACCTTTCAAAATCACACGGTGTACCATCTTCTGGGTTTCTCATGCATGTTTTCGATGTAGGAAGATGCCCTTGAACCTGGAGATTTGGGACCCATGGGATGGGTACCACACAGTATTACTTTAAAGGATCTGCGTTTGCTCACCCAACCTAACCCAACCTCTAAGCCCCAAGAGTGTCCACCCTTATGTCTCATCCAGCTGTGGGTCTAGATATGGTCAATCCAGGTTGCATCACAGCCTCTGAACGAAATTTGTAAGAATTTCTCTCTCTTTCACTGTCTTTGTTTTACGGGTTTTTAAAAGTAATTTATTTTTATAATGGGGTTTAGCTGCTTTTCACGGCTGTGTTTATGCGGCTTTACACCCACTTGACTCACTTCCAGACAGATATCAATATATAGGTTTTAAGATTCTTACTAGTCACATATATTCTTGTGCGGTGAATAGGGGTTGTTGAGTCCAGTTCACTGAGCAAGGAGTAGGTCTTGTCTATTACATATTGGGTGTATGGAACGGTATCTGAGCGAATTTGAAACCCTTGTTTTATGCATCACCCCACCTCACCTTTCCCGTTAAGCAGCCATAGTGTGTTTTCTAAACGTGTGACTCTGTTCTGTTTTGTAATTCAGTTCAAGTGTAGCGGTTTTTACATTCCCTCTATAAGTGATACCTTATGATAAGTGTCTTTTTCTGTGTGACTTATTTCACTTAGAATTGTCATACCTAAATCCACTCATCTTGCTTCTACTAGCCTTATGACATTGATTTCATGTCTGAGTGATATTCCTTTGTACATAAGGACCACAACTTCTTTATCCATTTTTCTCTTTCCTGGGATATTTAAGGTGTCATGAAGTGGAGGTTCTTGTCAACATAGCAGCCCTAAACATTGGGGTGCCTGTGTCTTGCTGATTTTTAGTTTTCCCAGTTTATACGCCCATGAGTGGACGTGCCCTATGCTCCCTAAGCTGTGTTTTTTCGATGTTTCAGGACACACCGTACACTTCTCTAGAGTGGCTGTTGGCAATTTACATCCCGCCCATCAGCGTAGCAAGGCTGCCATTTCTCCATGGCCTGTCCTGCATTTCTGGTTTTGACACTTTTTGCAGCATGGCCCTTTTGACCGATGGGAAGCGAGACCTCTTTGTAGCGCTGATTTGCCTTTCCAGGTTGCTTGGTTGGCCAAAAAGGGCGTATGCGTTTTTTCCTGAATATATTCAGGAAAAAACGCATACGCCCTTTTTGGCCAAGGGCATCATTGTCGACGTTTTGCCGCTTTTCATGTGCTTTAAAGGCGATTCGAATCTACCTCCTGAAATCTGCTTCCTGCAATTCTGCCTTGCTTTCAAATCCTCTTCGTTGCCTTCCCTCAATATATCTGTGGATGAGAGTTATCATTTATAACTCTGCGGGTTTGTGAATTGCAGTGTCCCTGAGCTCCATTTTTCAACTCGCTTTTTTGGGAGCTGGCCACAAAAGCCCGAGATTGCCTCAGGCCTTATTCTGGTTCCTGGCGGCAGGCTGAGCCTGTGGTTAATTCTTCTTCCTGATGGGAAAATAGAGTGACCTGTGCCTCTACCAACACCTAGATCTAGTCTCTCATTGGTTGCCCCTCTTCCCGTTCATCCTCAGGACAAATTGCAACCTGTAGGGAACAGAAGCTTAAAGGTGCTGATTCTCCAAGTAGGGAGATTGCTAGTAAAGTAGCTGGAAAGGCGAACCCTAGCACAAGGAGATGAGAAATGGGGTGCGTTTTAGAAACCTTTCAAAATCACACGGTGTACCATCTTCTGGGTTTCTCATGCATGTTTTCGATGTAGGAAGATGCCCTTGAACCTGGAGATTTGGGACCCATGGATTGGGTACCACGCAGTATTACTTTAAAGGGTCTGAGTTTGCTCTCCCAACCTCACCCAACCTCTCAGCGCCAAGAGTGTCCACCCTTATGTCTCATCCAGGTGTGGGTCTAGATATGGTCAATCCAGGTTGCATCACAGCCCCTGAACAAATTTTGTAAGAATTTCTCTCTCTTTCACTGTCTTTGTTTTACGGGTTTTTAAAAGTAATTTATTTTTATAATGGGGTTTAGCTGCTTTTCACGGCTGTGTTTATGCGGCTTTACACCCACTTGGCTCACTTCCAGAGAGATATCAATACATAGGTTTTACGATTCTTACTAGTCAGATATATTCTTGTGCGGTGAATAGGGGGTGTTGAGTCCAGTTCACTGAGCAAGGAGTAGGTCTTGTCTATTACATATTGGGTGTATGGAACGGTATCTGAGCGAATTTGAAACCCTTGTTTTATGCATCACCCCACCTCACCTTTCCCGTTAAGCAGCCATAGTGTGTTTTCTAAACGTGTGACTCTGTTCTGTTTTGTAATTCAGTTCAAGTGTAGCGGTTTTTACATTCCCTCTATAAGTGATAGCTTATGATAAGTGTCTTTTTCTGTGTGACTTATTTCACTTAGAATCGTCATACCTAAATCCACTCATCTTGCTTCTACTAGCCTTATGACATTGATTTCATGTCTGAGGGATATTCCTTTGTACATAAAGACCACAACTTCTTTATCCATTTATCTCTTTCCTGGGATATTTAAGGTGTCATGAAGTGGAGGTTCTTGTCAACATAGCAGCCCTAAACATTGGGTTGCCTGTGTCTTGCTGATTTTTAGTTTTCCCAATTTATACGCCCATGAGTGGATGTGCCCTATGCTCCCTAAGCTGTGTTTTTTCGATGTTTCAGGACACACCGTACACTTCTCCAGAGTGGCTTTTGGCAATTTACATCCCGCCCATTAGCGTAGCAAGGCTGCCATTTCTCCATGGCCTGTACTGCATTTCTGGTTTTGTCACTTTTTGCAGCATGGCCCTTTTGACCGATGGGAAGCGAGACTTCTTTGTAGCGCTGATTTGCCTTTCCAGGTTGCTTGGTTGGCCAAAAAGGGCGTATGCGTTTTTTCCTGAATATATTCAGGAAAAAACGCATACGCCCTTTTTGGCCAAGGGCATCACTGTCGACGTTTTGCCACTTTTCATGTGCTTTAAAGGCGATTCGAATCTACCTCCTGAAACCTGTTTCCTGCAATTCTGCCTTGCTTTCAAATCCTCTTCGTTGCCTTCCCTCAAGATATCTGTGGATGAGAGTTATCATTTATAACTCTCCAGGTTTGTGAATTGCAGTGCCACTGAGCTCCATTTTTCAACTGTCTTTTTTGGGAGCTGGCCGCAAAAGCACGGGATTGCCTCAGGCCCTATTCTGGTTCCCGGCGGCAGGCTGAGCCTGTGTTTAATTCTTCTTCCTGATGGGAAATTAGAGTGACCTGTGCCTGTCCCAACACCTAGATCTAGTCTCTCATTGGTTGCCCCTCTTCCCGTTCATCCTCAGGACAAATTGCAACCTGTAGGGAACAGGAGCTTAAAGGTGCTGATTCTCCAAGTAGGGAGATTGCTAGTAAAGTAGCTGGAAAGGCGAACCCGAGCACAAGGAGATGAGAAATTGGGTGCGTTTTAGAAACCTTTCAAAATCACACGGTGTACCATCTTCTGGGTTTCTCATGCATGTTTTCGATGTAGGAAGATGCCCTTGAACCTGGAGATTTGGGACCCATGGGATGGGTACCACACAGTATTACTTTAAAGGATCTGCGTTTGCTCACCCAACCTCACCCAACCTCTAAGCCCCAAGAGTGTCCACCCTTATGTCTCATCCAGCTGTGGGTCTAGATATGGTCAATCCAGGTTGCATCACAGCCTCTGAACGAATTTTGTAAGAATTTCTCTCTCTTTCACTGTCTTTGTTTTACGGGTTTTTAAAAGTAATTTATTTTTATAATGGGGTTTAGCTGCTTTTCACGGCTGTGTTTATGCGGCTTTACACCCACTTGACTCACTTCCAGACAGATATCAATATATAGGTTTTAAGATTCTTACTAGTCACATATATTCTTGTGCGGTGAATAGGGGGTGTTGAGTCCAGTTCACTGAGCAAGGAGTAGGTCTTGTCTATTACATATTGGGTGTATGGAACGGTATCTGAGCGAATTTGAACCCCTTGTTTTATGCATCACCCCACCTCACCTTTCCCGTTAAGCAGCCATAGTGTGTTTTCTAAACGTGTGACTCTGTTCTGTTTTGTAATTCAGTTCAAGTGTAGCGGTTTTTACATTCCCTCTATAAGTGATATCTTATGATAAGTGTCTTTTTCTGTGTGACTTATTTCACTTAGAATTGTCATACCTAAATCCACTCATCTTGCTTCTACTAGCCTTATGACATTGATTTCATGTCTGAGTGATATTCCTTTGTACATAAGGACCACAACTTCTTTATCCATTTTTCTCTTTCCTGGGATATTTAAGGTGTCATGAAGTGGAGGTTCTTGTCAACATAGCAGCCCTAAACATTGGGGTGCCTGTGTCTTGCTGATTTTTAGTTTTCCCAATTTATACGCCCATGAGTGGACGTGCCCTATGCTCCCTAAGCTGTGTTTTTTCGATGTTTCAGGACACACCGTACACTTCTCTAGAGTGGCTGTTGGCAATTTACATCCCGCCCATCAGCGTAGCAAGGCTGCCATTTCTCCATGGCCTGTCCTGCATTTCTGGTTTTGACACTTTTTGCAGCATGGCCCTTTTGACCGATGGGAAGCGAGACCTCTTTGTAGCGCTGATTTGCCTTTCCAGGTTGCTTGGTTGGCCAAAAAGGGCGTATGCGTTTTTTCCTGAATATATTCAGGAAAAAACGCATACGCCCTTTTTGGCCAAGGGCATCATTGTCGACGTTTTGCCGCTTTTCATGTGCTTTAAAGGCGATTCGAATCTACCTCCTGAAATCTGCTTCCTGCAATTCTGCCTTGCTTTCAAATCCTCTTCGTTGCCTTCCCTCAATATATCTGTGGATGAGAGTTATCATTTATAACTCTGCGGGTTTGTGAATTGCAGTGTCCCTGAGCTCCATTTTTCAACTCGCTTTTTTGGGAGCTGGCCACAAAAGCGCGAGATTGCCTCAGGCCTTATTCTGGTTCCTGGCGGCAGGCTGAGCCTGTGGTTAATTCTTCTTCCTGATGGGAAAATAGAGTGACCTGTGCCTCTACCAACACCTAGATCTAGTCTCTCATTGGTTGCCCCTCTTCCCGTTCATCCTCAGGACAAATTGCAACCTGTAGGGAACAGAAGCTTAAAGGTGCTGATTCTCCAAGTAGGGAGATTGCTAGTAAAGTAGCTGGAAAGGCGAACCCTAGCACAAGGAGATGAGAAATGGGGTGCGTTTTAGAAACCTTTCAAAATCACACGGTGTACCATCTTCTGGGTTTCTCATGCATGTTTTCGATGTAGGAAGATGCCCTTGAACCTGGAGATTTGGGACCCATGGGATGGGTACCACGCAGTATTACTTTAAAGGGTCTGAGTTTGCTCTCCCAACCTCACCCAACCTCTCAGCCCCAAGAGTGTCCACCCTTATGTCTCATCCAGGTGTGGGTCTAGATATGGTCAATCCAGGTTGCATCACAGCCCCTGAACGAATTTTGTAAGAATTTCTCTCTCTTTCACTGTCTTTGTTTTATGGGTTTTTAAAAGTAATTTATTTTTATAATGGGGTTTAGCTGCTTTTCACGGCTGTGTTTATGCGGCTTTACACCCACTTGACTCACTTCCAGAGAGATATCAATACATAGGTTTTACGATTCTTACTAGTCACATATATTCTTGTGCGGTGAATAGGGGGTGTTGAGTCCAGTTCACTGAGCAAGGAGTAGGTCTTGTCTATTACATATTGGGTGTATGGAACAGTATCTGAGCGAATTTGAAACCCTTGTTTTATGCATCACCCCACCTCACCTTTCCCGTTAAGCAGCCATAGTGTGTTTTCTAAACGTGTGACTCTGTTCTGTTTTGTAATTCAGTTCAAGTGTAGCGGTTTTTACATTCCCTCTATAAGTGATAGCTTATGATAAGTGTATTTTTCTGTGTGACTTATTTCACTTAGAATCGTCATACCTAAATCCACTCATCTTGCTTCTACTAGCCTTATGACATTGATTTCATGTCTGAGTGATATTCCTTTGTACATAAGGACCACAACTTCTTTATCCATTTTTCTCTTTCCTGGGATATTTAAGGTGTCATGAAGTGGAGGTTCTTGTCAACATAGCAGCCCTAAACATTGGGGTGCCTGTGTCTTGCTGATTTTTAGTTTTCCCAATTTATACGCCCATGAGTGGACGTGCCCTATGCTCCCTAAGCTGTGTTTTTTCGATGTTTCAGGACACACCGTACACTTCTCTAGAGTGGCTGTTGGCAATTTACATCCCGCCCATCAGCGTAGCAAGGCTGCCATTTCTCCATGGCCTGTCCTGCATTTCTGGTTTTGACACTTTTTGCAGCATGGCCCTTTTGACCGATGGGAAGCGAGACCTCTTTGTAGCGCTGATTTGCCTTTCCAGGTTGCTTGGTTGGCCAAAAAGGGCGTATGCGTTTTTTCCTGAATATATTCAGGAAAAAACGCATACGCCCTTTTTGGCCAAGGGCATCATTGTCGACGTTTTGCCGCTTTTCATGTGCTTTAAAGGCGATTCGAATCTACCTCCTGAAATCTGCTTCCTGCAATTCTGCCTTGCTTTCAAATCCTCTTCGTTGCCTTCCCTCAATATATCTGTGGATGAGAGTTATCATTTATAACTCTGCGGGTTTGTGAATTGCAGTGTCCCTGAGCTCCATTTTTCAACTCGCTTTTTTGGGAGCTGGCCACAAAAGCGCGAGATTGCCTCAGGCCTTATTCTGGTTCCTGGCGGCAGGCTGAGCCTGTGGTTAATTCTTCTTCCTGATGGGAAAATAGAGTGACCTGTGCCTCTACCAACACCTAGATCTAGTCTCTCATTGGTTGCCCCTCTTCACGTTCATCCTCAGGACAAATTGCAACCTGTAGGGAACAGAAGCTTAAAGGTGCTGATTCTCCAAGTAGGGAGATTGCTAGTAAAGTAGCTGGAAAGGCGAAACCTAGCACAAGGAGATGAGAAATGGGGTGCGTTTTAGAAACCTTTCAAAATCACACGGTGTACCATCTTCTGGGTTTCTCATGCATGTTTTCGATGTAGGAAGATGCCCTTGAACCTGGAGATTTGGGACCCATGGGATGGGTACCACGCAGTATTACTTTAAAGGGTCTGAGTTTGCTCTCCCAACCTCACCCAACCTCTCAGCCCCAAGAGTGTCCACCCTTATGTCTCATCCAGGTGTGGGTCTAGATATGGTCAATCCAGGTTGCATCACAGCCCCTGAACGAATTTTTTAAGAATTTCTCTCTCTTTCACTGTCTTTGTTTTACGGGTTTTTAAAAGTAATTTATTTTTATAATGGGGTTTAGCTGCTTTTCACGGCTGTGTTTATGCGGCTTTACACCCACTTGACTCACTTCCAGAGAGATATCAATACATAGGTTTTACGATTCTTACTAGTCACATATATTCTTGTGCGGTGAATAGGGGGTGTTGAGTCCAGTTCACTGAGCAAGGAGTAGGTCTTGTCTATTACATATTGGGTGTATGGAACAGTATCTGAGCGAATTTGAAACCCTTGTTTTATGCATCACCCCACCTCACCTTTCCCGTTAAGCAGCCATAGTGTGTTTTCTAAACGTGTGACTCTGTTCTGTTTTGTAATTCAGTTCAAGTGTAGCGGTTTTTACATTCCCTCTATAAGTGATATCTTATGATAAGTGTCTTTTTCTGTGTGACTTATTTCACTTAGAATCGTCATACCTAAATCCACTCATCTTGCTTCTACTAGCCTTATGACATTGATTTCATGTCTGAGTGATATTCCATTGTACATAAGGACCACAACTTCTTTATCCATTTTTCTCTTTCCTGGGATATTTAAGGTGTCATGAAGTGGAGGTTCTTGTCAACATAGCAGCCCTAAACATTGGGGTGCCTGTGTCTTGCTGATTTTTAGTTTTCCCAATTTATACGCCCATGAGTGGACGTGCCCTATGCTCCCTAAGCTGTGTTTTTTCGATGTTTCAGGACACACCGTACACTTCTCCAGAGTGGCTTTTGGCAATTTACATCCCGCCCATCAGCGTAGCAAGGCTGCCATTTCTCCATGGCCTGTACTGCATTTCTGGTTTTGACACTTTTTGCAGCATGGCCCTTTTGACCGATGGGAAGCGAGACTTCTTTGTAGCGCTGATTTGCCTTTCCAGGTTGCTTGGTTGGCCAAAAAGGGCGTATGCGTTTTTTCCTGAATATATTCAGGAAAAAACGCATACGCCCTTTTTGGCCAAGGGCATCATTGTCGACGTTTTGCCGCTTTTCATGTGCTTTAAAGGCCATTCGAATCTACCTCCTGAAATCTCTTTCCTGCAATTCTGCCTTGCTTTCAAATCCTCTTCGTTGCCTTCCCTCAATATATCTGTGGATGAGAGTTATCATTTATAACTCTGCGGGTTTGTGAATTGCAGTGTCCCTGAGCTCCATTTTTCAACTCGCTTTTTTGGGAGCTGGCCGTAAAAGCGCGGGATTGCCTCAGGCCCTATTCTGGTTCCTGGAGGCAGGCAGAGCCTGTGGTTAATTCTTCTTCCTGATGGGAAAATAGAGTGACCTGGGCCTGTCCCAACACCTAGATCTAGTCTCTCATTGGTTGCCCCTCTTCCCGTTCATCCTCAGGACAAATTGCAACCTGTAGGGAACAGGAGCTTAAAGGTGCTGATTCTCCAAGTAGGGAGATTGCTAGTAAAGTAGCTGGAAAGGCGAACCCGAGCACAAGGAGATGAGAAATTGGGTGCGTTTTAGAAACCTTTCAAAATCACACGGTGCACCATCTTCTGGGTTTCTCATGCATGTTTTTGATGTAGGAAGATGCCCTTGAACCTGGAGATTTGGGACCCATGGGATGGGTACCACACAGTATTACTTTAAAGGGTCTGCGTTTGCTCACCCAACCTCACCCAACCTCTAAGCCGCAAGAGTGTCCACCCTTATGTCTCATCCAGCTGTGGGTCTAGATATGGTCAATCCAGGTTGCATCACAGCCTCTGAACGAATTTTGTAAGAATTTCTCTCTCTTTCACTGTCTTTGTTTTACGGGTTTTTAAAAGTAATTTATTTTTATAATGGGGTTTAGCTGCTTTTCACGGCTGTGTTTATGCAGCTTTACACCCACTTGACACACTTCCAGAGAGATATTAATACATAGGTTTTACGATTCTTACTAGTCACATATATTCTTGTGCGGTGAATAGGGGTTGTTAAGTCCAGTTCACTGAGCAAGGAGTACGTCTTGTCTATTACATATTGGGTGTATGGAACAGTATCTGAGCGAATTTGAAACCCTTGTTTTATGCATCACCCCACCTCACCTTTCCCGTTAAGCAGCCATAGTGTGTTTTCTAAACGTGTGACTCTGTTCTGTTTTGTAATTCAGTTCAAGTGTAGCGGTTTTTACATTCCCTCTATAAGTGATATCTTATGATAAGTGTCTTTTTCTGTGTGACTTATTTCACTTAGAATCGTCATACCTAAATCCACTCATCTTGCTTCTACTAGCCTTATGACATTGATTTCATGTCTGAGTGATATTCCTTTGTACATAAGGACCACAACTTCTTTATCCATTTTTCTCTTTCCTGGGATATTTAAGGTGTCATGAAGTGGAGGTTCTTGTCAACATAGCAGCCCTAAACATTGGGGTGCCTGTGTCTTGCTGATTTTTAGTTTTCCCAATTTATACGCCCATGAGTGGACGTGCCCTATGCTCCCTAAGCTGTGTTTTTTCGATGTTTCAGGACACACCGTACACTTCTCTAGATTGGCTGTTGGCAATTTACATCCCGCCCATCAGCGTAGCAAGGCTGCCATTTCTCCATGGCCTGTCCTGCATTTCTGGTTTTGACACTTTTTGCAGCATGGCCCTTTTGACCGATGGGAAGCGAGACTTCTTTGTAGCGCTGATTTGCCTTTCCAGGTTGCTTGGTTGGCCAAAAAGGGCGTATGCGTTTTTTCCTGAATATATTCAGGAAAAAACGCATACGCCCTTTTTAGCCAAGGGCATCACTGTCGACGGTTTCCCACTTTTCATGTGCTTTAAAGGCCATTCGAATCTACCTCCTGAAACCTGTTTCCTGCAATTCTGCCTTGCTTTCAAATCCTCTTCGTTGCCTTCCCTCAATATATCTGTGGATGAGAGTTATCATTTATAACTCTGCAGGTTTGTGAATTGCAGTGCCCCTGAGCTCCATTTTTCAACTCGCTTTTTTGGGAGCTGGCCGCAAAAGCACGGGATTGCCTCAGGCCCTATTCTGGTTCCCGGCGGCAGGCTGAGCCTGTGTTTAATTCTTCTTCCTGATGGGAAATTAGAGTGACCTGTGCCTGTCCCAACACCTAGATCTAGTCTCTCATTTGTTGCCCCTCTTCCCGTTCATCCTCAGGACAAATTGCAACCTGTAGGGAACAGGAGCTTAAAGGTGCTGATTCTCCAAGTAGGGAGATTGCTAGTAAAGTAGCTGGAAAGGCGAACCCGAGCACAAGGAGATGAGAAATTGGGTGCGTTTTAGAAACCTTTCAAAATCACACGGTGTACCATCTTCTGGGTTTCTCATGCATGTTTTCGATGTAGGAAGATGCCCTTGAACCTGGAGATTTGGGACCCATGGGATGGGTACCACACAGTATTACTTTAAAGGATCTGCGTTTGCTCACCCAACCTCACCCAACCTCTAAGCCCCAAGAGTGTCCACCCTTATGTCTCATCCAGCTGTGGGTCTAGATATGGTCAATCCAGGTTGCATCACAGCCTCTGAACGAATTTTGTAAGAATTTCTCTCTCTTTCACTGTCTTTGTTTTACGGGTTTTTAAAAGTAATTTATTTTTATAATGGGGTTTAGCTGCTTTTCACGGCTGTGTTTATGCGGCTTTACACCCACTTGACTCACTTCCAGACAGATATCAATATATAGGTTTTAAGATTCTTACTAGTCACATATATTCTTGTGCGGTGAATAGGGGGTGTTGAGTCCACTTCACTGAGCAAGGAGTAGGTCTTGTCTATTACATATTGGGTGTATGGAACGGTATCTGAGCGAATTTGAAACCCTTGTTTTATGCATCACCCCACCTCACCTTTCCCGTTAAGCAGCCATAGTGTGTTTTCTAAACGTGTGACTCTGTTCTGTTTTGTAATTCAGTTCAAGTGTAGCGGTTTTTACATTCCCTCTATAAGTGATATCTTATGATAAGTGTCTTTTTCTGTGTGACTTATTTCACTTAGAATCGTCATACCTAAATCCACTCATCTTGCTTCTACTAGCCTTATGACATTGATTTCATGTCTGAGTGATATTCCTTTGTACATAAGGACCACAACTTCTTTATCCATTTTTCTCTTTCCTGGGATATTTAAGGTGTCATGAAGTGGAGGTTCTTGTCAACATAGCAGCCCTAAACATTGGGGTGCCTGTGTCTTGCTGATTTTTAGTTTTCCCAATTTATACGCCCATGAGTGGACGTGCCCTATGCTCCCTAAGCTGTGTTTTTTCGATGTTTCAGGACACACCGTACACTTCTCTAGAGTGGCTGTTGGCAATTTACATCCCGCCCATCAGCGTAGCAAGGCTGCCATTTCTCCATGGCCTGTCCTGCATTTCTGGTTTTGACACTTTTTGCAGCATGGCCCTTTTGACCGATGGGAAGCGAGACCTCTTTGTAGCGCTGATTTGACTTTCCAGGTTGCTTGGTTGGCCAAAAAGGGCGTATGCGTTTTTTCCTGAATATATTCAGGAAAAAACGCATACGCCCTTTTTGGCCAAGGGCATCATTGTCGACGTTTTGCCGCTTTTCATGTGCTTTAAAGGCGATTCGAATCTACCTCCTGAAATCTGCTTCCTGCAATTCTGCCTTGCTTTCAAATCCTCTTCGTTGCCTTCCCTCAATATATCTGTGGTTGAGAGTTATCATTTATAACTCTGCGGGTTTGTGAATTGCAGTGTCCCTGAGCTCCATTTTTCAACTCGCTTTTTTGGGAGCTGGCCACAAAAGCGCGAGATTGCCTCAGGCCTTATTCTGGTTCCTGGCGGCAGGCTGAGCCTGTGGTTAATTCTTCTTCCTGATGGGAAAATAGAGTGACCTGTGCCTCTACCAACACCTAGATCTAGTCTCTCATTGGTTGCCCCTCTTCCCGTTCATCCTCAGGACAAATTGCAACCTGTAGGGAACAGAAGCTTAAAGGTGCTGATTCTCCAAGTAGGGAGATTGCTAGTAAAGTAGCTGGAAAGGCGAACCCTAGCACAAGGAGATGAGAAATGGGGTGCGTTTTAGAAACCTTTCAAAATCACACGGTGTACCATCTTCTGGGTTTCTCATGCATGTTTTCGATGTAGGAAGATGCCCTTGAACCTGGAGATTTGGGACCCATGGGATGGGTACCACGCAGTATTACTTTAAAGGGTCTGAGTTTGCTCTCCCAACCTCACCCAACCTCTCAGCCCCAAGAGTGTCCACCCTTATGTCTCATCCAGGTGTGGGTCTAGATATGGTCAATCCAGGTTGCATCACAGCCCCTGAACGAATTTTGTAAGAATTTCTCTCTCTTTCACTGTCTTTGTTTTACGGGTTTTTAAAAGTAATTTATTTTTATAATGGGGTTTAGCTGCTTTTCACGGCTGTGTTTATGCGGCTTTACACCCACTTGACTCACTTCCAGAGAGATATCAATACATAGGTTTTACGATTCTTACTAGTCACATATATTCTTGTGCGGTGAATAGGGGGTGTTGAGTCCAGTTCACTGAGCAAGGAGTAGGTCTTGTCTATTACATATTGGGTGTATGGAACAGTATCTGAGCGAATTTGAAACCCTTGTTTTATGCATCACCCCACCTCACCTTTCCCGTTAAGCAGCCATAGTGTGTTTTCTAAACGTGTGACTCTGTTCTGTTTTGTAATTCAGTTCAAGTGTAGCGGTTTTTACATTCCCTCTATAAGTGATATCTTATGATAAGTGTCTTTTTCTGTGTGACTTATTTCACTTAGAATCGTCATACCTAAATCCACTCATCTTGCTTCTACTAGCCTTATGACATTGATTTCATGTCTGAGGGATATTCCTTTGTACATAAGGACCACAACTTTTTTATCCATTTTTCTCTTTCCTGGGATATTTAAGGTGTCATGAAGTGGAGGTTCTTGTCAACATAGCAGCCCTAAACATTGGGGTGCCTGTGTCTTGCTGATTTTTAGTTTTCCCAATTTATACGCCCATGAGTGGACGTGCCCTATGCTCCCTAAGCTGTGTTTTTTCGATGTTTCAGGACACACCGTACACTTCTCCAGAGTGGCTTTTGGCAATTTACATCCCGCCCATTAGCGTAGCAAGGCTGCCATTTCTCCATGGCCTGTCCTGCATTTCTGGTTTTGTCACTTTTTGCAGCATGGCCCTTTTGACCGATGGGAAGCGAGACTTCTTTGTAGCGCTGATTTGCCTTTCCAGGTTGCTTGGTTGGCCAAAAAGGGCGTATGCGTTTTTTCCTGAATATATTCAGGAAAAAACGCATACGCCCTTTTTAGCCAAGGGCATCACTGTCGACGGTTTCCCACTTTTCATGTGCTTTAAAGGCCATTCGAATCTACCTCCTGAAACCTGTTTCCTGCAATTCTGCCTTGCTTTCAAATCCTCTTCGTTGCCTTCCCTCAATATATCTGTGGATGAGAGTTATCATTTATAACTCTGCAGGTTTGTGAATTGCAGTGCCCCTGAGCTCCATTTTTCAACTCGCTTTTTTGGGAGCTGGCCGCAAAAGCACGGGATTGCCTCAGGCCCTATTCTGGTTCCCGGCGGCAGGCTGAGCCTGTGTTTAATTCTTCTTCCTGATGGGAAATTAGAGTGACCTGTGCCTGTCCCAACACCTAGATCTAGTCTCTCATTTGTTGCCCCTCTTCCCGTTCATCCTCAGGACAAATTGCCACCTGTAGGGAACAGGAGCTTAAAGGTGCTGATTCTCCAAGTAGGGAGATTGCTAGTAAAGTAGCTGGAAAGGCGAACCCGAGCACAAGGAGATGAGAAATTGGGTGCGTTTTAGAAACCTTTCAAAATCACACGGTGTACCATCTTCTGGGTTTCTCATGCATGTTTTCGATGTAGGAAGATGCCCTTGAACCTGGAGATTTGGGACCCATGGGATGGGTACCACACAGTATTACTTTAAAGGATCTGCGTTTGCTCACCCAACCTCACCCAACCTCTAAGCCCCAAGAGTGTCCACCCTTATGTCTCATCCAGCTGTGGGTCTAGATATGGTCAATCCAGGTTGCATCACAGCCTCTGAACGAATTTTGTAAGAATTTCTCTCTCTTTCACTGTCTTTGTTTTACGGGTTTTTAAAAGTAATTTATTTTTATAATGGGGTTTAGCTGCTTTTCACGGCTGTGTTTATGCGGCTTTACACCCACTTGACTCACTTCCAGACAGATATCAATATATAGGTTTTAAGATTCTTACTAGTCACATATATTCTTGTGCGGTGAATAGGGGGTGTTGAGTCCAGTTCACTGAGCAAGGAGTAGGTCTTGTCTATTACATATTGGGTGTATGGAACGGTATCTGAGCGAATTTGAACCCCTTGTTTTATGCATCACCCCACCTCACCTTTCCCGTTAAGCAGCCATAGTGTGTTTTCTAAACGTGTGACTCTGTTCTGTTTTGTAATTCAGTTCAAGTGTAGCGGTTTTTACATTCCCTCTATAAGTGATATCTTATGATAAGTGTCTTTTTCTGTGTGACTTATTTCACTTAGAATCGTCATACCTAAATCCACTCATCTTGCTTCTACTAGCCTTATGACATTGATTTCATGTCTGAGTGATATTCCTTTGTACATAAGGACCACAACTTCTTTATCCATTTTTCTCTTTCCTGGGATATTTAAGGTGTCATGAAGTGGAGGTTCTTGTCAACATAGCAGCCCTAAACATTGGGGTGCCTGTGTCTTGCTGATTTTTAGTTTTCCCAATTTATACGCCCATGAGTGGACGTGCCCTATGCTCCCTAAGCTGTGTTTTTTCGATGTTTCAGGACACACCGTACACTTCTCTAGAGTGGCTGTTGGCAATTTACATCCCGCCCATCAGCGTAGCAAGGCTGCCATTTCTCCATGGCCTGTCCTGCATTTCTGGTTTTGACACTTTTTGCAGCATGGCCCTTTTGACCGATGGGAAGCGAGACCTCTTTGTAGCGCTGATTTGCCTTTCCAGGTTGCTTGGTTGGCCAAAAAGGGCGTATGCGTTTTTTCCTGAATATATTCAGGAAAAAACGCATACGCCCTTTTTGGCCAAGGGCATCATTGTCGACGTTTTGCCGCTTTTCATGTGCTTTAAAGGCGATTCGAATCTACCTCCTGAAATCTGCTTCCTGCAATTCTGCCTTGCTTTCAAATCCTCTTCGTTGCCTTCCCTCAATATATCTGTGGATGAGAGTTATCATTTATAACTCTGCGGGTTTGTGAATTGCAGTGTCCCTGAGCTCCATTTTTCAACTCGCTTTTTTGGGAGCTGGCCACAAAAGCCCGAGATTGCCTCAGGCCTTATTCTGGTTCCTGGCGGCAGGCTGAGCCTGTGGTTAATTCTTCTTCCTGATGGGAAAATAGAGTGACCTGTGCCTCTACCAACACCTAGATCTAGTCTCTCATTGGTTGCCCCTCTTCCCGTTCATCCTCAGGACAAATTGCAACCTGTAGGGAACAGGAGCTTAAAGGTGCTGATTCTCCAAGTAGGGAGATTGCTAGTAAAGTAGCTGGAAAGGCGAACCCTAGCACAAGGAGATGAGAAATGGGGTGCGTTTTAGAAACCTTTCAAAATCACACGGTGTACCATCTTCTGGGTTTCTCATGCATGTTTTCGATGTAGGAAGATGCCCTTGAACCTGGAGATTTGGGACCCATGGGATGGGTACCACGCAGTATTACTTTAAAGGGTCTGAGTTTGCTCTCCCAACCTCACCCAACCTCTCAGCCCCAAGAGTGTCCACCCTTATGTCTCATCCAGGTGTGGGTCTAGATATGGTCAATCCAGGTTGCATCACAGCCCCTGAACAAATTTTGTAAGAATTTCTCTCTCTTTCACTGTCTTTGTTTTACGGGTTTTTAAAAGTAATTTATTTTTATAATGGGGTTTAGCTGCTTTTCACGGCTGTGTTTATGCGGCTTTACACCCACTTGGCTCACTTCCAGAGAGATATCAATACATAGGTTTTACGATTCTTACTAGTCACATATATTCTTGTGCGGTGAATAGGGGGTGTTGAGTCCAGTTCACTGAGCAAGGAGTAGGTCTTGTCTATTACATATTGGGTGTATGGAACGGTATCTGAGCGAATTTGAACCCCTTGTTTTATGCATCACCCCACCTCACCTTTCCCGTTAAGCAGCCATAGTGTGTTTTCTAAACGTGTGACTCTGTTCTGTTTTGTAATTCAGTTCAAGTGTAGCGGTTTTTACATTCCCTGTATAAGTGATAGCTTATGATAAGTGTCTTTTTCTGTGTGACTTATTTCACTTAGAATCGTCATACCTAAATCCACTCATCTTGCTTCTACTAGCCTTATGACATTGATTTCATGTCTGAGGGATATTCCTTTGTACATAAGGACCACAACTTCTTTATCCATTTATCTCTTTCCTGGGATATTTAAGGTGTCATGAAGTGGAGGTTCTTGTCAACATAGCAGCCCTAAACATTGGGGTGCCTGTGTCTTGCTGATTTTTAGTTTTCCCAATTTATACGCCCATGAGTGGATGTGCCCTATGCTCCCTAAGCTGTGTTTTTTCGATGTTTCAGGACACACCGTACACTTCTCCAGAGTGGCTTTTGGCAATTTACATCCCGCCCATTAGCGTAGCAAGGCTGCCATTTCTCCATGGCCTGTACTGCATTTCTGGTTTTGTCACTTTTTGCAGCATGGCCCTTTTGACCGATGGGAAGCGAGACTTCTTTGTAGCGCTGATTTGCCTTTCCAGGTTGCTTGGTTGGCCAAAAAGGGCGTATGCGTTTTTTCCTGAATATATTCAGGAAAAAACGCTTACGCCCTTTTTGGCCAAGGGCATCACTGTCGACGTTTTGCCACTTTTCATGTGCTTTAAAGGCGATTCGAATCTACCTCCTGAAACCTGTTTCCTGCAATTCTGCCTTGCTTTCAAATCCTCTTCGTTGCCTTCCCTCAATATATCTGTGGATGAGAGTTATCATTTATAACTCTGCAGGTTTGTGAATTGCAGTGCCCCTGAGCTCCATTTTTCAACTGTCTTTTTTGGGAGCTGGCCGCAAAAGCACAGGATTGCCTCAGGCCCTATTCTGGTTCCCGGCGGCAGGCTGAGCCTGTGTTTAATTCTTCTTCCTGATGGGAAATTAGAGTGACCTGTGCCTGTCCCAACACCTAGATCTAGTCTCTCATTGGTTGCCCCTCTTCCCGTTCATCCTCAGGACAAATTGCAACCTGTAGGGAACAGGAGCTTAAAGGTGCTGATTCTCCAAGTAGGGAGATTGCTAGTAAAGTAGCTGGAAAGGCGAACCCGAGCACAAGGAGATGAGAAATTGGGTGCGTTTTAGAAACCTTTCAAAATCACACGGTGTACCATCTTCTGGGTTTCTCATGCATGTTTTCGATGTAGGAAGATGCCCTTGAACCTGGAGATTTGGGACCCATGGGATGGGTACCACACAGTATTACTTTAAAGGATCTGCGTTTGCTCACCCAACCTCACCCAACCTCTAAGCCCCAAGAGTGTCCACCCTTATGTCTCATCCAGCTGTGGGTCTAGATATGGTCAATCCAGGTTGCATCACAGCCTCTGAACGAATTTTGTAAGAATTTCTCTCTCTTTCACTGTCTTTGTTTTACGGGTTTTTAAAAGTAATTTATTTTTATAATGGGGTTTAGCTGCTTTTCACGGCTGTGTTTATGCGGCTTTACACCCACTTGACTCACTTCCAGACAGATATCAATATATAGGTTTTAAGATTCTTACTAGTCACATATATTCTTGTGCGGTGAATAGGGGGTGTTGAGTCCAGTTCACTGAGCAAGGAGTAGGTCTTGTCTATTACATATTGGGTGTATGGAACGGTATCTGAGCGAATTTGAACCCCTTGTTTTATGCATCACCCCACCTCACCTTTCCCGTTAAGCAGCCATAGTGTGTTTTCTAAACGTGTGACTCTGTTCTGTTTTGTAATTCAGTTCAAGTGTAGCGGTTTTTACATTCCCTCTATAAGTGATATCTTATGATAAGTGTCTTTTTCTGTGTGACTTATTTCACTTAGAATCGTCATACCTAAATCCACTCATCTTGCTTCTACTAGCCTTATGACATTGATTTCATGTCTGAGTGATATTCCTTTGTACATAAGGACCACAACTTCTTTATCCATTTTTCTCTTTCCTGGGATATTTAAGGTGTCATGAAGTGGAGGTTCTTGTCAACATAGCAGCCCTAAACATTGGGGTGCCTGTGTCTTGCTGATTTTTAGTTTTCCCAATTTATACGCCCATGAGTGGACGTGCCCTATGCTCCCTAAGCTGTGTTTTTTCGATGTTTCAGGACACACCGTACACTTCTCTAGAGTGGCTGTTGGCAATTTACATCCCGCCCATCAGCGTAGCAAGGCTGCCATTTCTCCATGGCCTGTCCTGCATTTCTGGTTTTGACACTTTTTGCAGCATGGCCCTTTTGACCGATGGGAAGCGAGACCTCTTTGTAGCGCTGATTTGCCTTTCCAGGTTGCTTGGTTGGCCAAAAAGGGCGTATGCGTTTTTTCCTGAATATATTCAGGAAAAAACGCATACGCCCTTTTTGGCCAAGGGCATCATTGTCGACGTTTTGCCGCTTTTCATGTGCTTTAAAGGCGATTCGAATCTACCTCCTGAAATCTGCTTCCTGCAATTCTGCCTTGCTTTCAAATCCTCTTCGTTGCCTTCCCTCAATATATCTGTGGATGAGAGTTATCATTTATAACTCTGCGGGTTTGTGAATTGCAGTGTCCCTGAGCTCCATTTTTCAACTCGCTTTTTTGGGAGCTGGCCACAAAAGCCCGAGATTGCCTCAGGCCTTATTCTGGTTCCTGGCGGCAGGCTGAGCCTGTGGTTAATTCTTCTTCCTGATGGGAAAATAGAGTGACCTGTGCCTCTACCAACACCTAGATCTAGTCTCTCATTGGTTGCCCCTCTTCCCGTTCATCCTCAGGACAAATTGCAACCTGTAGGGAACAGGAGCTTAAAGGTGCTGATTCTCCAAGTAGGGAGATTGCTAGTAAAGTAGCTGGAAAGGCGAACCCTAGCACAAGGAGATGAGAAATGGGGTGCGTTTTAGAAACCTTTCAAAATCACACGGTGTACCATCTTCTGGGTTTCTCATGCATGTTTTCGATGTAGGAAGATGCCCTTGAACCTGGAGATTTGGGACCCATGGGATGGGTACCACGCAGTATTACTTTAAAGGGTCTGAGTTTGCTCTCCCAACCTCACCCAACCTCTCAGCCCCAAGAGTGTCCACCCTTATGTCTCATCCAGGTGTGGGTCTAGATATGGTCAATCCAGGTTGCATCACAGCCCCTGAACAAATTTTGTAAGAATTTCTCTCTCTTTCACTGTCTTTGTTTTACGGGTTTTTAAAAGTAATTTATTTTTATAATGGGGTTTAGCTGCTTTTCACGGCTGTGTTTATGCGGCTTTACACCCACTTGGCTCACTTCCAGAGAGATATCAATACATAGGTTTTACGATTCTTACTAGTCAGATATATTCTTGTGCGGTGAATAGGGGGTGTTGAGTCCAGTTCACTGAGCAAGGAGTAGGTCTTGTCTATTACATATTGGGTGTATGGAACGGTATCTGAGCGAATTTGAACCCCTTGTTTTATGCATCACCCCACCTCACCTTTCCCGTTAAGCAGCCATAGTGTGTTTTCTAAACGTGTGACTCTGTTCTGTTTTGTAATTCAGTTCAAGTGTAGCGGTTTTTACATTCCCTCTATAAGTGATAGCTTATGATAAGTGTCTTTTTCTGTGTGACTTATTTCACTTAGAATCGTCATACCTAAATCCACTCATCTTGCTTCTACTAGCCTTATGACATTGATTTCATGTCTGAGGGATATTCCTTTGTACATAAGGACCACAACTTCTTTATCCATTTATCTCTTTCCTGGGATATTTAAGGTGTCATGAAGTGGAGGTTCTTGTCAACATAGCAGCCCTAAACATTGGGGTGCCTGTGTCTTGCTGATTTTTAGTTTTCCCAATTTATACGCCCATGAGTGGATGTGCCCTATGCTCCCTAAGCTGTGTTTTTTCGATGTTTCAGGACACACCGTACACTTCTCCAGAGTGGCTTTTGGCAATTTACATCCCGCCCATTAGCGTAGCAAGGCTGCCATTTCTCCATGGCCTGTCCTGCATTTCTGGTTTTGTCACTTTTTGCAGCATGGCCCTTTTGACCGATGGGAAGCGAGACTTCTTTGTAGCGCTGATTTGCCTTTCCAGGTTGCTTGGTTGGCCAAAAAGGGCGTATGCGTTTTTTCCTGAATATATTCAGGAAAAAACGCATACGCCCTTTTTGGCCAAGGGCATCACTGTCGACGTTTTGCCGCTTTTCATGTGCTTTAAAGGCCATTCGAATCTACCTCCTGAAATCTCTTTCCTGCAATTCTGCCTTGCTTTCAAATCCTCTTCGTTGCCTTCCCTCAATATATCTGTGGATGAGAGTTATCATTTATAACTCTGCGGGTTTGTGAATTGCAGTGTCCCTGAGCTCCATTTTTCAACTCGCTTTTTTGGGAGCTGGCCGCAAAAGCGCGGGATTGCCTCAGGCCCTATTCTGGTTCCTGGAGGCAGGCAGAGCCTGTGGTTAATTCTTCTTCCTGATGGGAAAATAGAGTGACCTGTGCCTGTCCCAACACCTAGATCTAGTCTCTCATTGGTTGCCCCTCTTCCCGTTCATCCTCAGGACAAATTGCAACCTGTAGGGAACAGGAGCTTAAAGGTGCTGATTCTCCAAGTAGGGAGATTGCTAGTAAAGTAGCTGGAAAGGCGAACCCGAGCACAAGGAGATGAGAAATTGGGTGCGTTTTAGAAACCTTTCAAAATCACATGGTGTACCATCTTCTGGGTTTCTCATGCATGTTTTCGATGTAGGAAGATGCCATTGAACCTGGAGATTTGGGACCCATGGGATGGGTACCACGCAGTATTACTTTAAAGGGTCTGAGTTTGCTCACCCAACCTCACCCAACCTCTCAGCCCCAAGAGTGTCCACCCTTATGTCTCATCCCGGTGTGGGTCTAGATATGGTCAATCCAGGTTGCATCACAGCCTCTGAACGAATTTTGTAAGAATTTCTCTCTCTTTCACTGTCTTTGTTTTACGGGTTTTTAAAAGTAATTTATTTTTATAATGGGGTTTAGCTGCTTTTCACGGCTGTGATTATGCGGCTTTACACCCACTTGACTCACTTCCAGACAGATATCAATATATAGGTTTTAAGATTCTTACTAGTCACATATATTCTTGTGCGGTGAATAGGGGGTGTTGAGTCCAGTTCACTGAGCAAGGAGTAGGTCTTGTCTATTACATATTGGGTGTATGGAACGGTATCTGAGCGAATTTGAAACCCTTGTTTTATGCATCACCCCACCTCACCTTTCCCGTTAAGCAGCCATAGTGTGTTTTCTAAACGTGTGACTCTGTTCTGTTTTGTAATTCAGTTCAAGTGTAGCGGTTTTTACATTCCCTCTATAAGTGATATCTTATGATAAGTGTCTTTTTCTGTGTGACTTATTTCACTTAGAATCGTCATACCTAAATCCACTCATCTTGCTTCTACTAGCCTTATGACATTGATTTCATGTCTGAGTGATATTCCTTTGTACATAAGGACCACAACTTCTTTATCCATTTTTCTCTTTCCTGGGATATTTAAGGTGTCATGAAGTGGAGGTTCTTGTCAACATAGCAGCCCTAAACATTGGGGTGCCTGTGTCTTGCTGATTTTTAGTTTTCCCAATTTATACGCCCATGAGTGGACGTGCCCTATGCTCCCTAAGCTGTGTTTTTTCGATGTTTCAGGACACACCGTACACTTCTCTAGAGTGGCTGTTGGCAATTTACATCCCGCCCATCAGCGTAGCAAGGCTGCCATTTCTCCATGGCCTGTCCTGCATTTCTGGTTTTGACACTTTTTGCAGCATGGCCCTTTTGACCGATGGGAAGCGAGACCTCTTTGTAGCGCTGATTTGCCTTTCCAGGTTGCTTGGTTGGCCAAAAAGGGCGTATGCGTTTTTTCCTGAATATATTCAGGAAAAAACGCATACGCCCTTTTTGGCCAAGGGCATCACTGTCGACGTTTTGCCGCTTTTCATGTGCTTTAAAGGCCATTCGAATCTACCTCCTGAAATCTCTTTCCTGCAATTCTGCCTTGCTTTCAAATCCTCTTCGTTGCCTTCCCTCAATATATCTGTGGATGAGAGTTATCATTTATAACTCTGCGGGTTTGTGAATTGCAGTGTCCCTGAGCTCCATTTTTCAACTCGCTTTTTTGGGAGCTGGCCGCAAAAGCGCGGGATTGCCTCAGGCCCTATTCTGGTTCCTGGAGGCAGGCAGAGCCTGTGGTTAATTCTTCTTCCTGATGGGAAAATAGAGTGACCTGTGCCTGTCCCAACACCTAGATCTAGTCTCTCATTGGTTGCCCCTCTTCCCGTTCATCCTCAGGACAAATTGCAACCTGTAGGGAACAGGAGCTTAAAGGTGCTGATTCTCCAAGTAGGGAGATTGCTAGTAAAGTAGCTGGAAAGGCGAACCCGAGCACAAGGAGATGAGAAATTGGGTGCGTTTTAGAAACCTTTCAAAATCACATGGTGTACCATCTTCTGGGTTTCTCATGCATGTTTTCGATGTAGGAAGATGCCATTGAACCTGGAGATTTGGGACCCATGGGATGGGTACCACGCAGTATTACTTTAAAGGGTCTGAGTTTGCTCACCCAACCTCACCCAACCTCTCAGCCCCAAGAGTGTCCACCCTTATGTCTCATCCCGGTGTGGGTCTAGATATGGTCAATCCAGGTTGCATCACAGCCTCTGAACGAATTTTGTAAGAATTTCTCTCTCTTTCACTGTCTTTGTTTTACGGGTTTTTAAAAGTAATTTATTTTTATAATGGGGTTTAGCTGCTTTTCACGGCTGTGATTATGCGGCTTTACACCCACTTGACTCACTTCCAGACAGATATCAATATATAGGTTTTAAGATTCTTACTAGTCACATATATTCTTGTGCGGTGAATAGGGGGTGTTGAGTCCAGTTCACTGAGCAAGGAGTAGGTCTTGTCTATTACATATTGGGTGTATGGAACGGTATCTGAGCGAATTTGAAACCCTTGTTTTATGCATCACCCCACCTCACCTTTCCCGTTAAGCAGCCATAGTGTGTTTTCTAAACGTGTGACTCTGTTCTGTTTTGTAATTCAGTTCAAGTGTAGCGGTTTTTACATTCCCTCTATAAGTGATATCTTATGATAAGTGTCTTTTTCTGTGTGACTTATTTCACTTAGAATCGTCATACCTAAATCCACTCATCTTGCTTCTACTAGCCTTATGACATTGATTTCATGTCTGAGTGATATTCCTTTGTACATAAGGACCACAACTTCTTTATCCATTTTTCTCTTTCCTGGGATATTTAAGGTGTCATGAAGTGGAGGTTCTTGTCAACATAGCAGCCCTAAACATTGGGGTGCCTGTGTCTTGCTGATTTTTAGTTTTCCCAATTTATACGCCCATGAGTGGACGTGCCCTATGCTCCCTAAGCTGTGTTTTTTCGATGTTTCAGGACACACCGTACACTTCTCTAGAGTGGCTGTTGGCAATTTACATCCCGCCCATCAGCGTAGCAAGGCTGCCATTTCTCCATGGCCTGTCCTGCATTTCTGGTTTTGACACTTTTTGCAGCATGGCCCTTTTGACCGATGGGAAGCGAGACTTCTTTGTAGCGCTGATTTGCCTTTCCAGGTTGCTTGGTTGGCCAAAAAGGGCGTATGCGTTTTTTCCTGAATATATTCAGGAAAAAACGCATACGCCCTTTTTGGCCAAGGGCATCATTGTCGACGTTTTGCCGCTTTTCATGTGCTTTAAAGGCGATTCGAATCTACCTCCTGAAATCTGCTTCCTGCAATTCTGCCTTGCTTTCAAATCCTCTTCGTTGCCTTCCCTCAATATATCTGTGGATGAGAGTTATCATTTATAACTCTGCGGGTTTGTGAATTGCAGTGTCCCTGAGCTCCATTTTTCAACTCGCTTTTTTGGGAGCTGGCCACAAAAGCCCGAGATTGCCTCAGGCCTTATTCTGGTTCCTGGCGGCAGGCTGAGCCTGTGGTTAATTCTTCTTCCTGATGGGAAAATAGAGTGACCTGTGCCTCTACCAACACCTAGATCTAGTCTCTCATTGGTTGCCCCTCTTCCCGTTCATCCTCAGGACAAATTGCAACCTGTAGGGAACAGGAGCTTAAAGGTGCTGATTCTCCAAGTAGGGAGATTGCTAGTAAAGTAGCTGGAAAGGCGAACCCTAGCACAAGGAGATGAGAAATGGGGTGCGTTTTAGAAACCTTTCAAAATCACACGGTGTACCATCTTCTGGGTTTCTCATGCATGTTTTCGATGTAGGAAGATGCCCTTGAACCTGGAGATTTGGGACCCATGGGATGGGTACCACGCAGTATTACTTTAAAGGGTCTGAGTTTGCTCTCCCAACCTCACCCAACCTGTCAGCCCCAAGAGTGTCCACCCTTATGTCTCATCCAGGTGTGGGTCTAGATATGGTCAATCCAGGTTGCATCACAGCCCCTGAACAAATTGTGTAAGAATTTCTCTCTCTTTCACTGTCTTTGTTTTACGGGTTTTTAAAAGTAATTTATTTTTATAATGGGGTTTAGCTGCTTTTCACGGCTGTGTTTATGCGGCTTTACACCCACTTGGCTCACTTCCAGAGAGATATCAATACATAGGTTTTACGATTCTTACTAGTCAGATATATTCTTGTGCGGTGAATAGGGGGTGTTGAGTCCAGTTCACTGAGCAAGGAGTAGGTCTTGTCTATTACATATTGGGTGTATGGAACGGTATCTGAGCGAATTTGAACCCCTTGTTTTATGCATCACCCCACCTCACCTTTCCCGTTAAGCAGCCATAGTGTGTTTTCTAAACGTGTGACTCTGTTCTGTTTTGTAATTCAGTTCAAGTGTAGCGGTTTTTACATTCCCTCTATAAGTGATAGCTTATGATAAGTGTCTTTTTCTGTGTGACTTATTTCACTTAGAATCGTCATACCTAAATCCACTCATCTTGCTTCTACTAGCCTTATGACATTGATTTCATGTCTGAGGGATATTCCTTTGTACATAAGGACCACAACTTCTTTATCCATTTATCTCTTTCCTGGGATATTTAAGGTGTCATGAAGTGGAGGTTCTTGTCAACATAGCAGCCCTAAACATTGGGGTGCCTGTGTCTTGCTGATTTTTAGTTTTCCCAATTTATACGCCCATGAGTGGATGTGCCCTATGCTCCCTAAGCTGTGTTTTTTCGATGTTTCAGGACACACCGTACACTTCTCCAGAGTGGCTTTTGGCAATTTACATCCCGCCCATTAGCGTAGCAAGGCTGCCATTTCTCCATGGCCTGTACTGCATTTCTGGTTTTGTCACTTTTTGCAGCATGGCCCTTTTGACCGATGGGAAGCGAGACTTCTTTGTAGCGCTGATTTGCCTTTCCAGGTTGCTTGGTTGGCCAAAAAGGGCGTATGCGTTTTTTCCTGAATATATTCAGGAAAAAACGCTTACGCCCTTTTTGGCCAAGGGCATCACTGTCGACGTTTTGCCACTTTTCATGTGCTTTAAAGGCGATTCGAATCTACCTCCTGAAACCTGTTTCCTGCAATTCTGCCTTGCTTTCAAATCCTCTTCGTTGCCTTCCCTCAATATATCTGTGGATGAGAGTTATCATTTATAACTCTGCAGGTTTGTGAATTGCAGTGCCCCTGAGCTCCATTTTTCAACTGTCTTTTTTGGGAGCTGGCCGCAAAAGCACAGGATTGCCTCAGGCCCTATTCTGGTTCCCGGCGGCAGGCTGAGCCTGTGTTTAATTCTTCTTCCTGATGGGAAATTAGAGTGACCTGTGCCTGTCCCAACACCTAGATCTAGTCTCTCATTGGTTGCCCCTCTTCCCGTTCATCCTCAGGACAAATTGCAACCTGTAGGGAACAGGAGCTTAAAGGTGCTGATTCTCCAAGTAGGGAGATTGCTAGTAAAGTAGCTGGAAAGGCGAACCCGAGCACAAGGAGATGAGAAATTGGGTGCGTTTTAGAAACCTTTCAAAATCACACGGTGTACCATCTTCTGGGTTTCTCATGCATGTTTTCGATGTAGGAAGATGCCCTTGAACCTGGAGATTTGGGACCCATGGGATGGGTACCACACAGTATTACTTTAAAGGATCTGCGTTTGCTCACCCAACCTCACCCAACCTCTAAGCCCCAAGAGTGTCCACCCTTATGTCTCATCCAGCTGTGGGTCTAGATATGGTCAATCCAGGTTGCATCACAGCCTCTGAACGAATTTTGTAAGAATTTCTCTCTCTTTCACTGTCTTTGTTTTACGGGTTTTTAAAAGTAATTTATTTTTATAATGGGGTTTAGCTGCTTTTCACGGCTGTGTTTATGCGGCTTTACACCCACTTGACTCACTTCCAGACAGATATCAATATATAGGTTTTAAGATTCTTACTAGTCACATATATTCTTGTGCGGTGAATAGGGGGTGTTGAGTCCAGTTCACTGAGCAAGGAGTAGGTCTTGTCTATTACATATTGGGTGTATGGAACGGTATCTGAGCGAATTTGAAACCCTTGTTTTATGCATCACCCCACCTCACCTTTCCCGTTAAGCAGCCATAGTGTGTTTTCTAAACGTGTGACTCTCTTCTGTTTTGTAATTCAGTTCAAGTGTAGCGGTTTTTACATTCCCTCTATAAGTGATATCTTATGATAAGTGTCTTTTTCTGTGTGACTTATTTCACTTAGAATCGTCATACCTAAATCCACTCATCTTGCTTCTACTAGCCTTATGACATTGATTTCATGTCTGAGTGATATTCCTTTGTACATAAGGACCACAACTTCTTTATCCATTTTTCTCTTTCCTGGGATATTTAAGGTGTCATGAAGTGGAGGTTCTTGTCAACATAGCAGCCCTAAACATTGGGGTGCCTGTGTCTTGCTGATTTTTAGTTTTCCCAATTTATACGCCCATGAGTGGACGTGCCCTATGCTCCCTAAGCTGTGTTTTTTCGATGTTTCAGGACACACCGTACACTTCTCTAGAGTGGCTGTTGGCAATTTACATCCCGCCCATCAGCGTAGCAAGGCTGCCATTTCTCCTTGGCCTGTCCTGCATTTCTGGTTTTGACACTTTTTGCAGCATGGCCCTTTTGACCGATGGGAAGCGAGACCTCTTTGTAGCGCTGATTTGCCTTTCCAGGTTGCTTGGTTGGCCAAAAAGGGCGTATGCGTTTTTTCCTGAATATATTCAGGAAAAAACGCATACGCCCTTTTTGGCCAAGGGCATCATTGTCGACGTTTTGCCGCTTTTCATGTGCTTTAAAGGCGATTCGAATCTACCTCCTGAAATCTGCTTCCTGCAATTCTGCCTTGCTTTCAAATCCTCTTCGTTGCCTTCCCTCAATATATCTGTGGATGAGAGTTATCATTTATAACTCTGCGTGTTTGTGAATTGCAGTGTCCCTGAGCTCCATTTTTCAACTCGCTTTTTTGGGAGCTGGCCACAAAAGCGCGAGATTGCCTCAGGCCTTATTCTGGTTCCTGGCGGCAGGCTGAGCCTGTGGTTAATTCTTCTTCCTGATGGGAAAATAGAGTGACTTGTGCCTCTACCAACACCTAGATCTAGTCTCTCATTGGTTGCCCCTCTTCCCGTTCATCCTCAGGACAAATTGCAACCTGTAGGGAACAGAAGCTTAAAGGTGCTGATTCTCCAAGTAGGGAGATTGCTAGTAAAGTAGCTGGAAAGGCGAACCCTAGCACAAGGAGATGAGAAATGGGGTGCGTTTTAGAAACCTTTCAAAATCACACGGTGTACCATCTTCTGGGTTTCTCATGCATGTTTTCGATGTAGGAAGATGCCCTTGAACCTGGAGATTTGGGACCCATGGGATGGGTACCACGCAGTATTACTTTAAAGGGTCTGAGTTTGCTCTCCCAACCTCACCCAACCTCTCAGCCCCAAGAGTGTCCACCCTTATGTCTCATCCAGGTGTGGGTCTAGATATGGTCAATCCAGGTTGCATCACAGCCCCTGAAAGAATTTTGTAAGAATTTCTCTCTCTTTCACTGTCTTTGTTTTACGGGTTTTTAAAAGTAATTTATTTTTATAATGGGGTTTAGCTGCTTTTCACGGCTGTGTTTATGCGGCTTTACACCCACTTGACTCACTTCCAGAGAGATATCAATACATAGGTTTTACGATTCTTACTAGTCACATATATTCTTGTGCGGTGAATAGGGGGTGTTGAGTCCAGTTCACTGAGCAAGGAGTAGGTCTTGTCTATTACATATTGGGTGTATGGAACGGTATCTGAGCGAATTTGAAACCCTTGTTTTATGCATCACCCCACCTCACCTTTCCCGTTAAGCAGCCATAGTGTGTTTTCTAAACGTGTGACTCTGTTCTGTTTTGTAATTCAGTTCAAGTGTAGCGGTTTTTACATTCCCTCTATAAGTGATATCTTATGATAAGTGTCTTTTTCTGTGTGACTTATTTCACTTAGAATCGTCATACCTAAATCCACTCATCTTGCTTCTACTAGCCTTATGACATTGATTTCATGTCTGAGTGATATTCCTTTGTACATAAGGACCACAACTTCTTTATCCATTTTTCTCTTTCCTGGGATATTTAAGGTGTCATGAAGTGGAGGTTCTTGTCAACATAGCAGCCCTAAACATTGGGGTGCCTGTGTCTTGCTGATTTTTAGTTTTCCCAATTTATACGCCCATGAGTGGATGTGCCCTATGCTCCCTAAGCTGTGTTTTTTCGATGTTTCAGGACACACCGTACACTTCTCCAGAGTGGCTTTTGGCAATTTACATCCCGCCCATTAGCGTAGCAAGGCTGCCATTTCTCCATGGCCTGTACTGCATTTCTGGTTTTGTCACTTTTTGCAGCATGGCCCTTTTGACCGATGGGAAGCGAGACTTCTTTGTAGCGCTGATTTGCCTTTCCAGGTTGCTTGGTTGGCCAAAAAGGGCGTATGCGTTTTTTCCTGAATATATTCAGGAAAAAACGCTTACGCCCTTTTTGGCCAAGGGCATCACTGTCGACGTTTTGCCACTTTTCATGTGCTTTAAAGGCGATTCGAATCTACCTCCTGAAACCTGTTTCCTGCAATTCTGCCTTGCTTTCAAATCCTCTTCGTTGCCTTCCCTCAATATATCTGTGGATGAGAGTTATCATTTATAACTCTGCAGGTTTGTGAATTGCAGTGCCCCTGAGCTCCATTTTTCAACTGTCTTTTTTGGGAGCTGGCCGCAAAAGCACGGGATTGCCTCAGGCCCTATTCTGGTTCCCGGCGGCAGGCTGAGCCTGTGTTTAATTCTTCTTCCTGATGGGAAATTAGAGTGACCTGTGCCTGTCCCAACACCTAGATCTAGTCTCTCATTGGTTGCCCCTCTTCCCGTTCATCCTCAGGACAAATTGCAACCTGTAGGGAACAGGAGCTTAAAGGTGCTGATTCTCCAAGTAGGGAGATTGCTAGTAAAGTAGCTGGAAAGGCGAACCCGAGCACAAGGAGATGAGAAATTGGGTGCGTTTTAGAAACCTTTCAAAATCACACGGTGTACCATCTTCTGGGTTTCTCATGCATGTTTTCGATGTAGGAAGATGCCCTTGAACCTGGAGATTTGGGACCCATGGGATGGGTACCACACAGTATTACTTTAAAGGATCTGCGTTTGCTCACCCAACCTCACCCAACCTCTAAGCCCCAAGAGTGTCCACCCTTATGTCTCATCCAGCTGTGGGTCTAGATATGGTCAATCCAGGTTGCATCACAGCCTCTGAACGAATTTTGTAAGAATTTCTCTCTCTTTCACTGTCTTTGTTTTACGGGTTTTTAAAAGTAATTTATTTTTATAATGGGGTTTAGCTGCTTTTCACGGCTGTGTTTATGCGGCTTTACACCCACTTGACTCACTTCCAGACAGATATCAATATATAGGTTTTAAGATTCTTACTAGTCACATATATTCTTGTGCGGTGAATAGGGGGTGTTGAGTCCAGTTCACTGAGCAAGGAGTAGGTCTTGTCTATTACATATTGGGTGTATGGAACGGTATCTGAGCGAATTTGAAACCCTTGTTTTATGCATCACCCCACCTCACCTTTCCCGTTAAGCAGCCATAGTGTGTTTTCTAAACGTGTGACTCTGTTCTGTTTTGTAATTCAGTTCAAGTGTAGCGGTTTTTACATTCCCTCTATAAGTGATATCTTATGATAAGTGTCTTTTTCTGTGTGACTTATTTCACTTAGAATCGTCATACCTAAATCCACTCATCTTGCTTCTACTAGCCTTATGACATTGATTTCATGTCTGAGTGATATTCCTTTGTACATAAGGACCACAACTTCTTTATCCATTTTTCTCTTTCCTGGGATATTTAAGGTGTCATGAAGTGGAGGTTCTTGTCAACATAGCAGCCCTAAACATTGGGGTGCCTGTGTCTTGCTGATTTTTAGTTTTCCCAATTTATACGCCCATGAGTGGACGTGCCCTATGCTCCCTAAGCTGTGTTTTTTCGATGTTTCAGGACACACCGTACACTTCTCTAGAGTGGCTGTTGGCAATTTACATCCCGCCCATCAGCGTAGCAAGGCTGCCATTTCTCCATGGCCTGTCCTGCATTTCTGGTTTTGACACTTTTTGCAGCATGGCCCTTTTGACCGATGGGAAGCGAGACCTCTTTGTAGCGCTGATTTGCCTTTCCAGGTTGCTTGGTTGGCCAAAAAGGGCGTATGCGTTTTTTCCTGAATATATTCAGGAAAAAACGCATACGCCCTTTTTGGCCAAGGGCATCATTGTCGACGTTTTGCCGCTTTTCATGTGCTTTAAAGGCGATTCGAATCTACCTCCTGAAATCTGCTTCCTGCAATTCTGCCTTGCTTTCAAATCCTCTTCGTTGCCTTCCCTCAATATATCTGTGGATGAGAGTTATCATTTATAACTCTGCGGGTTTGTGAATTGCAGTGTCCCTGAGCTCCATTTTTCAACTCGCTTTTTTGGGAGCTGGCCACAAAAGCCCGAGATTGCCTCAGGCCTTATTCTGGTTCCTGGCGGCAGGCTGAGCCTGTGGTTAATTCTTCTTCCTGATGGGAAAATAGAGTGACCTGTGCCTCTACCAACACCTAGATCTAGTCTCTCATTGGTTGCCCCTCTTCCCGTTCATCCTCAGGACAAATTGCAACCTGTAGGGAACAGGAGCTTAAAGGTGCTGATTCTCCAAGTAGGGAGATTGCTAGTAAAGTAGCTGGAAAGGCGAACCCTAGCACAAGGAGATGAGAAATGGGGTGCGTTTTAGAAACCTTTCAAAATCACACGGTGTACCATCTTCTGGGTTTCTCATGCATGTTTTCGATGTAGGAAGATGCCCTTGAACCTGGAGATTTGGGACCCATGGGATGGGTACCACGCAGTATTACTTTAAAGGGTCTGAGTTTGCTCTCCCAACCTCACCCAACCTCTCAGCCCCAAGAGTGTCCACCCTTATGTCTCATCCAGGTGTGGGTCTAGATATGGTCAATCCAGGTTGCATCACAGCCCCTGAACAAATTTTGTAAGAATTTCTCTCTCTTTCACTGTCTTTGTTTTACGGGTTTTTAAAAGTAATTTATTTTTATAATGGGGTTTAGCTGCTTTTCACGGCTGTGTTTATGCGGCTTTACACCCACTTGGCTCACTTCCAGAGAGATATCAATACATAGGTTTTACGATTCTTACTAGTCAGATATATTCTTGTGCGGTGAATAGGGGGTGTTGAGTCCAGTTCACTGAGCAAGGAGTAGGTCTTGTCTATTACATATTGGGTGTATGGAACGGTATCTGAGCGAATTTGAACCCCTTGTTTTATGCATCACCCCACCTCACCTTTCCCGTTAAGCAGCCATAGTGTGTTTTCTAAA
Source organism: Eschrichtius robustus (assembly GCF_028021215.1). Taxonomy (NCBI): domain Eukaryota; kingdom Metazoa; phylum Chordata; class Mammalia; order Artiodactyla; family Eschrichtiidae; genus Eschrichtius; species Eschrichtius robustus. The sequence continues at coordinate 1,333,259 of NW_027175171.1, forward strand.
CGTGTGACTCTGTTCTGTTTTGTAATTCAGTTCAAGTGTAGCGGTTTTTACATTCCCTCTATAAGTGATAGCTTATGATAAGTGTCTTTTTCTGTGTGACTTATTTCACTTAGAATCGTCATACCTAAATCCACTCATCTTGCTTCTACTAGCCTTATGACATTGATTTCATGTCTGAGGGATATTCCTTTGTACATAAGGACCACAACTTCTTTATCCATTTATCTCTTTCCTGGGATATTTAAGGTGTCATGAAGTGGAGGTTCTTGTCAACATAGCAGCCCTAAACATTGGGGTGCCTGTGTCTTGCTGATTTTTAGTTTTCCCAATTTATACGCCCATGAGTGGATGTGCCCTATGCTCCCTAAGCTGTGTTTTTTCGATGTTTCAGGACACACCGTACACTTCTCCAGAGTGGCTTTTGGCAATTTACATCCCGCCCATTAGCGTAGCAAGGCTGCCATTTCTCCATGGCCTGTCCTGCATTTCTGGTTTTGTCACTTTTTGCAGCATGGCCCTTTTGACCGATGGGAAGCGAGACTTCTTTGTAGCGCTGATTTGCCTTTCCAGGTTGCTTGGTTGGCCAAAAAGGGCGTATGCGTTTTTTCCTGAATATATTCAGGAAAAAACGCATACGCCCTTTTTGGCCAAGGGCATCACTGTCGACGTTTTGCCGCTTTTCATGTGCTTTAAAGGCCATTCGAATCTACCTCCTGAAATCTCTTTCCTGCAATTCTGCCTTGCTTTCAAATCCTCTTCGTTGCCTTCCCTCAATATATCTGTGGATGAGAGTTATCATTTATAACTCTGCGGGTTTGTGAATTGCAGTGTCCCTGAGCTCCATTTTTCAACTCGCTTTTTTGGGAGCTGGCCGCAAAAGCGCGGGATTGCCTCAGGCCCTATTCTGGTTCCTGGAGGCAGGCAGAGCCTGTGGTTAATTCTTCTTCCTGATGGGAAAATAGAGTGACCTGTGCCTGTCCCAACACCTAGATCTAGTCTCTCATTGGTTGCCCCTCTTCCCGTTCATCCTCAGGACAAATTGCAACCTGTAGGGAACAGGAGCTTAAAGGTGCTGATTCTCCAAGTAGGGAGATTGCTAGTAAAGTAGCTGGAAAGGCGAACCCGAGCACAAGGAGATGAGAAATTGGGTGCGTTTTAGAAACCTTTCAAAATCACATGGTGTACCATCTTCTGGGTTTCTCATGCATGTTTTCGATGTAGGAAGATGCCATTGAACCTGGAGATTTGGGACCCATGGGATGGGTACCACGCAGTATTACTTTAAAGGGTCTGAGTTTGCTCACCCAACCTCACCCAACCTCTCAGCCCCAAGAGTGTCCACCCTTATGTCTCATCCCGGTGTGGGTCTAGATATGGTCAATCCAGGTTGCATCACAGCCTCTGAACGAATTTTGTAAGAATTTCTCTCTCTTTCACTGTCTTTGTTTTACGGGTTTTTAAAAGTAATTTATTTTTATAATGGGGTTTAGCTGCTTTTCACGGCTGTGTTTATGCGGCTTTACACCCACTTGACTCACTTCCAGACAGATATCAATATATAGGTTTTAAGATTCTTACTAGTCACATATATTCTTGTGCGGTGAATAGGGGGTGTTGAGTCCAGTTCACTGAGCAAGGAGTAGGTCTTGTCTATTACATATTGGGTGTATGGAACGGTATCTGAGCGAATTTGAAACCCTTGTTTTATGCATCACCCCACCTCACCTTTCCCGTTAAGCAGCCATAGTGTGTTTTCTAAACGTGTGACTCTGTTCTGTTTTGTAATTCAGTTCAAGTGCAGCGGTTTTTACATTCCCTCTATAAGTGATATCTTATGATAAGTGTCTTTTTCTGTGTGACTTATTTCACTTAGAATCGTCATACCTAAATCCACTCATCTTGCTTCTACTAGCCTTATGACATTGATTTCATGTCTGAGTGATATTCCTTTGTACATAAGGACCACAACTTCTTTATCCATTTTTCTCTTTCCTGGGATATTTAAGGTGTCATGAAGTGGAGGTTCTTGTCAACATAGCAGCCCTAAACATTGGGGTGCCTGTGTCTTGCTGATTTTTAGTTTTCCCAATTTATACGCCCATGAGTGGACGTGCCCTATGCTCCCTAAGCTGTGTTTTTTCGATGTTTCAGGACACACCGTACACTTCTCTAGAGTGGCTGTTGGCAATTTACATCCCGCCCATCAGCGTAGCAAGGCTGCCATTTCTCCATGGCCTGTCCTGCATTTCTGGTTTTGACACTTTTTGCAGCATGGCCCTTTTGACCGATGGGAAGCGAGACCTCTTTGTAGCGCTGATTTGACTTTCCAGGTTGCTTGGTTGGCCAAAAAGGGCGTATGCGTTTTTTCCTGAATATATTCAGGAAAAAACGCATACGCCCTTTTTGGCCAAGGGCATCATTGTCGACGTTTTGCCGCTTTTCATGTGCTTTAAAGGCGATTCGAATCTACCTCCTGAAATCTGCTTCCTGCAATTCTGCCTTGCTTTCAAATCCTCTTCGTTGCCTTCCCTCAATATATCTGTGGATGAGAGTTATCATTTATAACTCTGCGGGTTTGTGAATTGCAGTGTCCCTGAGCTCCATTTTTCAACTCGCTTTTTTGGGAGCTGGCCACAAAAGCGCGAGATTGCCTCAGGCCTTATTCTGGTTCCTGGCGGCAGGCTGAGCCTGTGGTTAATTCTTCTTCCTGATGGGAAAATAGAGTGACCTGTGCCTCTACCAACACCTAGATCTAGTCTCTCATTGGTTGCCCCTCTTCCCGTTCATCCTCAGGACAAATTGCAACCTGTAGGGAACAGAAGCTTAAAGGTGCTGATTCTCCAAGTAGGGAGATTGCTAGTAAAGTAGCTGGAAAGGCGAACCCTAGCACAAAGAGATGAGAAATGGGGTGCGTTTTAGAAACCTTTCAAAATCACACGGTGTACCATCTTCTGGGTTTCTCATGCATGTTTTCGATGTAGGAAGATGCCCTTGAACCTGGAGATTTGGGACCCATGGGATGGGTACCACGCAGTATTACTTTAAAGGGTCTGAGTTTGCTCTCCCAACCTCACCCAACCTCTCAGCCCCAAGAGTGTCCACCCTTATGTCTCATCCAGGTGTGGGTCTAGATATGGTCAATCCAGGTTGCATCACAGCCCCTGAACGAATTTTGTAAGAATTTCTCTCTCTTTCACTGTCTTTGTTTTACGGGTTTTTAAAAGTAATTTATTTTTATAATGGGGTTTAGCTGCTTTTCACGGCTGTGTTTATGCGGCTTTACACCCACTTGACTCACTTCCAGAGAGATATCAATACATAGGTTTTACGATTCTTACTAGTCACATATATTCTTGTGCGGTGAATAGGGGGTGTTGAGTCCAGTTCACTGAGCAAGGAGTAGGTCTTGTCTATTACATATTGGGTGTATGGAACAGTATCTGAGCGAATTTGAAACCCTTGTTTTATGCATCACCCCACCTCACCTTTCCCGTTAAGCAGCCATAGTGTGTTTTCTAAACGTGTGACTCTGTTCTGTTTTGTAATTCAGTTCAAGTGTAGCGGTTTTTACATTCCCTCTATAAGTGATATCTTATGATAAGTGTCTTTTTCTGTGTGACTTATTTCACTTAGAATCGTCATACCTAAATCCACTCATCTTGCTTCTACTAGCCTTATGACATTGATTTCATGTCTGAGGGATATTCCTTTGTACATAAGGACCACAACTTCTTTATCCATTTATCTCTTTCCTGGGATATTTAAGGTGTCATGAAGTGGAGGTTCTTGTCAACATAGCAGCCCTAAACATTGGGGTGCCTGTGTCTTGCTGATTTTTAGTTTTCCCAATTTATACGCCCATGAGTGGATGTGCCCTATGCTCCCTAAGCTGTGTTTTTTCGATGTTTCAGGACACACCGTACACTTCTCCAGAGTGGCTTTTGGCAATTTACATCCCGCCCATTAGCGTAGCAAGGCTGCCATTTCTCCATGGCCTGTCCTGCATTTCTGGTTTTGTCACTTTTTGCAGCATGGCCCTTTTGACCGATGGGAAGCGAGACTTCTTTGTAGCGCTGATTTGCCTTTCCAGGTTGCTTGGTTGGCCAAAAAGGGCGTATGCGTTTTTTCCTGAATATATTCAGGAAAAAACGCATACGCCCTTTTTGGCCAAGGGCATCACTGTCGACGTTTTGCCGCTTTTCATGTGCTTTAAAGGCCATTCGAATCTACCTCCTGAAATCTCTTTCCTGCAATTCTGCCTTGCTTTCAAATCCTCTTCGTTGCCTTCCCTCAATATATCTGTGGATGAGAGTTATCATTTATAACTCTGCGGGTTTGTGAATTGCAGTGTCCCTGAGCTCCATTTTTCAACTCGCTTTTTTGGGAGCTGGCCGCAAAAGCGCGGGATTGCCTCAGGCCCTATTCTGGTTCCTGGAGGCAGGCAGAGCCTGTGGTTAATTCTTCTTCCTGATGGGAAAATAGAGTGACCTGTGCCTGTCCCAACACCTAGATCTAGTCTCTCATTGGTTGCCCCTCTTCCCGTTCATCCTCAGGACAAATTGCAACCTGTAGGGAACAGGAGCTTAAAGGTGCTGATTCTCCAAGTAGGGAGATTGCTAGTAAAGTAGCTGGAAAGGTGAACCCGAGCACAAGGAGATGAGAAATTGGGTGCGTTTTAGAAACCTTTCAAAATCACATGGTGTACCATCTTCTGGGTTTCTCATGCATGTTTTCGATGTAGGAAGATGCCATTGAACCTGGAGATTTGGGACCCATGGGATGGGTACCACGCAGTATTACTTTAAAGGGTCTGAGTTTGCTCACCCAACCTCACCCAACCTCTCAGCCCCAAGAGTGTCCACCCTTATGTCTCATCCCGGTGTGGGTCTAGATATGGTCAATCCAGGTTGCATCACAGCCTCTGAACGAATTTTGTAAGAATTTCTCTCTCTTTCACTGTCTTTGTTTTACGGGTTTTTAAAAGTAATTTATTTTTATAATGGGGTTTAGCTGCTTTTCACGGCTGTGTTTATGCGGCTTTACACCCACTTGACTCACTTCCAGACAGATATCAATATATAGGTTTTAAGATTCTTACTAGTCACATATATTCTTGTGCGGTGAATAGGGGGTGTTGAGTCCAGTTCACTGAGCAAGGAGTAGGTCTTGTCTATTACATATTGGGTGTATGGAACGGTATCTGAGCGAATTTGAAACCCTTGTTTTATGCATCACCCCACCTCACCTTTCCCGTTAAGCAGCCATAGTGTGTTTTCTAAACGTGTGACTCTGTTCTGTTTTGTAATTCAGTTCAAGTGTAGCGGTTTTTACATTCCCTCTATAAGTGATATCTTATGATAAGTGTCTTTTTCTGTGTGACTTATTTCACTTAGAATCGTCATACCTAAATCCACTCATCTTGCTTCTACTAGCCTTATGACATTGATTTCATGTCTGAGTGATATTCCTTTGTACATAAGGACCACAACTTCTTTATCCATTTTTCTCTTTCCTGGGATATTTAAGGTGTCATGAAGTGGAGGTTCTTGTCAACATAGCAGCCCTAAACATTGGGGTGCCTGTGTCTTGCTGATTTTTAGTTTTCCCAATTTATACGCCCATGAGTGGACGTGCCCTATGCTCCCTAAGCTGTGTTTTTTCGATGTTTCAGGACACACCGTACACTTCTCTAGAGTGGCTGTTGGCAATTTACATCCCGCCCATCAGCGTAGCAAGGCTGCCATTTCTCCATGGCCTGTCCTGCATTTCTGGTTTTGACACTTTTTGCAGCATGGCCCTTTTGACCGATGGGAAGCGAGACCTCTTTGTAGCGCTGATTTGACTTTCCAGGTTGCTTGGTTGGCCAAAAAGGGCGTATGCGTTTTTTCCTGAATATATTCAGGAAAAAACGCATACGCCCTTTTTGGCCAAGGGCATCATTGTCGACGTTTTGCCGCTTTTCATGTGCTTTAAAGGCGATTCGAATCTACCTCCTGAAATCTGCTTCCTGCAATTCTGCCTTGCTTTCAAATCCTCTTCGTTGCCTTCCCTCAATATATCTGTGGATGAGAGTTATCATTTATAACTCTGCGGGTTTGTGAATTGCAGTGTCCCTGAGCTCCATTTTTCAACTCGCTTTTTTGGGAGCTGGCCACAAAAGCGCGAGATTGCCTCAGGCCTTATTCTGGTTCCTGGCGGCAGGCTGAGCCTGTGGTTAATTCTTCTTCCTGATGGGAAAATAGAGTGACCTGTGCCTCTACCAACACCTAGATCTAGTCTCTCATTGGTTGCCCCTCTTCCCGTTCATCCTCAGGACAAATTGCAACCTGTAGGGAACAGAAGCTTAAAGGTGCTGATTCTCCAAGTAGGGAGATTGCTAGTAAAGTAGCTGGAAAGGCGAACCCTAGCACAAGGAGATGAGAAATGGGGTGCGTTTTAGAAACCTTTCAAAATCACACGGTGTACCATCTTCTGGGTTTCTCATGCATGTTTTCGATGTAGGAAGATGCCCTTGAACCTGGAGATTTGGGACCCATGGGATGGGTACCACGCAGTATTACTTTAAAGGGTCTGAGTTTGCTCTCCCAACCTCACCCAACCTCTCAGCCCCAAGAGTGTCCACCCTTATGTCTCATCCAGGTGTGGGTCTAGATATGGTCAATCCAGGTTGCATCACAGCCCCTGAACGAATTTTGTAAGAATTTCTCTCTCTTTCACTGTCTTTGTTTTACGGGTTTTTAAAAGTAATTTATTTTTATAATGGGGTTTAGCTGCTTTTCACGGCTGTGTTTATGCGGCTTTACACCCACTTGACTCACTTCCAGAGAGATATCAATACATAGGTTTTACGATTCTTACTAGTCACATATATTCTTGTGCGGTGAATAGGGGGTGTTGAGTCCAGTTCACTGAGCAAGGAGTAGGTCTTGTCTATTACATATTGGGTGTATGGAACAGTATCTGAGCGAATTTGAAACCCTTGTTTTATGCATCACCCCACCTCACCTTTCCCGTTAAGCAGCCATAGTGTGTTTTCTAAACGTGTGACTCTGTTCTGTTTTGTAATTCAGTTCAAGTGTAGCGGTTTTTACATTCCCTCTATAAGTGATATCTTATGATAAGTGTCTTTTTCTGTGTGACTTATTTCACTTAGAATCGTCATACCTAAATCCACTCATCTTGCTTCTACTAGCCTTATGACATTGATTTCATGTCTGAGTGATATTCCATTGTACATAAGGACCACAACTTCTTTATCCATTTTTCTCTTTCCTGGGATATTTAAGGTGTCATGAAGTGGAGGTTCTTGTCAACATAGCAGCCCTAAACATTGGGGTGCCTGTGTCTTGCTGATTTTTAGTTTTCCCAATTTATACGCCCATGAGTGGACGTGCCCTATGCTCCCTAAGCTGTGTTTTTTCGATGTTTCAGGACACACCGTACACTTCTCCAGAGTGGCTTTTGGCAATTTACATCCCGCCCATCAGCGTAGCAAGGCTGCCATTTCTCCATGGCCTGTACTGCATTTCTGGTTTTGACACTTTTGGCAGCATGGCCCTTTTGACCGATGGGAAGCGAGACTTCTTTGTAGCGCTGATTTGCCTTTCCAGGTTGCTTGGTTGGCCAAAAAGGGCGTATGCGTTTTTTCCTGAATATATTCAGGAAAAAACGCATACGCCCTTTTTGGCCAAGGGCATCATTGTCGACGTTTTGCCGCTTTTCATGTGCTTTAAAGGCCATTCGAATCTACCTCCTGAAATCTCTTTCCTGCAATTCTGCCTTGCTTTCAAATCCTCTTCGTTGCCTTCCCTCAATATATCTGTGGATGAGAGTTATCATTTATAACTCTGCGGGTTTGTGAATTGCAGTGTCCCTGAGCTCCATTTTTCAACTCGCTTTTTTGGGAGCTGGCCGCAAAAGCGCGGGATTGCCTCAGGCCCTATTCTGGTTCCTGGAGGCAGGCAGAGCCTGTGGTTAATTCTTCTTCCTGATGGGAAAATAGAGTGACCTGTGCCTGTCCCAACACCTAGATCTAGTCTCTCATTGGTTGCCCCTCTTCCCGTTCATCCTCAGGACAAATTGCAACCTGTAGGGAACAGGAGCTTAAAGGTGCTGATTCTCCAAGTAGGGAGATTGCTAGTAAAGTAGCTGGAAAGGCGAACCCGAGCACAAGGAGATGAGAAATTGGGTGCGTTTTAGAAACCTTTCAAAATCACACGGTGCACCATCTTCTGGGTTTCTCATGCATGTTTTCGATGTAGGAAGATGCCCTTGAACCTGGAGATTTGGGACCCATGGGATGGGTACCACACAGTATTACTTTAAAGGGTCTGCGTTTGCTCACCCAACCTCACCCAACCTCTAAGCCCCAAGAGTGTCCACCCTTATGTCTCATCCAGCTGTGGGTCTAGATATGGTCAATCCAGGTTGCATCACAGCCTCTGAACGAATTTTGTAAGAATTTCTCTCTCTTTCACTGTCTTTGTTTTACGGGTTTTTAAAAGTAATTTATTTTTATAATGGGGTTTAGCTGCTTTTCACGGCTGTGTTTATGCAGCTTTACACCCACTTGACACACTTCCAGAGAGATATCAATACATAGGTTTTACGATTCTTACTAGTCACATATATTCTTGTGCGGTGAATAGGGGTTGTTAAGTCCAGTTCACTGAGCAAGGAGTAGGTCTTGTCTATTACATATTGGGTGTATGGAACAGTATCTGAGCGAATTTGAAACCCTTGTTTTATGCATCACCCCACCTCACCTTTCCCGTTAAGCAGCCATAGTGTGTTTTCTAAACGTGTGACTCTGTTCTGTTTTATAATTCAGTTCAAGTGTAGCGGTTTTTACATTCCCTCTATAAGTGTTATCTTATGATAAGTGTCTTTTTCTGTGTGACTTATTTCACTTAGAATCGTCATACCTAAATCCACTCATCTTGCTTCTACTAGCCTTATGACATTGATTTCATGTCTGAGTGATATTCCTTTGTACATAAGGACCACAACTTCTTTATCCATTTTTCTCTTTCCTGGGATATTTAAGGTGTCATGAAGTGGAGGTTCTTGTCAACATAGCAGCCCTAAACATTGGGGTGCCTGTGTCTTGCTGATTTTTAGTTTTCCCAATTTATACGCCCATGAGTGGACGTGCCCTATGCTCCCTAAGCTGTGTTTTTTCGATGTTTCAGGACACACCGTACACTTCTCTAGATTGGCTGTTGGCAATTTACATACCGCCCATCAGCGTAGCAAGGCTGCCATTTCTCCATGGCCTGTCCTGCATTTCTGGTTTTGACACTTTTTGCAGCATGGCCCTTTTGACCGATGGGAAGCGAGACTTCTTTGTAGCGCTGATTTGCCTTTCCAGGTTGCTTGGTTGGCCAAAAAGGGCGTATGCGTTTTTTCCTGAATATATTCAGGAAAAAACGCATACGCCCTTTTTAGCCAAGGGCATCACTGTCGACGGTTTCCCACTTTTCATGTGCTTTAAAGGCCATTCGAATCTACCTCCTGAAACCTGTTTCCTGCAATTCTGCCTTGCTTTCAAATCCTCTTCGTTGCCTTCCCTCAATATATCTGTGGATGAGAGTTATCATTTATAACTCTGCAGGTTTGTGAATTGCAGTGCCCCTGAGCTCCATTTTTCAACTCGCTTTTTTGGGAGCTGGCCGCAAAAGCACGGGATTGCCTCAGGCCCTATTCTGGTTCCCGGCGGCAGGCTGAGCCTGTGTTTAATTCTTCTTCCTGATGGGAAATTAGAGTGACCTGTGCCTGTCCCAACACCTAGATCTAGTCTCTCATTTGTTGCCCCTCTTCCCGTTCATCCTCAGGACAAATTGCCACCTGTAGGGAACAGGAGCTTAAAGGTGCTGATTCTCCAAGTAGGGAGATTGCTAGTAAAGTAGCTGGAAAGGCGAACCCGAGCACAAGGAGATGAGAAATTGGGTGCGTTTTAGAAACCTTTCAAAATCACACGGTGTACCATCTTCTGGGTTTCTCATGCATGTTTTCGATGTAGGAAGATGCCCTTGAACCTGGAGATTTGGGACCCATGGGATGGGTACCACACAGTATTACTTTAAAGGATCTGCGTTTGCTCACCCAACCTCACCCAACCTCTAAGCCCCAAGAGTGTCCACCCTTATGTCTCATCCAGCTGTGGGTCTAGATATGGTCAATCCAGGTTGCATCACAGCCTCTGAACGAATTTTGTAAGAATTTCTCTCTCTTTCACTGTCTTTGTTTTACGGGTTTTTAAAAGTAATTTATTTTTATAATGGGGTTTAGCTGCTTTTCACGGCTGTGTTTATGCGGCTTTACACCCACTTGACTCACTTCCAGACAGATATCAATATATAGGTTTTAAGATTCTTACTAGTCACATATATTCTTGTGCGGTGAATAGGGGGTGTTGAGTCCAGTTCACTGAGCAAGGAGTAGGTCTTGTCTATTACATATTGGGTGTATGGAACGGTATCTGAGCGAATTTGAACCCCTTGTTTTATGCATCACCCCACCTCACCTTTCCCGTTAAGCAGCCATAGTGTGTTTTCTAAACGTGTGACTCTGTTCTGTTTTGTAATTCAGTTCAAGTGTAGCGGTTTTTACATTCCCTCTATAAGTGATATCTTATGATAAGTGTCTTTTTCTGTGTGACTTATTTCACTTAGAATCGTCATACCTAAATCCACTCATCTTGCTTCTACTAGCCTTATGACATTGATTTCATGTCTGAGTGATATTCCTTTGTACATAAGGACCACAACTTCTTTATCCATTTTTCTCTTTCCTGGGATATTTAAGGTGTCATGAAGTGGAGGTTCTTGTCAACATAGCAGCCCTAAACATTGGGGTGCCTGTGTCTTGCTGATTTTTAGTTTTCCCAATTTATACGCCCATGAGTGGACGTGCCCTATGCTCCCTAAGCTGTGTTTTTTCGATGTTTCAGGACACACCGTACACTTCTCTAGAGTGGCTGTTGGCAATTTACATCCCGCCCATCAGCGTAGCAAGGCTGCCATTTCTCCATGGCCTGTCCTGCATTTCTGGTTTTGACACTTTTTGCAGCATGGCCCTTTTGACCGATGGGAAGCGAGACCTCTTTGTAGCGCTGATTTGCCTTTCCAGGTTGCTTGGTTGGCCAAAAAGGGCGTATGCGTTTTTTCCTGAATATGTTCAGGAAAAAACGCATACGCCCTTTTTGGCCAAGGGCATCATTGTCGACGTTTTGCCGCTTTTCATGTGCTTTAAAGGCGATTCGAATCTACCTCCTGAAATCTGCTTCCTGCAATTCTGCCTTGCTTTCAAATCCTCTTCGTTGCCTTCCCTCAATATATCTGTGGATGAGAGTTATCATTTATAACTCTGCGGGTTTGTGAATTGCAGTGTCCCTGAGCTCCATTTTTCAACTCGCTTTTTTGGGAGCTGGCCACAAAAGCCCGAGATTGCCTCAGGCCTTATTCTGGTTCCTGGCGGCAGGCTGAGCCTGTGGTTAATTCTTCTTCCTGATGGGAAAATAGAGTGACCTGTGCCTCTACCAACACCTAGATCTAGTCTCTCATTGGTTGCCCCTCTTCCCGTTCATCCTCAGGACAAATTGCAACCTGTAGGGAACAGGAGCTTAAAGGTGCTGATTCTCCAAGTAGGGAGATTGCTAGTAAAGTAGCTGGAAAGGCGAACCCTAGCACAAGGAGATGAGAAATGGGGTGCGTTTTAGAAACCTTTCAAAATCACACGGTGTACCATCTTCTGGGTTTCTCATGCATGTTTTCGATGTAGGAAGATGCCCTTGAACCTGGAGATTTGGGACCCATGGGATGGGTACCACGCAGTATTACTTTAAAGGGTCTGAGTTTGCTCTCCCAACCTCACCCAACCTCTCAGCCCCAAGAGTGTCCACCCTTATGTCTCATCCAGGTGTGGGTCTAGATATGGTCAATCCAGGTTGCATCACAGCCCCTGAACGAATTTTGTAAGAATTTCTCTCTCTTTCACTGTCTTTGTTTTACGGGTTTTTAAAAGTAATTTATTTTTATAATGGGGTTTAGCTGCTTTTCACGGCTGTGTTTATGCGGCTTTACACCCACTTGGCTCACTTCCAGAGAGATATCAATACATAGGTTTTACGATTCTTACTAGTCAGATATATTCTTGTGCGGTGAATAGGGGGTGTTGAGTCCAGTTCACTGAGCAAGGAGTAGGTCTTGTCTATTACATATTGGGTGTATGGAACGGTATCTGAGCGAATTTGAACCCCTTGTTTTATGCATCACCCCACCTCACCTTTCCCGTTAAGCAGCCATAGTGTGTTTTCTAAACGTGTGACTCTGTTCTGTTTTGTAATTCAGTTCAAGTGTAGCGGTTTTTACATTCCCTCTATAAGTGATAGCTTATGATAAGTGTCTTTTTCTGTGTGACTTATTTCACTTAGAATCGTCATACCTAAATCCACTCATCTTGCTTCTACTAGCCTTATGACATTGATTTCATGTCTGAGGGATATTCCTTTGTACATAAGGACCACAACTTCTTTATCCATTTATCTCTTTCCTGGGATATTTAAGGTGTCATGAAGTGGAGGTTCTTGTCAACATAGCAGCCCTAAACATTGGGGTGCCTGTGTCTTGCTGATTTTTAGTTTTCCCAATTTATACGCCCATGAGTGGATGTGCCCTATGCTCCCTAAGCTGTGTTTTTTCGATGTTTCAGGACACACCGTACACTTCTCCAGAGTGGCTTTTGGCAATTTACATCCCGCCCATTAGCGTAGCAAGGCTGCCATTTCTCCATGGCCTGTACTGCATTTCTGGTTTTGTCACTTTTTGCAGCATGGCCCTTTTGACCGATGGGAAGCGAGACTTCTTTGTAGCGCTGATTTGCCTTTCCAGGTTGCTTGGTTGGCCAAAAAGGGCGTATGCGTTTTTTCCTGAATATATTCAGGAAAAAACGCTTACGCCCTTTTTGGCCAAGGGCATCACTGTCGACGTTTTGCCACTTTTCATGTGCTTTAAAGGCGATTCGAATCTACCTCCTGAAACCTGTTTCCTGCAATTCTGCCTTGCTTTCAAATCCTCTTCGTTGCCTTCCCTCAATATATCTGTGGATGAGAGTTATCATTTATAACTCTGCAGGTTTGTGAATTGCAGTGCCCCTGAGCTCCATTTTTCAACTGTCTTTTTTGGGAGCTGGCCGCAAAAGCACAGGATTGCCTCAGGCCCTATTCTGGTTCCCGGCGGCAGGCTGAGCCTGTGTTTAATTCTTCTTCCTGATGGGAAATTTAATGTGACCTGTGCCTGTCCCAACACCTAGATCTAGTCTCTCATTGGTTGCCCCTCTTCCCGTTCATCCTCAGGACAAATTGCAACCTGTAGGGAACAGGAGCTTAAAGGTGCTGATTCTCCAAGTAGGGAGATTGCTAGTAAAGTAGCTGGAAAGGCGAACCCGAGCACAAGGAGATGAGAAATTGGGTGCGTTTTAGAAACCTTTCAAAATCACACGGTGTACCATCTTCTGGGTTTCTCATGCATGTTTTCGATGTAGGAAGATGCCCTTGAACCTGGAGATTTGGGACCCATGGGATGGGTACCACACAGTATTACTTTAAAGGATCTGCGTTTGCTCACCCAACCTCACCCAACCTCTAAGCCCCAAGAGTGTCCACCCTTATGTCTCATCCAGCTGTGGGTCTAGATATGGTCAATCCAGGTTGCATCACAGCCTCTGAACGAATTTTGTAAGAATTTCTCTCTCTTTCACTGTCTTTGTTTTACGGGTTTTTAAAAGTAATTTATTTTTATAATGGGGTTTAGCTGCTTTTCACGGCTGTGTTTATGCGGCTTTACACCCACTTGACTCACTTCCAGACAGATATCAATATATAGGTTTTAAGATTCTTACTAGTCACATATATTCTTGTGCGGTGAATAGGGGGTGTTGAGTCCAGTTCACTGAGCAAGGAGTAGGTCTTGTCTATTACATATTGGGTGTATGGAACGGTATCTGAGCGAATTTGAAACCCTTGTTTTATGCATCACCCCACCTCACCTTTCCCGTTAAGCAGCCATAGTGTGTTTTCTAAACGTGTGACTCTCTTCTGTTTTGTAATTCAGTTCAAGTGTAGCGGTTTTTACATTCCCTCTATAAGTGATATCTTATGATAAGTGTCTTTTTCTGTGTGACTTATTTCACTTAGAATCGTCATACCTAAATCCACTCATCTTGCTTCTACTAGCCTTATGACATTGATTTCATGTCTGAGTGATATTCCTTTGTACATAAGGACCACAACTTCTTTATCCATTTTTCTCTTTCCTGGGATATTTAAGGTGTCATGAAGTGGAGGTTCTTGTCAACATAGCAGCCCTAAACATTGGGGTGCCTGTGTCTTGCTGATTTTTAGTTTTCCCAATTTATACGCCCATGAGTGGACGTGCCCTATGCTCCCTAAGCTGTGTTTTTTCGATGTTTCAGGACACACCGTACACTTCTCTAGAGTGGCTGTTGGCAATTTACATCCCGCCCATCAGCGTAGCAAGGCTGCCATTTCTCCTTGGCCTGTCCTGCATTTCTGGTTTTGACACTTTTTGCAGCATGGCCCTTTTGACCGATGGGAAGCGAGACCTCTTTGTAGCGCTGATTTGCCTTTCCAGGTTGCTTGGTTGGCCAAAAAGGGCGTATGCGTTTTTTCCTGAATATATTCAGGAAAAAACGGATACGCCCTTTTTGGCCAAGGGCATCATTGTCGACGTTTTGCCGCTTTTCATGTGCTTTAAAGGCGATTCGAATCTACCTCCTGAAATCTGCTTCCTGCAATTCTGCCTTGCTTTCAAATCCTCTTCGTTGCCTTCCCTCAATATATCTGTGGATGAGAGTTATCATTTATAACTCTGCGTGTTTGTGAATTGCAGTGTCCCTGAGCTCCATTTTTCAACTCGCTTTTTTGGGAGCTGGCCACAAAAGCGCGAGATTGCCTCAGGCCTTATTCTGGTTCCTGGCGGCAGGCTGAGCCTGTGGTTAATTCTTCTTCCTGATGGGAAAATAGAGTGACTTGTGCCTCTACCAACACCTAGATCTAGTCTCTCATTGGTTGCCCCTCTTCCCGTTCATCCTCAGGACAAATTGCAACCTGTAGGGAACAGAAGCTTAAAGGTGCTGATTCTCCAAGTAGGGAGATTGCTAGTAAAGTAGCTGGAAAGGCGAACCCTAGCACAAGGAGATGAGAAATGGGGTGCGTTTTAGAAACCTTTCAAAATCACACGGTGTACCATCTTCTGGGTTTCTCATGCATGTTTTCGATGTAGGAAGATGCCCTTGAACCTGGAGATTTGGGACCCATGGGATGGGTACCACGCAGTATTACTTTAAAGGGTCTGAGTTTGCTCTCCCAACCTCACCCAACCTCTCAGCCCCAAGAGTGTCCACCCTTATGTCTCATCCAGGTGTGGGTCTAGATATGGTCAATCCAGGTTGCATCACAGCCCCTGAAAGAATTTTGTAAGAATTTCTCTCTCTTTCACTGTCTTTGTTTTACGGGTTTTTAAAAGTAATTTATTTTTATAATGGGGTTTAGCTGCTTTTCACGGCTGTGTTTATGCGGCTTTACACCCACTTGACTCACTTCCAGAGAGATATCAATACATAGGTTTTACGATTCTTACTAGTCACATATATTCTTGTGCGGTGAATAGGGGGTGTTGAGTCCAGTTCACTGAGCAAGGAGTAGGTCTTGTCTATTACATATTGGGTGTATGGAACGGTATCTGAGCGAATTTGAAACCCTTGTTTTATGCATCACCCCACCTCACCTTTCCCGTTAAGCAGCCATAGTGTGTTTTCTAAACGTGTGACTCTGTTCTGTTTTGTAATTCAGTTCAAGTGTAGCGGTTTTTACATTCCCTCTATAAGTGATATCTTATGATAAGTGTCTTTTTCTGTGTGACTTATTTCACTTAGAATCGTCATACCTAAATCCACTCATCTTGCTTCTACTAGCCTTATGACATTGATTTCATGTCTGAGTGATATTCCTTTGTACATAAGGACCACAACTTCTTTATCCATTTTTCTCTTTCCTGGGATATTTAAGGTGTCATGAAGTGGAGGTTCTTGTCAACATAGCAGCCCTAAACATTGGGGTGCCTGTGTCTTGCTGATTTTTAGTTTTCCCAATTTATACGCCCATGAGTGGATGTGCCCTATGCTCCCTAAGCTGTGTTTTTTCGATGTTTCAGGACACACCGTACACTTCTCCAGAGTGGCTTTTGGCAATTTACATCCCGCCCATTAGCGTAGCAAGGCTGCCATTTCTCCATGGCCTGTACTGCATTTCTGGTTTTGTCACTTTTTGCAGCATGGCCCTTTTGACCGATGGGAAGCGAGACTTCTTTGTAGCGCTGATTTGCCTTTCCAGGTTGCTTGGTTGGCCAAAAAGGGCGTATGCGTTTTTTCCTGAATATATTCAGGAAAAAACGCTTACGCCCTTTTTGGCCAAGGGCATCACTGTCGACGTTTTGCCACTTTTCATGTGCTTTAAAGGCGATTCGAATCTACCTCCTGAAACCTGTTTCCTGCAATTCTGCCTTGCTTTCAAATCCTCTTCGTTGCCTTCCCTCAATATATCTGTGGATGAGAGTTATCATTTATAACTCTGCAGGTTTGTGAATTGCAGTGCCCCTGAGCTCCATTTTTCAACTGTCTTTTTTGGGAGCTGGCCGCAAAAGCACGGGATTGCCTCAGGCCCTATTCTGGTTCCCGGCGGCAGGCTGAGCCTGTGTTTAATTCTTCTTCCTGATGGGAAATTAGAGTGACCTGTGCCTGTCCCAACACCTAGATCTAGTCTCTCATTGGTTGCCCCTCTTCCCGTTCATCCTCAGGACAAATTGCAACCTGTAGGGAACAGGAGCTTAAAGGTGCTGATTCTCCAAGTAGGGAGATTGCTAGTAAAGTAGCTGGAAAGGCGAACCCGAGCACAAGGAGATGAGAAATGGGGTGCGTTTTAGAAACCTTTCAAAATCACACGGTGTACCATCTTCTGGGTTTCTCATGCATGTTTTCGATGTAGGAAGATGCCCTTGAACCTGGAGATTTGGGACCCATGGGATGGGTACCACACAGTATTACTTTAAAGGATCTGCGTTTGCTCACCCAACCTCACCCAACCTCTAAGCCCCAAGAGTGTCCACCCTTATGTCTCATCCAGCTGTGGGTCTAGATATGGTCAATCCAGGTTGCATCACAGCCTCTGAACGAATTTTGTAAGAATTTCTCTCTCTTTCACTGTCTTTGTTTTACGGGTTTTTAAAAGTAATTTATTTTTATAATGGGGTTTAGCTGCTTTTCACGGCTGTGTTTATGCGGCTTTACACCCACTTGACTCACTTCCAGACAGATATCAATATATAGGTTTTAAGATTCTTACTAGTCACATATATTCTTGTGCGGTGAATAGGGGGTGTTGAGTCCAGTTCACTGAGCAAGGAGTAGGTCTTGTCTATTACATATTGGGTGTATGGAACGGTATCTGAGCGAATTTGAAACCCTTGTTTTATGCATCACCCCACCTCACCTTTCCCGTTAAGCAGCCATAGTGTGTTTTCTAAACGTGTGACTCTGTTCTGTTTTGTAATTCAGTTCAAGTGTAGCGGTTTTTACATTCCCTCTATAAGTGATATCTTATGATAAGTGTCTTTTTCTGTGTGACTTATTTCACTTAGAATCGTCATACCTAAATCCACTCATCTTGCTTCTACTAGCCTTATGACATTGATTTCATGTCTGAGTGATATTCCTTTGTACATAAGGACCACAACTTCTTTATCCATTTTTCTCTTTCCTGGGATATTTAAGGTGTCATGAAGTGGAGGTTCTTGTCAACATAGCAGCCCTAAACATTGGGGTGCCTGTGTCTTGCTGATTTTTAGTTTTCCCAATTTATACGCCCATGAGTGGACGTGCCCTATGCTCCCTAAGCTGTGTTTTTTCGATGTTTCAGGACACACCGTACACTTCTCTAGAGTGGCTGTTGGCAATTTACATCCCGCCCATCAGCGTAGCAAGGCTGCCATTTCTCCATGGCCTGTCCTGCATTTCTGGTTTTGACACTTTTTGCAGCATGGCCCTTTTGACCGATGGGAAGCGAGACCTCTTTGTAGCGCTGATTTGCCTTTCCAGGTTGCTTGGTTGGCCAAAAAGGGCGTATGCGTTTTTTCCTGAATATATTCAGGAAAAAACGCATACGCCCTTTTTGGCCAAGGGCATCATTGTCGACGTTTTGCCGCTTTTCATGTGCTTTAAAGGCGATTCGAATCTACCTCCTGAAATCTGCTTCCTGCAATTCTGCCTTGCTTTCAAATCCTCTTCGTTGCCTTCCCTCAATATATCTGTGGATGAGAGTTATCATTTATAACTCTGCGGGTTTGTGAATTGCAGTGTCCCTGAGCTCCATTTTTCAACTCGCTTTTTTGGGAGCTGGCCACAAAAGCGCGAGATTGCCTCAGGCCTTATTCTGGTTCCTGGCGGCAGGCTGAGCCTGTGGTTAATTCTTCTTCCTGATGGGAAAATAGAGTGACTTGTGCCTCTACCAACACCTAGATCTAGTCTCTCATTGGTTGCCCCTCTTCCCGTTCATCCTCAGGACAAATTGCAACCTGTAGGGAACAGAAGCTTAAAGGTGCTGATTCTCCAAGTAGGGAGATTGCTAGTAAAGTAGCTGGAAAGGCGAACCCTAGCACAAGGAGATGAGAAATGGGGTGCGTTTTAGAAACCTTTCAAAATCACACGGTGTACCATCTTCTGGGTTTCTCATGCATGTTTTCGATGTAGGAAGATGCCCTTGAACCTGGAGATTTGGGACCCATGGGATGGGTACCACGCAGTATTACTTTAAAGGGTCTGAGTTTGCTCTCCCAACCTCACCCAACCTCTCAGCCCCAAGAGTGTCCACCCTTATGTCTCATCCAGGTGTGGGTCTAGATATGGTCAATCCAGGTTGCATCACAGCCCCTGAACGAATTTTGTAAGAATTTCTCTCTCTTTCACTGTCTTTGTTTTACGGGTTTTTAAAAGTAATTTATTTTTATAATGGGGTTTAGCTGCTTTTCACGGCTGTGTTTATGCGGCTTTACACCCACTTGACTCACTTCCAGAGAGATATCAATACATAGGTTTTACGATTCTTACTAGTCACATATATTCTTGTGCGGTGAATAGGGGGTGTTGAGTCCAGTTCACTGAGCAAGGAGTAGGTCTTGTCTATTACATATTGGGTGTATGGAACAGTATCTGAGCGAATTTGAAACCCTTGTTTTATGCATCACCCCACCTCACCTTTCCCGTTAAGCAGCCATAGTGTGTTTTCTAAACGTGTGACTCTGTTCTGTTTTGTAATTCAGTTCAAGTGTAGCGGTTTTTACATTCCCTCTATAAGTGATATCTTATGATAAGTGTCTTTTTCTGTGTGACTTATTTCACTTAGAATCGTCATACCTAAATCCACTCATCTTGCTTCTACTAGCCTTATGACATTGATTTCATGTCTGAGTGATATTCCTTTGTACATAAGGACCACAACTTCTTTATCCATTTTTCTCTTTCCTGGGATATTTAAGGTGTCATGAAGTGGAGGTTCTTGTCAACATAGCAGCCCTAAACATTGGGGTGCCTGTGTCTTGCTGATTTTTAGTTTTCCCAATTTATACGCCCATGAGTGGACGTGCCCTATGCTCCCTAAGCTGTGTTTTTTCGATGTTTCAGGACACACCGTACACTTCTCCAGAGTGGCTTTTGGCAATTTACATCCCGCCCATCAGCGTAGCAAGGCTGCCATTTCTCCATGGCCTGTACTGCATTTCTGGTTTTGACACTTTTTGCAGCATGGCCCCTTTGACCGATGGGAAGCGAGACTTCTTTGTAGCGCTGATTTGCCTTTCCAGGTTGCTTGGTTGGCCAAAAAGGGCGTATGCGTTTTTTCCTGAATATATTCAGGAAAAAACGCATACGCCCTTTTTGGCCAAGGGCATCACTGTCGACGTTTTGCCGCTTTTCATGTGCTTTAAAGGCCATTCGAATCTACCTCCTGAAATCTCTTTCCTGCAATTCTGCCTTGCTTTCAAATCCTCTTCGTTGCCTTCCCTCAATATATCTGTGGATGAGAGTTATCATTTATAACTCTGCGGGTTTGTGAATTGCAGTGTCCCTGAGCTCCATTTTTCAACTCGCTTTTTTGGGAGCTGGCCGCAAAAGCGCGGGATTGCCTCAGGCCCTATTCTGGTTCCTGGAGGCAGGCAGAGCCTGTGGTTAATTCTTCTTCCTGATGGGAAAATAGAGTGACCTGTGCCTGTCCCAACACCTAGATCTAGTCTCTCATTGGTTGCCCCTCTTCCCGTTCATCCTCAGGACAAATTGCAACCTGTAGGGAACAGGAGCTTAAAGGTGCTGATTCTCCAAGTAGGGAGATTGCTAGTAAAGTAGCTGGAAAGGCGAACCCGAGCACAAGGAGATGAGAAATTGGGTGCGTTTTAGAAACCTTTCAAAATCACACGGTGCACCATCTTCTGGGTTTCTCATGCATGTTTTCGATGTAGGAAGATGCCCTTGAACCTGGAGATTTGGGACCCATGGGATGGGTACCACACAGTATTACTTTAAAGGGTCTGCGTTTGCTCACCCAACCTCACCCAACCTCTAAGCCCCAAGAGTGTCCACCCTTATGTCTCATCCAGCTGTGGGTCTAGATATGGTCAATCCAGGTTGCATCACAGCCTCTGAACGAATTTTGTAAGAATTTCTCTCTCTTTCACTGTCTTTGTTTTACGGGTTTTTAAAAGTAATTTATTTTTATAATGGGGTTTAGCTGCTTTTCACGGCTGTGTTTATGCAGCTTTACACCCACTTGACACACTTCCAGAGAGATATCAATACATAGGTTTTACGATTCTTACTAGTCACATATATTCTTGTGCGGTGAATAGGGGTTGTTGAGTCCAGTTCACTGAGCAAGGAGTAGGTCTTGTCTATTACATATTGGGTGTATGGAACAGTATCTGAGCGAATTTGAAACCCTTGTTTTATGCATCACCCCACCTCACCTTTCCCGTTAAGCAGCCATAGTGTGTTTTCTAAACGTGTGACTCTGTTCTGTTTTGTAATTCAGTTCAAGTGTAGCGGTTTTTACATTCCCTCTATAAGTGATATCTTATGATAAGTGTCTTTTTCTGTGTGACTTATTTCACTTAGAATCGTCATACCTAAATTCACTCATCTTGCTTCTACTAGCCTTATGACATTTATTTCATGTCTGAGTGATATTCCTTTGTACATAAGGACCACAACTTCTTTATCCATTTTTCTCTTTCCTGGGATATTTAAGGTGTCATGAAGTGGAGGTTCTTGTCAACATAGCAGCCCTAAACATTGGGGTGCCTGTGTCTTGCTGATTTTTAGTTTTCCCAATTTATACGCCCATGAGTGGACGTGCCCTATGCTCCCTAAGCTGTGTTTTTTCGATGTTTCAGGACACACCGTACACTTCTCTAGAGTGGCTGTTGGCAATTTACATCCCGCCCATCAGCGTAGCAAGGCTGCCATTTC
This sequence comes from Eschrichtius robustus, assembly GCF_028021215.1. Classification (NCBI taxonomy): domain Eukaryota; kingdom Metazoa; phylum Chordata; class Mammalia; order Artiodactyla; family Eschrichtiidae; genus Eschrichtius; species Eschrichtius robustus. The sequence continues at coordinate 1,354,847 of NW_027175171.1, forward strand.
TCCATGGCCTGTCCTGCATTTCTGGTTTTGACACTTTTTGCAGCATGGCCCTTTTGACCGATGGGAAGCGAGACCTCTTTGTAGCGCTGATTTGCCTTTCCAGGTTGCTTGGTTGGCCAAAAAGGGCGTATGCTTTTTTTCCTGAATATATTCAGGAAAAAACGCATACGCCCTTTTTGGCCAAGGGCATCATTGTCGACGTTTTGCCGCTTTTCATGTGCTTTAAAGGCGATTCGAATCTACCTCCTGAAATCTGCTTCCTGCAATTCTGCCTTGCTTTCAAATCCTCTTCGTTGCCTTCCCTCAATATATCTGTGGATGAGAGTTATCATTTATAACTCTGCGGGTTTGTGAATTGCAGTGTCCCTGAGCTCCATTTTTCAACTCGCTTTTTTGGGAGCTGGCCACAAAAGCGCGAGATTGCCTCAGGCCTTATTCTGGTTCCTGGCGGCAGGCTGAGCCTGTGGTTAATTCTTCTTCCTGATGGGAAAATAGAGTGACCTGTGCCTCTACCAACACCTAGATCTAGTCTCTCATTGGTTGCCCCTCTTCCCGTTCATCCTCAGGACAAATTGCAACCTGTAGGGAACAGGAGCTTAAAGGTGCTGATTCTCCAAGTAGGGAGATTGCTAGTAAAGTAGCTGGAAAGGCGAACCCTAGCACAAGGAGATGAGAAATGGGGTGCGTTTTAGAAACCTTTCAAAATCACACGGTGTACCATCTTCTGGGTTTCTCATGCATGTTTTCGATGTAGGAAGATGCCCTTGAACCTGGAGATTTGGGACCCATGGGATGGGTACCACGCAGTATTACTTTAAAGGGTCTGAGTTTGCTCTCCCAACCTCACCCAACCTCTCAGCCCCAAGAGTGTCCACCCTTATGTCTCATCCAGGTGTGGGTCTAGATATGGTCAATCCAGGTTGCATCACAGCCCCTGAACGAATTTTGTAAGAATTTCTCTCTCTTTCACTGTCTTTGTTTTACGGGTTTTTAAAAGTAATTTATTTTTATAATGGGGTTTAGCTGCTTTTCACGGCTGTGTTTATGCGGCTTTACACCCACTTGGCTCACTTCCAGAGAGATATCAATACATAGGTTTTACGATTCTTACTAGTCAGATATATTCTTGTGCGGTGAATAGGGGGTGTTGAGTCCAGTTCACTGAGCAAGGAGTAGGTCTTGTCTATTACATATTGGGTGTATGGAACGGTATCTGAGCGAATTTGAAACCCTTGTATTATGCATCACCCCACCTCACCTTTCCCGTTAAGCAGCCATAGTGTGTTTTCTAAACGTGTGACTCTGTTCTGTTTTGTAATTCATTTCAAGTGTAGCGGTTTTTACATTCCCTCTATAAGTGATAGCTTATGATAAGTGTCTTTTTCTGTGTGACTTATTTCACTTAGAATCGTCATACCTAAATCCACTCATCTTGCTTCTACTAGCCTTATGACATTGATTTCATGTCTGAGGGATATTCCTTTGTACATAAGGACCACAACTTCTTTATCCATTTATCTCTTTCCTGGGATATTTAAGGTGTCATGAAGTGGAGGTTCTTGTCAACATAGCAGCCCTAAACATTGGGGTGCCTGTGTCTTGCTGATTTTTAGTTTTCCCAATTTATACGCCCATGAGTGGATGTGCCCTATGCTCCCTAAGCTGTGTTTTTTCGATGTTTCAGGACACACCATACACTTCTCCAGAGTGGCTTTTGGCAATTTACATCCCGCCCATTAGCGTAGCAAGGCTGCCATTTCTCCATGGCCTGTACTGCATTTCTGGTTTTGTCACTTTTTGCAGCATGGCCCTTTTGACCGATGGGAAGCGAGACTTCTTTGTAGCGCTGATTTGCCTTTCCAGGTTGCTTGGTTGGCCAAAAAGGGCGTATGCGTTTTTTCCTGAATATATTCAGGAAAAAACGCTTACGCCCTTTTTGGCCAAGGGCATCACTGTCGACGTTTTGCCACTTTTCATGTGCTTTAAAGGCGATTCGAATCTACCTCCTGAAACCTGTTTCCTGCAATTCTGCCTTGCTTTCAAATCCTCTTCGTTGCCTTCCCTCAATATATCTGTGGATGAGAGTTATCATTTATAACTCTGCAGGTTTGTGAATTGCAGTGCCCCTGAGCTCCATTTTTCAACTGTCTTTTTTGGGAGCTGGCCGCAAAAGCACGGGATTGCCTCAGGCCCTATTCTGGTTCCCGGCGGCAGGCTGAGCCTGTGGTTAATTCTTCTTCCTGATGGGAAAATAGAGTGACCTGTGCCTCTACCAACACCTAGATCTAGTCTCTCATTGGTTGCCCCTCTTCCCGTTCATCCTCAGGACAAATTGCAACCTGTAGGGAACAGAAGCTTAAAGGTGCTGATTCTCCAAGTAGGGAGATTGCTAGTAAAGTAGCTGGAAAGGCGAACCCTAGCACAAGGAGATGAGAAATGGGGTGCGTTTTAGAAACCTTTCAAAATCACACGGTGTACCATCTTCTGGGTTTCTCATGCATGTTTTCGATGTAGGAAGATGCCCTTGAACCTGGAGATTTGGGACCCATGAGATGGGTACCACGCAGTATTACTTTAAAGGGTCTGAGTTTGCTCTCCCAACCTCACCCAACCTCTCAGCCCCAAGAGTGTCCACCCTTATGTCTCATCCAGGTGTGGGTCTAGATATGGTCAATCCAGGTTGCATCACAGCCCCTGAACGAATTTTGTAAGAATTTCTCTCTCTTTCACTGTCTTTGTTTTACGGGTTTTTAAAAGTAATTTATTTTTATAATGGGGTTTAGCTGCTTTTCACGGCTGTGTTTATGCGGCTTTACACCCACTTGACTCACTTCCAGAGAGATATCAATACATAGGTTTTACGATTCTTACTAGTCACATATATTCTTGTGCGGTGAATAGGGGGTGTTGAGTCCAGTTCACTGAGCAAGGAGTAGGTCTTGTCTATTACATATTGGGTGTATGGAACAGTATCTGAGCGAATTTGAAACCCTTGTTTTATGCATCACCCCACCTCACCTTTCCCGTTAAGCAGCCATAGTGTGTTTTCTAAACGTGTGACTCTGTTCTGTTTTGTAATTCAGTTCAAGTGTAGCGGTTTTTACATTCCCTCTATAAGTGATATCTTATGATAAGTGTCTTTTTCTGTGTGACTTATTTCACTTAGAATCGTCATACCTAAATCCACTCATCTTGCTTCTACTAGCCTTATGACATTGATTTCATGTCTGAGTGATATTCCTTTGTACATAAGGACCACAACTTCTTTATCCATTTTTCTCTTTCCTGGGATATTTAAGGTGTCATGAAGTGGAGGTTCTTGTCAACATAGCAGCCCTAAACATTGGGGTGCCTGTGTCTTGCTGATTTTTAGTTTTCCCAATTTATACGCCCATGAGTGGACGTGCCCTATGCTCCCTAAGCTGTGTTTTTTCGATGTTTCAGGACACACCGTACACTTCTCCAGAGTGGCTTTTGGCAATTTACATCCCGCCCATCAGCGTAGCAAGGCTGCCATTTCTCCATGGCCTGTACTGCATTTCTGGTTTTGACACTTTTTGCAGCATGGCCCCTTTGACCGATGGGAAGCGAGACTTCTTTGTAGCGCTGATTTGCCTTTCCAGGTTGCTTGGTTGGCCAAAAAGGGCGTATGCGTTTTTTCCTGAATATATTCAGGAAAAAACGCATACGCCCTTTTTGGCCAAGGGCATCACTGTCGACGTTTTGCCGCTTTTCATGTGCTTTAAAGGCCATTCGAATCTACCTCCTGAAATCTCTTTCCTGCAATTCTGCCTTGCTTTCAAATCCTCTTCGTTGCCTTCCCTCAATATATCTGTGGATGAGAGTTATCATTTATAACTCTGCGGGTTTGTGAATTGCAGTGTCCCTGAGCTCCATTTTTCAACTCGCTTTTTTGGGAGCTGGCCGCAAAAGCGCGGGATTGCCTCAGGCCCTATTCTGGTTCCTGGAGGCAGGCAGAGCCTGTGGTTAATTCTTCTTCCTGATGGGAAAATAGAGTGACCTGTGCCTGTCCCAACACCTAGATCTAGTCTCTCATTGGTTGCCCCTCTTCCCGTTCATCCTCAGGACAAATTGCAACCTGTAGGGAACAGGAGCTTAAAGGTGGTGATTCTCCAAGTAGGGAGATTGCTAGTAAAGTAGCTGGAAAGGCGAACCCGAGCACAAGGAGATGAGAAATTGGGTGCGTTTTAGAAACCTTTCAAAATCACACGGTGCACCATCTTCTGGGTTTCTCATGCATGTTTTCGATGTAGGAAGATGCCCTTGAACCTGGAGATTTGGGACCCATGGGATGGGTACCACACAGTATTACTTTAAAGGGTCTGCGTTTGCTCACCCAACCTCACCCAACCTCTAAGCCCCAAGAGTGTCCACCCTTATGTCTCATCCAGCTGTGGGTCTAGATATGGTCAATCCAGGTTGCATCACAGCCTCTGAACGAATTTTGTAAGAATTTCTCTCTCTTTCACTGTCTTTGTTTTACGGGTTTTTAAAAGTAATTTATTTTTATAATGGGGTTTAGCTGCTTTTCACGGCTGTGTTTATGCAGCTTTACACCCACTTGACACACTTCCAGAGAGATATCAATACATAGGTTTTACGATTCTTACTAGTCACATATATTCTTGTGCGGTGAATAGGGGTTGTTGAGTCCAGTTCACTGAGCAAGGAGTAGGTCTTGTCTATTACATATTGGGTGTATGGAACAGTATCTGAGCGAATTTGAAACCCTTGTTTTATGCATCACCCCACCTCACCTTTCCCGTTAAGCAGCCATAGTGTGTTTTCTAAACGTGTGACTCTGTTCTGTTTTGTAATTCAGTTCAAGTGTAGCGGTTTTTACATTCCCTCTATAAGTGATATCTTATGATAAGTGTCTTTTTCTGTGTGACTTATTTCACTTAGAATCGTCATACCTAAATCCACTCATCTTGCTTCTACTAGCCTTATGACATTGATTTCATGTCTGAGTGATATTCCTTTGTACATAAGGACCACAACTTCTTTATCCATTTTTCTCTTTCCTGGGATATTTAAGGTGTCATGAAGTGGAGGTTCTTGTCAACATAGCAGCCCTAAACATTGGGGTGCCTGTGTCTTGCTGATTTTTAGTTTTCCCAATTTATACGCCCATGAGTGGACGTGCCCTATGCTCCCTAAGCTGTGTTTTTTCGATGTTTCAGGACACACCGTACACTTCTCTAGAGTGGCTGTTGGCAATTTACATCCCGCCCATCAGCGTAGCAAGGCTGCCATTTCTCCATGGCCTGTCCTGCATTTCTGGTTTTGACACTTTTTGCAGCATGGCCCTTTTGACCGATGGGAAGCGAGACCTCTTTGTAGCGCTGATTTGCCTTTCCAGGTTGCTTGGTTGGCCAAAAAGGGCGTATGCGTTTTTTCCTGAATATATTCAGGAAAAAACGCATACGCCCTTTTTGGCCAAGGGCATCATTGTCGACGTTTTGCCGCTTTTCATGTGCTTTAAAGGCGATTCGAATCTACCTCCTGAAATCTACTTCCTGCAATTCTGCCTTGCTTTCAAATCCTCTTCGTTGCCTTCCCTCAATATATCTGTGGATGAGAGTTATCATTTATAACTCTGCGGGTTTGTGAATTGCAGTGTTCCTGAGCTCCATTTTTCAACTCGCTTTTTTGGGAGCTGGCCACAAAAGCGCGAGATTGCCTCAGGCCTTATTCTGGTTCCTGGCGGCAGGCTGAGCCTGTGGTTAATTCTTCTTCCTGATGGGAAAATAGAGTGACCTGTGCCTCTACCAACACCTAGATCTAGTCTCTCATTGGTTGCCCCTCTTCCCGTTCATCCTCAGGACAAATTGCAACCTGTAGGGAACAGGAGCTTAAAGGTGCTGATTCTCCAAGTAGGGAGATTGCTAGTAAAGTAGCTGGAAAGGCGAACCCTAGCACAAGGAGATGAGAAATGGGGTGCGTTTTAGAAACCTTTCAAAATCACACGGTGTACCATCTTCTGGGTTTCTCATGCATGTTTTCGATGTAGGAAGATGCCCTTGAACCTGGAGATTTGGGACCCATGGGATGGGTACCACGCAGTATTACTTTAAAGGGTCTGAGTTTGCTCTCCCAACCTCACCCAACCTCTCAGCCCCAAGAGTGTCCACCCTTATGTCTCATCCAGGTGTGGGTCTAGATATGGTCAATCCAGGTTGCATCACAGCCCCTGAAAGAATTTTGTAAGAATTTCTCTCTCTTTCACTGTCTTTGTTTTACGGGTTTTTAAAAGTAATTTATTTTTATAATGGGGTTTAGCTGCTTTTCACGGCTGTGTTTATGCGGCTTTACACCCACTTGGCTCACTTCCAGAGAGATATCAATACATAGGTTTTACGATTCTTACTAGTCAGATATATTCTTGTGCGGTGAATAGGGGGTGTTGAGTCCAGTTCACTGAGCAAGGAGTAGGTCTTGTCTATTACATATTGGGTGTATGGAACGGTATCTGAGCGAATTTGAAACCCTTGTTTTATGCATCACCCCACCTCACCTTTCCCGTTAAGCAGCCATAGTGTGTTTTCTAAACGTGTGACTCTGTTCTGTTTTGTAATTCAGTTCAAGTGTAGCGGTTTTTACATTCCCTCTATAAGTGATATCTTATGATAAGTGTCTTTTTCTGTGTGACTTATTTCACTTAGAATCGTCATACCTAAATCCACTCATCTTGCTTCTACTAGCCTTATGACATTGATTTCATGTCTGAGGGATATTCCTTTGTACATAAGGACCACAACTTCTTTATCCATTTATCTCTTTCCTGGGATATTTAAGGTGTCATGAAGTGGAGGTTCTTGTCAACATAGCAGCCCTAAACATTGGGGTGCCTGTGTCTTGCTGATTTTTAGTTTTCCCAATTTATACGCCCATGAGTGGATGTGCCCTATGCTCCCTAAGCTGTGTTTTTTCGATGTTTCAGGACACACCGTACACTTCTCCAGAGTGGCTTTTGGCAATTTGCATCCCGCCCATTAGCGTAGCAAGGCTGCCATTTCTCCATGGCCTGTACAGCATTTCTGGTTTTGTCACTTTTTGCAGCATGGCCCTTTTGACCGATGGGAAGCGAGACTTCTTTGTAGTGCTGATTTGCCTTTCCAGGTTGCTTGGTTGGCCAAAAAGGGCGTATGCGTTTTTTCCTGAATATATTCAGGAAAAAACGCATACGCCCTTTTTGGCCAAGGGCATCACTGTCGACGTTTTGCCACTTTTCATGTGCTTTAAAGGCGATTCGAATCTACCTCCTGAAACCTGTTTCCTGCAATTCTGCCTTGCTTTCAAATCCTCTTCGTTGCCTTCCCTCAATATATCTGTGGATGAGAGTTATCATTTATAACTCTGCAGGTTTGTGAATTGCAGTGCCCCTGAGCTCCATTTTTCAACTCGCTTTTTTGGGAGCTGGCCGCAAAAGCACGGGATTGCCTCAGGCCCTATTCTGGTTCCCGGCGGCAGGCTGAGCCTGTGTTTAATTCTTCTTCCTGATGGGAAATTAGAGTGACCTGTGCCTGTCCCAACACCTAGATCTAGTCTCTCATTGGTTGCCCCTCTTCCCGTTCATCCTCAGGACAAATTGCAACCTGTAGGGAACAGGAGCTTAAAGGTGCTGATTCTCCAAGTAGGGAGATTGCTAGTAAAGTAGCTGGAAAGGCGAACCCGAGCACAAGGAGATGAGAAATTGGGTGCGTTTTAGAAACCTTTCAAAATCACACGGTGTACCATCTTCTGGGTTTCTCATGCATGTTTTCGATGTAGGAAGATGCCCTTGAACCTGGAGATTTGGGACCCATGGGATGGGTACCACACAGTATTACTTTAAAGGATCTGCGTTTGCTCACCCAACCTCACCCAACCTCTAAGCCCCAAGAGTGTCCATCCTTATGTCTCATCCAGCTGTGGGTCTAGATATGGTCAATCCAGGTTGCATCACAGCCTCTGAACGAATTTTGTAAGAATTTCTCTCTCTTTCACTGTCTTTGTTTTACGGGTTTTTAAATGTAATTTATTTTTATAATGGGGATTAGCTGCTTTTCACGGCTGTGTTTATGCGGCTTTACACCCACTTGGCTCACTTCCAGAGAGATATCAATACATAGGTTTTACGATTCTTACTAGTCAGATATATTCTTGTGCGGTGAATAGGGGGTGTTGAGTCCAGTTCACTGAGCAAGGAGTAGGTCTTGTCTATTACATATTGGGTGTATGGAACGGTATCTGAGCGAATTTGAAACCCTTGTTTTATGCATCACCCCACCTCACCTTTCCCTTTAAGCAGCCATAGTGTGTTTTCTAAACGTGTGACTCTGTTCTGTTTTGTAATTCAGTTCAAGTGTAGCGGTTTTTACATTCCCTCTATAAGTGATAGCTTATGATAAGTGTCTTTTTCTGTGTGACTTATTTCACTTAGAATCGTCATACCTAAATCCACTCATCTTGCTTCTACTAGCCTTATGACATTGATTTCATGTCTGAGTGATATTCCTTTGTACATAAGGACCACAACTTCTTTATCCATTTTTCTCTTTCCTGGGATATTTAAGGTGTCATGAAGTGGAGGTTCTTGTCAACATAGCAGCCCTAAACATTGGGGTGCCTGTGTCTTGCTGATTTTTAGTTTTCCCAATTTATACGCCCATGAGTGGACGTGCCCTATGCTCCCTAAGCTGTGTTTTTTCGATGTTTCAGGACACACCGTACACTTCTCTAGAGTGGCTGTTGGCAATTTACATCCCGCCCATCAGCGTAGCAAGGCTGCCATTTCTCCATGGCCTGTCCTGCATTTCTGGTTTTGACACTTTTTGCAGCATGGCCCTTTTGACCGATGGGAAGCGAGACCTCTTTGTAGCGCTGATTTCCCTTTCCAGGTTGCTTGGTTGGCCAAAAAGGGCGTATGCGTTTTTTCCTGAATATATTCAGGAAAAAACGCATACGCCCTTTTTGGCCAAGGGCATCATTGTCGACGTTTTGCCGCTTTTCATGTGCTTTAAAGGCGATTCGAATCTACCTCCTGAAATCTACTTCCTGCAATTCTGCCTTGCTTTCAAATCCTCTTCGTTGCCTTCCCTCAATATATCTGTGGATGAGAGTTATCATTTATAACTCTGCGGGTTTGTGAATTGCAGTGTTCCTGAGCTCCATTTTTCAACTCGCTTTTTTGGGAGCTGGCCACAAAAGCGCGAGATTGCCTCAGGCCTTATTCTGGTTCCTGGCGGCAGGCTGAGCCTGTGGTTAATTCTTCTTCCTGATGGGAAAATAGACTGACCTGTGCCTGTCCCAACACCTAGATCTAGTCTCTCATTGGTTGCCCCTCTTCCCGTTCATCCTCAGGACAAATTGCAACCTGTAGGGAACAGGAGCTTAAAGGTGCTGATTCTCCAAGTAGGGAGATTGCTAGTAAAGTAGCTGGAAAGGCGAACCCTAGCACAAGGAGATGAGAAATGGGGTGCGTTTTAGAAACCTTTCAAAATCACACGGTGTACCATCTTCTGGGTTTCTCATGCATGTTTTCGATGTAGGAAGATGCCCTTGAACCTGGAGATTTGGGACCCATGGGATGGGTACCACGCAGTATTACTTTAAAGGGTCTGAGTTTGCTCTCCCAACCTCACCCAACCTCTCAGCCCCAAGAGTGTCCACCCTTATGTCTCATCCAGGTGTGGGTCTAGATATGGTCAATCCAGGTTGCATCACAGCCCCTGAACGAATTTTGTAAGAATTTCTCTCTCTTTCACTGTCTTTGTTTTACGGGTTTTTAAAAGTAATTTATTTTTATAATGGGGTTTAGCTGCTTTTCACGGCTGTGTTTATGCGGCTTTACACCCACTTGGCTCACTTCCAGAGAGATATCAATACATAGGTTTTACGATTCTTACTAGTCAGATATATTCTTGTGCGGTGAATAGGGGGTGTTGAGTCCAGTTCACTGAGCAAGGAGTAGGTCTTGTCTATTACATATTGGGTGTATGGAACGGTATCTGAGCGAATTTGAAACCCTTGTTTTATGCATCACCCCACCTCACCTTTCCCGTTAAGCAGCCATAGTGTGTTTTCTAAACGTGTGACTCTGTTCTGTTTTGTAATTCAGTTCAAGTGTAGCGGTTTTTACATTCCCTCTATAAGTGATATCTTATGATAAGTGTCTTTTTCTGTGTGACTTATTTCACTTAGAATCGTCATACCTAAATCCACTCATCTTGCTTCTACTAGCCTTATGACATTGATTTCATGTCTGAGGGATATTCCTTTGTACATAAGGACCACAACTTCTTTATCCATTTATCTCTTTCCTGGGATATTTAAGGTGTCATGAAGTGGAGGTTCTTGTCAACATAGCAGCCCTAAACATTGGGGTGCCTGTGTCTTGCTGATTTTTAGTTTTCCCAATTTATACGCCCATGAGTGGATGTGCCCTATGCTCCCTAAGCTGTGTTTTTTCGATGTTTCAGGACACACCGTACACTTCTCCAGAGTGGCTTTTGGCAATTTGCATCCCGCCCATTAGCGTAGCAAGGCTGCCATTTCTCCATGGCCTGTACAGCATTTCTGGTTTTGTCACTTTTTGCAGCATGGCCCTTTTGACCGATGGGAAGCGAGACTTCTTTGTAGCGCTGATTTGCCTTTCCAGGTTGCTTGGTTGGCCAAAAAGGGCGTATGCGTTTTTTCCTGAATATATTCAGGAAAAAACGCATACGCCCTTTTTGGCCAAGGGCATCACTGTCGACGTTTTGCCACTTTTCATGTGCTTTAAAGGCGATTCGAATCTACCTCCTGAAACCTGTTTCCTGCAATTCTGCCTTGCTTTCAAATCCTCTTCGTTGCCTTCCCTCAATATATCTGTGGATGAGAGTTATCATTTATAACTCTGCAGGTTTGTGAATTGCAGTGCCCCTGAGCTCCATTTTTCAACTCGCTTTTTTGGGAGCTGGCCGCAAAAGCACGGGATTGCCTCAGGCCCTATTCTGGTTCCCGGCGGCAGGCTGAGCCTGTGTTTAATTCTTCTTCCTGATGGGAAATTAGAGTGACCTGTGCCTGTCCCAACACCTAGATCTAGTCTCTCATTGGTTGCCCCTCTTCCCGTTCATCCTCAGGACAAATTGCAACCTGTAGGGAACAGGAGCTTAAAGGTGCTGATTCTCCAAGTAGGGAGATTGCTAGTAAAGTAGCTGGAAAGGCGAACCCGAGCACAAGGAGATGAGAAATTGGGTGCGTTTTAGAAACCTTTCAAAATCACACGGTGTACCATCTTCTGGGTTTCTCATGCATGTTTTCGATGTAGGAAGATGCCCTTGAACCTGGAGATTTGGGACCCATGGGATGGGTACCACACAGTATTACTTTAAAGGATCTGCGTTTGCTCACCCAACCTCACCCAACCTCTAAGCCCCAAGAGTGTCCATCCTTATGTCTCATCCAGCTGTGGGTCTAGATATGGTCAATCCAGGTTGCATCACAGCCTCTGAACGAATTTTGTAAGAATTTCTCTCTCTTTCACTGTCTTTGTTTTACGGGTTTTTAAAAGTAATTTATTTTTATAATGGGGATTAGCTGCTTTTCACGGCTGTGTTTATGCGGCTTTACACCCACTTGGCTCACTTCCAGAGAGATATCAATACATAGGTTTTACGATTCTTACTAGTCAGATATATTCTTGTGCGGTGAATAGGGGGTGTTGAGTCCAGTTCACTGAGCAAGGAGTAGGTCTTGTCTATTACATATTGGGTGTATGGAACGGTATCTGAGCGAATTTGAAACCCTTGTTTTATGCATCACCCCACCTCACCTTTCCCTTTAAGAAGCCATAGTGTGTTTTCTAAACGTGTGACTCTGTTCTGTTTTGTAATTCAGTTCAAGTGTAGCGGTTTTTACATTCCCTCTATAAGTGATAGCTTATGATAAGTGTCTTTTTCTGTGTGACTTATTTCACTTAGAATCGTCATACCTAAATCCACTCATCTTGCTTCTACTAGCCTTATGACATTGATTTCATGTCTGAGTGATATTCCTTTGTACATAAGGACCACAACTTCTTTATCCATTTTTCTCTTTCCTGGGATATTTAAGGTGTCATGAAGTGGAGGTTCTTGTCAACATAGCAGCCCTAAACATTGGGGTGCCTGTGTCTTGCTGATTTTTAGTTTTCCCAATTTATACGCCCATGAGTGGACGTGCCCTATGCTCCCTAAGCTGTGTTTTTTCGATGTTTCAGGACACACCGTACACTTCTCCAGAGTGGCTTTTGGCAATTTACATCCCGCCCATCAGCGTAGCAATGCTGCCATTTCTCCATGGCCTGTACTGCATTTCTGGTTTTGACACTTTTTGCAGCATGGCCCCTTTGACCGATGGGAAGCGAGACTTCTTTGTAGCGCTGATTTGCCTTTCCAGGTTGCTTGGTTGGCCAAAAAGGGCGTATGCGTTTTTTCCTGAATATATTCAGGAAAAAACGCATACGCCCTTTTTGGCCAAGGGCATCACTGTCGACGTTTTGCCGCTTTTCATGTGCTTTAAAGGCCATTCGAATCTACCTCCTGAAATCTCTTTCCTGCAATTCTGCCTTGCTTTCAAATCCTCTTCGTTGCCTTCCCTCAATATATCTGTGGATGAGAGTTATCATTTATAACTCTGCGGGTTTGTGAATTGCAGTGTCCCTGAGCTCCATTTTTCAACTCGCTTTTTTGGGAGCTGGCCGCAAAAGCGCGGGATTGCCTCAGGCCCTATTCTGGTTCCTGGAGGCAGGCAGAGCCTGTGGTTAATTCTTCTTCCTGATGGGAAAATAGAGTGACCTGTGCCTGTCCCAACACCTAGATCTAGTCTCTCATTGGTTGCCCCTCTTCCCGTTCATCCTCAGGACAAATTGCAACCTGTAGGGAACAGGAGCTTAAAGGTGCTGATTCTCCAAGTAGGGAGATTGCTAGTAAAGTAGCTGGAAAGGCGAACCCGAGCACAAGGAGATGAGAAATTGGGTGCGTTTTAGAAACCTTTCAAAATCACACGGTGCACCATCTTCTGGGTTTCTCATGCATGTTTTCGATGTAGGAAGATGCCCTTGAACCTGGAGATTTGGGACCCATGGGATGGGTACCACACAGTATTACTTTAAAGGGTCTGCGTTTGCTCACCCAACCTCACCCAACCTCTAAGCCCCAAGAGTGTCCACCCTTATGTCTCATCCAGCTGTGGGTCTAGATATGGTCAATCCAGGTTGCATCACAGCCTCTGAACGAATTTTGTAAGAATTTCTCTCTCTTTCACTGTCTTTGTTTTACGGGTTTTTAAAAGTAATTTATTTTTATAATGGGGTTTAGCTGCTTTTCACGGCTGTGTTTATGCAGCTTTACACCCACTTGACACACTTCCAGAGAGATATCAATACATAGGTTTTACGATTCTTACTAGTCACATATATTCTTGTGCGGTGAATAGGGGTTGTTGAGTCCAGTTCACTGAGCAAGGAGTAGGTCTTGTCTATTACATATTGGGTGTATGGAACAGTATCTGAGCGAATTTGAAACCCTTGTTTTATGCATCACCCCACCTCACCTTTCCCGTTAAGCAGCCATAGTGTGTTTTCTAAACGTGTGACTCTGTTCTGTTTTGTAATTCAGTTCAAGTGTAGCGGTTTTTACATTCCCTCTATAAGTGATATCTTATGATAAGTGTCTTTTTCTGTGTGACTTATTTCACTTAGAATCGTCATACCTAAATCCACTCATCTTGCTTCTACTAGCCTTATGACATTGATTTCATGTCTGAGTGATATTCCTTTGTACATAAGGACCACAACTTCTTTATCCATTTTTCTCTTTCCTGGGATATTTAAGGTGTCATGAAGTGGAGGTTCTTGTCAACATAGCAGCCCTAAACATTGGGGTGCCTGTGTCTTGCTGATTTTTAGTTTTCCCAATTTATACGCCCATGAGTGGACGTGCCCTATGCTCCCTAAGCTGTGTTTTTTCGATGTTTCAGGACACACCGTACACTTCTCTAGAGTGGCTGTTGGCAATTTACATCCCGCCCATCAGCGTAGCAAGGCTGCCATTTCTCCATGGCCTGTCCTGCATTTCTGGTTTTGACACTTTTTGCAGCATGGCCCTTTTGACCGATGGGAAGCGAGACCTCTTTGTAGCGCTGATTTGCCTTTCCAGGTTGCTTGGTTGGCCAAAAAGGGCGTATGCGTTTTTTCCTGAATATATTCAGGAAAAAACGCATACGCCCTTTTTGGCCAAGGGCATCATTGTCGACGTTTTGCCGCTTTTCATGTGCTTTAAAGGCGATTCGAATCTACCTCCTGAAATCTACTTCCTGCAATTCTGCCTTGCTTTCAAATCCTCTTCGTTGCCTTCCCTCAATATATCTGTGGATGAGAGTTATCATTTATAACTCTGCGGGTTTGTGAATTGCAGTGTTCCTGAGCTCCATTTTTCAACTCGCTTTTTTGGGAGCTGGCCACAAAAGCGCGAGATTGCCTCAGGCCTTATTCTGGTTCCTGGCGGCAGGCTGAGCCTGTGGTTAATTCTTCTTCCTGATGGGAAAATAGAGTGACCTGTGCCTCTACCAACACCTAGATCTAGTCTCTCATTGGTTGCCCCTCTTCCCGTTCATCCTCAGGACAAATTGCAACCTGTAGGGAACAGGAGCTTAAAGGTGCTGATTCTCCAAGTAGGGAGATTGCTAGTAAAGTAGCTGGAAAGGCGAACCCTAGCACAAGGAGATGAGAAATGGGGTGCGTTTTAGAAACCTTTCAAAATCACACGGTGTACCATCTTCTGGGTTTCTCATGCATGTTTTCGATGTAGGAAGATGCCCTTGAACCTGGAGATTTGGGACCCATGGGATGGGTACCACGCAGTATTACTTTAAAGGGTCTGAGTTTGCTCTCCCAACCTCACCCAACCTCTCAGCCCCAAGAGTGTCCACCCTTATGTCTCATCCAGGTGTGGGTCTAGATATGGTCAATCCAGGTTGCATCACAGCCCCTGAAAGAATTTTGTAAGAATTTCTCTCTCTTTCACTGTCTTTGTTTTACGGGTTTTTAAAAGTAATTTATTTTTATAATGGGGTTTAGCTGCTTTTCACGGCTGTGTTTATGCGGCTTTACACCCACTTGGCTCACTTCCAGAGAGATATCAATACATAGGTTTTACGATTCTTACTAGTCAGATATATTCTTGTGCGGTGAATAGGGGGTGTTGAGTCCAGTTCACTGAGCAAGGAGTAGGTCTTGTCTATTACATATTGGGTGTATGGAACGGTATCTGAGCGAATTTGAAACCCTTGTTTTATGCATCACCCCACCTCACCTTTCCCGTTAAGCAGCCATAGTGTGTTTTCTAAACGTGTGACTCTGTTCTGTTTTGTAATTCAGTTCAAGTGTAGCGGTTTTTACATTCCCTCTATAAGTGATATCTTATGATAAGTGTCTTTTTCTGTGTGACTTATTTCACTTAGAATCGTCATACCTAAATCCACTCATCTTGCTTCTACTAGCCTTATGACATTGATTTCATGTCTGAGGGATATTCCTTTGTACATAAGGACCACAACTTCTTTATCCATTTATCTCTTTCCTGGGATATTTAAGGTGTCATGAAGTGGAGGTTCTTGTCAACATAGCAGCCCTAAACATTGGGGTGCCTGTGTCTTGCTGATTTTTAGTTTTCCCAATTTATACGCCCATGAGTGGATGTGCCCTATGCTCCCTAAGCTGTGTTTTTTCGATGTTTCAGGACACACCGTACACTTCTCCAGAGTGGCTTTTGGCAATTTGCATCCCGCCCATTAGCGTAGCAAGGCTGCCATTTCTCCATGGCCTGTACAGCATTTCTGGTTTTGTCACTTTTTGCAGCATGGCCCTTTTGACCGATGGGAAGCGAGACTTCTTTGTAGTGCTGATTTGCCTTTCCAGGTTGCTTGGTTGGCCAAAAAGGGCGTATGCGTTTTTTCCTGAATATATTCAGGAAAAAACGCATACGCCCTTTTTGGCCAAGGGCATCACTGTCGACGTTTTGCCACTTTTCATGTGCTTTAAAGGCGATTCGAATCTACCTCCTGAAACCTGTTTCCTGCAATTCTGCCTTGCTTTCAAATCCTCTTCGTTGCCTTCCCTCAATATATCTGTGGATGAGAGTTATCATTTATAACTCTGCAGGTTTGTGAATTGCAGTGCCCCTGAGCTCCATTTTTCAACTCGCTTTTTTGGGAGCTGGCCGCAAAAGCACGGGATTGCCTCAGGCCCTATTCTGGTTCCCGGCGGCAGGCTGAGCCTGTGTTTAATTCTTCTTCCTGATGGGAAATTAGAGTGACCTGTGCCTGTCCCAACACCTAGATCTAGTCTCTCATTGGTTGCCCCTCTTCCCGTTCATCCTCAGGACAAATTGCAACCTGTAGGGAACAGGAGCTTAAAGGTGCTGATTCTCCAAGTAGGGAGATTGCTAGTAAAGTAGCTGGAAAGGCGAACCCGAGCACAAGGAGATGAGAAATTGGGTGCGTTTTAGAAACCTTTCAAAATCACACGGTGTACCATCTTCTGGGTTTCTCATGCATGTTTTCGATGTAGGAAGATGCCCTTGAACCTGGAGATTTGGGACCCATGGGATGGGTACCACACAGTATTACTTTAAAGGATCTGCGTTTGCTCACCCAACCTCACCCAACCTCTAAGCCCCAAGAGTGTCCATCCTTATGTCTCATCCAGCTGTGGGTCTAGGTATGGTCAATCCAGGTTGCATCACAGCCTCTGAACGAATTTTGTAAGAATTTCTCTCTCTTTCACTGTCTTTGTTTTACGGGTTTTTAAATGTAATTTATTTTTATAATGGGGATTAGCTGCTTTTCACGGCTGTGTTTATGCGGCTTTACACCCACTTGGCTCACTTCCAGAGAGATATCAATACATAGGTTTTACGATTCTTACTAGTCAGATATATTCTTGTGCGGTGAATAGGGGGTGTTGAGTCCAGTTCACTGAGCAAGGAGTAGGTCTTGTCTATTACATATTGGGTGTATGGAACGGTATCTGAGCGAATTTGAAACCCTTGTTTTATGCATCACCCCACCTCACCTTTCCCTTTAAGCAGCCATAGTGTGTTTTCTAAACGTGTGACTCTGTTCTGTTTTGTAATTCAGTTCAAGTGTAGCGGTTTTTACATTCCCTCTATAAGTGATAGCTTATGATAAGTGTCTTTTTCTGTGTGACTTATTTCACTTAGAATCGTCATACCTAAATCCACTCATCTTGCTTCTACTAGCCTTATGACATTGATTTCATGTCTGAGTGATATTCCTTTGTACATAAGGACCACAACTTCTTTATCCATTTTTCTCTTTCCTGGGATATTTAAGGTGTCATGAAGTGGAGGTTCTTGTCAACATAGCAGCCCTAAACATTGGGGTGCCTGTGTCTTGCTGATTTTTAGTTTTCCCAATTTATACGCCCATGAGTGGACGTGCCCTATGCTCCCTAAGCTGTGTTTTTTCGATGTTTCAGGACACACCGTACACTTCTCTAGAGTGGCTGTTGGCAATTTACATCCCGCCCATCAGCGTAGCAAGGCTGCCATTTCTCCATGGCCTGTCCTGCATTTCTGGTTTTGACACTTTTTGCAGCATGGCCCTTTTGACCGATGGGAAGCGAGACCTCTTTGTAGCGCTGATTTCCCTTTCCAGGTTGCTTGGTTGGCCAAAAAGGGCGTATGCGTTTTTTCCTGAATATATTCAGGAAAAAACGCATACGCCCTTTTTGGCCAAGGGCATCATTGTCGACGTTTTGCCGCTTTTCATGTGCTTTAAAGGCGATTCGAATCTACCTCCTGAAATCTACTTCCTGCAATTCTGCCTTGCTTTCAAATCCTCTTCGTTGCCTTCCCTCAATATATCTGTGGATGAGAGTTATCATTTATAACTCTGCGGGTTTGTGAATTGCAGTGTTCCTGAGCTCCATTTTTCAACTCGCTTTTTTGGGAGCTGGCCACAAAAGCGCGAGATTGCCTCAGGCCTTATTCTGGTTCCTGGCGGCAGGCTGAGCCTGTGGTTAATTCTTCTTCCTGATGGGAAAATAGACTGACCTGTGCCTGTCCCAACACCTAGATCTAGTCTCTCATTGGTTGCCCCTCTTCCCGTTCATCCTCAGGACAAATTGCAACCTGTAGGGAACAGGAGCTTAAAGGTGCTGATTCTCCAAGTAGGGAGATTGCTAGTAAAGTAGCTGGAAAGGCGAACCCTAGCACAAGGAGATGAGAAATGGGGTGCGTTTTAGAAACCTTTCAAAATCACACGGTGTACCATCTTCTGGGTTTCTCATGCATGTTTTCGATGTAGGAAGATGCCCTTGAACCTGGAGATTTGGGACCCATGGGATGGGTACCACGCAGTATTACTTTAAAGGGTCTGAGTTTGCTCTCCCAACCTCACCCAACCTCTCAGCCCCAAGAGTGTCCACCCTTATGTCTCATCCAGGTGTGGGTCTAGATATGGTCAATCCAGGTTGCATCACAGCCCCTGAACGAATTTTGTAAGAATTTCTCTCTCTTTCACTGTCTTTGTTTTACGGGTTTTTAAAAGTAATTTATTTTTATAATGGGGTTTAGCTGCTTTTCACGGCTGTGTTTATGCGGCTTTACACCCACTTGGCTCACTTCCAGAGAGATATCAATACATAGGTTTTACGATTCTTACTAGTCAGATATATTCTTGTGCGGTGAATAGGGGGTGTTGAGTCCAGTTCACTGAGCAAGGAGTAGGTCTTGTCTATTACATATTGGGTGTATGGAACGGTATCTGAGCGAATTTGAAACCCTTGTTTTATGCATCACCCCACCTCACCTTTCCCGTTAAGCAGCCATAGTGTGTTTTCTAAACGTGTGACTCTGTTCTGTTTTGTAATTCAGTTCAAGTGTAGCGGTTTTTACATTCCCTCTATAAGTGATATCTTATGATAAGTGTCTTTTTCTGTGTGACTTATTTCACTTAGAATCGTCATACCTAAATCCACTCATCTTGCTTCTACTAGCCTTATGACATTGATTTCATGTCTGAGGGATATTCCTTTGTACATAAGGACCACAACTTCTTTATCCATTTATCTCTTTCCTGGGATATTTAAGGTGTCATGAAGTGGAGGTTCTTGTCAACATAGCAGCCCTAAACATTGGGGTGCCTGTGTCTTGCTGATTTTTAGTTTTCCCAATTTATACGCCCATGAGTGGATGTGCCCTATGCTCCCTAAGCTGTGTTTTTTCGATGTTTCAGGACACACCGTACACTTCTCCAGAGTGGCTTTTGGCAATTTGCATCCCGCCCATTAGCGTAGCAAGGCTGCCATTTCTCCATGGCCTGTACAGCATTTCTGGTTTTGTCACTTTTTGCAGCATGGCCCTTTTGACCGATGGGAAGCGAGACTTCTTTGTAGCGCTGATTTGCCTTTCCAGGTTGCTTGGTTGGCCAAAAAGGGCGTATGCGTTTTTTCCTGAATATATTCAGGAAAAAACGCATACGCCCTTTTTGGCCAAGGGCATCACTGTCGACGTTTTGCCACTTTTCATGTGCTTTAAAGGCGATTCGAATCTACCTCCTGAAACCTGTTTCCTGCAATTCTGCCTTGCTTTCAAATCCTCTTCGTTGCCTTCCCTCAATATATCTGTGGATGAGAGTTATCATTTATAACTCTGCAGGTTTGTGAATTGCAGTGCCCCTGAGCTCCATTTTTCAACTCGCTTTTTTGGGAGCTGGCCGCAAAAGCACGGGATTGCCTCAGGCCCTATTCTGGTTCCCGGCGGCAGGCTGAGCCTGTGTTTAATTCTTCTTCCTGATGGGAAATTAGAGTGACCTGTGCCTGTCCCAACACCTAGATCTAGTCTCTCATTGGTTGCCCCTCTTCCCGTTCATCCTCAGGACAAATTGCAACCTGTAGGGAACAGGAGCTTAAAGGTGCTGATTCTCCAAGTAGGGAGATTGCTAGTAAAGTAGCTGGAAAGGCGAACCCGAGCACAAGGAGATGAGAAATTGGGTGCGTTTTAGAAACCTTTCAAAATCACACGGTGTACCATCTTCTGGGTTTCTCATGCATGTTTTCGATGTAGGAAGATGCCCTTGAACCTGGAGATTTGGGACCCATGGGATGGGTACCACACAGTATTACTTTAAAGGATCTGCGTTTGCTCACCCAACCTCACCCAACCTCTAAGCCCCAAGAGTGTCCATCCTTATGTCTCATCCAGCTGTGGGTCTAGATATGGTCAATCCAGGTTGCATCACAGCCTCTGAACGAATTTTGTAAGAATTTCTCTCTCTTTCACTGTCTTTGTTTTACGGGTTTTTAAAAGTAATTTATTTTTATAATGGGGATTAGCTGCTTTTCACGGCTGTGTTTATGCGGCTTTACACCCACTTGGCTCACTTCCAGAGAGATATCAATACATAGGTTTTACGATTCTTACTAGTCAGATATATTCTTGTGCGGTGAATAGGGGGTGTTGAGTCCAGTTCACTGAGCAAGGAGTAGGTCTTGTCTATTACATATTGGGTGTATGGAACGGTATCTGAGCGAATTTGAAACCCTTGTTTTATGCATCACCCCACCTCACCTTTCCCTTTAAGAAGCCATAGTGTGTTTTCTAAACGTGTGACTCTGTTCTGTTTTGTAATTCAGTTCAAGTGTAGCGGTTTTTACATTCCCTCTATAAGTGATAGCTTATGATAAGTGTCTTTTTCTGTGTGACTTATTTCACTTAGAATCGTCATACCTAAATCCACTCATCTTGCTTCTACTAGCCTTATGACATTGATTTCATGTCTGAGTGATATTCCTTTGTACATAAGGACCACAACTTCTTTATCCATTTTTCTCTTTCCTGGGATATTTAAGGTGTCATGAAGTGGAGGTTCTTGTCAACATAGCAGCCCTAAACATTGGGGTGCCTGTGTCTTGCTGATTTTTAGTTTTCCCAATTTATACGCCCATGAGTGGACGTGCCCTATGCTCCCTAAGCTGTGTTTTTTCGATGTTTCAGGACACACCGTACACTTCTCTAGAGTGGCTGTTGGCAATTTACATCCCGCCCATCAGCGTAGCAAGGCTGCCATTTCTCCATGGCCTGTCCTGCATTTCTGGTTTTGACACTTTTTGCAGCATGGCCCTTTTGACCGATGGGAAGCGAGACCTCTTTGTAGCGCTGATTTGCCTTTCCAGGTTGCTTGGTTGGCCAAAAAGGGCGTATGCGTTTTTTCCTGAATATATTCAGGAAAAAACGCATACGCCCTTTTTGGCCAAGGGCATCATTGTCGACGTTTTGCCGCTTTTCATGTGCTTTAAAGGCGATTCGAATCTACCTCCTGAAATCTACTTCCTGCAATTCTGCCTTGCTTTCAAATCCTCTTCGTTGCCTTCCCTCAATATATCTGTGGATGAGAGTTATCATTTATAACTCTGCGGGTTTGTGAATTGCAGTGTTCCTGAGCTCCATTTTTCAACTCGCTTTTTTGGGAGCTGGCCACAAAAGCGCGAGATTGCCTCAGGCCTTATTCTGGTTCCTGGCGGCAGGCTGAGCCTGTGGTTAATTCTTCTTCCTGATGGGAAAATAGAGTGACCTGTGCCTCTACCAACACCTAGATCTAGTCTCTCATTGGTTGCCCCTCTTCCCGTTCATCCTCAGGACAAATTGCAACCTGTAGGGAACAGGAGCTTAAAGGTGCTGATTCTCCAAGTAGGGAGATTGCTAGTAAAGTAGCTGGAAAGGCGAACCCTAGCACAAGGAGATGAGAAATGGGGTGCGTTTTAGAAACCTTTCAAAATCACACGGTGTACCATCTTCTGGGTTTCTCATGCATGTTTTCGATGTAGGAAGATGCCCTTGAACCTGGAGATTTGGGACCCATGGGATGGGTACCACGCAGTATTACTTTAAAGGGTCTGAGTTTGCTCTCCCAACCTCACCCAACCTCTCAGCCCCAAGAGTGTCCACCCTTATGTCTCATCCAGGTGTGGGTCTAGATATGGTCAATCCAGGTTGCATCACAGCCCCTGAACGAATTTTGTAAGAATTTCTCTCTCTTTCACTGTCTTTGTTTTACGGGTTTTTAAAAGTAATTTATTTTTATAATGGGGTTTAGCTGCTTTTCACGGCTGTGTTTATGCGGCTTTACACCCACTTGGCTCACTTCCAGAGAGATATCAATACATAGGTTTTACGATTCTTACTAGTCAGATATATTCTTGTGCGGTGAATAGGGGGTGTTGAGTCCAGTTCACTGAGCAAGGAGTAGGTCTTGTCTATTACATATTGGGTGTATGGAACGGTATCTGAGCGAATTTGAAACCCTTGTTTTATGCATCACCCCACCTCACCTTTCCCGTTAAGCAGCCATAGTGTGTTTTCTAAACGTGTGACTCTGTTCTGTTTTGTAATTCAGTTCAAGTGTAGCGGTTTTTACATTCCCTCTATAAGTGATATCTTATGATAAGTGTCTTTTTCTGTGTGACTTATTTCACTTAGAATCGTCATACCTAAATCCACTCATCTTGCTTCTACTAGCCTTATGACATTGATTTCATGTCTGAGGGATATTCCTTTGTACATAAGGACCACAACTTCTTTATCCATTTATCTCTTTCCTGGGATATTTAAGGTGTCATGAAGTGGAGGTTCTTGTCAACATAGCAGCCCTAAACATTGGGGTGCCTGTGTCTTGCTGATTTTTAGTTTTCCCAATTTATACGCCCATGAGTGGATGTGCCCTATGCTCCCTAAGCTGTGTTTTTTCGATGTTTCAGGACACACCGTACACTTCTCCAGAGTGGCTTTTGGCAATTTGCATCCCGCCCATTAGCGTAGCAAGGCTGCCATTTCTCCATGGCCTGTACAGCATTTCTGGTTTTGTCACTTTGTGCAGCATGGCCCTTTTGACCGATGGGAAGCGAGACTTCTTTGTAGCGCTGATTTGCCTTTCCAGGTTGCTTGGTTGGCCAAAAAGGGCGTATGCGTTTTTTCCTGAATATATTCAGGAAAAAACGCATACGCCCTTTTTGGCCAAGGGCATCACTGTCGACGTTTTGCCACTTTTCATGTGCTTTAAAGGCGATTCGAATCTACCTCCTGAAACCTGTTTCCTGCAATTCTGCCTTGCTTTCAAATCCTCTTCGTTGCCTTCCCTCAATATATCTGTGGATGAGAGTTATCATTTATAACTCTGCAGGTTTGTGAATTGCAGTGCCCCTGAGCTCCATTTTTCAACTCGCTTTTTTGGGAGCTGGCCGCAAAAGCACGGGATTGCCTCAGGCCCTATTCTGGTTCCCGGCGGCAGGCTGAGCCTGTGTTTAATTCTTCTTCCTGATGGGAAATTAGAGTGACCTGTGCCTGTCCCAACACCTAGATCTAGTCTCTCATTGGTTGCCCCTCTTCCCGTTCATCCTCAGGACAAATTGCAACCTGTAGGGAACAGGAGCTTAAAGGTGCTGATTCTCCAAGTAGGGAGATTGCTAGTAAAGTAGCTGGAAAGGCGAACCCGAGCACAAGGAGATGAGAAATTGGGTGCGTTTTAGAAACCTTTCAAAATCACACGGTGTACCATCTTCTGGGTTTCTCATGCATGTTTTCGATGTAGGAAGATGCCCTTGAACCTGGAGATTTGGGACCCATGGGATGGGTACCACACAGTATTACTTTAAAGGATCTGCGTTTGCTCACCCAACCTCACCCAACCTCTAAGCCCCAAGAGTGTCCATCCTTATGTCTCATCCAGCTGTGGGTCTAGATATGGTCAATCCAGGTTGCATCACAGCCTCTGAACGAATTTTGTAAGAATTTCTCTCTCTTTCACTGTCTTTGTTTTACGGGTTTTTAAAAGTAATTTATTTTTATAATGGGGTTTAGCTGCTTTTCACGGCTGTGTTTATGCGGCTTTACACCCACTTGGCTCACTTCCAGAGAGATATCAATACATAGGTTTTACGATTCTTACTAGTCAGATATATTCTTGTGCGGTGAATAGGGGGTGTTGAGTCCAGTTCACTGAGCAAGGAGTAGGTCTTGTCTATTACATATTGGGTGTATGGAACGGTATCTGAGCGAATTTGAAACCCTTGTTTTATGCATCACCCCACCTCACCTTTCCCGTTAAGCAGCCATAGTGTGTTTTCTAAACGTGTGACTCTGTTCTGTTTTGTAATTCAGTTCAAGTGTAGCGGTTTTTACATTCCCTCTATAAGTGATAGCTTATGATAAGTGTCTTTTTCTGTGTGACTTATTTCACTTAGAATCGTCATACCTAAATCCACTCATCTTGCTTCTACTAGCCTTATGACATTGATTTCATGTCTGAGTGATATTACTTTGTACATAAGGACCACAACTTCTTTATCCATTTTTCTCTTTCCTGGGATATTTAAGGTGTCATGAAGTGGAGGTTCTTGTCAACATAGCAGCCCTAAACATTGGGGTGCCTGTGTCTTGCTGATTTTTAGTTTTCCCAATTTATACGCCCATGAGTGGACGTGCCCTATGCTCCCTAAGCTGTGTTTTTTCGATGTTTCAGGACACACCGTACACTTCTCTAGAGTGGCTGTTGGCAATTTACATCCCGCCCATCAGCGTAGCAAGGCTGCCATTTCTCCATGGCCTGTCCTGCATTTCTGGTTTTGACACTTTTTGCAGCATGGCCCTTTTGACCGATGGGAAGCGAGACCTCTTTGTAGCGCTGATTTGCCTTTCCAGGTTGCTTGGTTGGCCAAAAAGGGCGTATGCGTTTTTTCCTGAATATATTCAGGAAAAAACGCATACGCCCTTTTTGGCCAAGGGCATCATTGTCGACGTTTTGCCGCTTTTCATGTGCTTTAAAGGCGATTCGAATCTACCTCCTGAAATCTGCTTCCTGCAATTCTGCCTTGCTTTCAAATCCTCTTCGTTGCCTTCCCTCAATATATCTGTGGATGAGAGTTATCATTTATAACTCTGCGGGTTTGTGAATTGCAGTGTCCCTGAGCTCCATTTTTCAACTCGCTTTTTTGGGAGCTGGCCGCAAAAGCGCGGGATTGCCTCAGGCCCTATTCTGGTTCCTGGAGGCAGGCAGAGCCTGTGGTTAATTCTTCTTCCTGATGGGAAAATAGAGTGACCTGTGCCTGTCCCAACACCTAGATCTAGTCTCTCATTGGTTGCCCCTCTTCCCGTTCATCCTCAGGACAAATTGCAACCTGTAGGGAACAGGAGCTTAAAGGTGCTGATTCTCCAAGTAGGGAGATTGCTAGTAAAGTAGCTGGAAAGGCGAACCCGAGCACAAGGAGATGAGAAATTGGGTGCGTTTTAGAAACCTTTCAAAATCACACGGTGCACCATCTTCTGGGTTTCTCATGCATGTTTTCGATGTAGGAAGATGCCCTTGAACCTGGAGATTTGGGACCCATGGGATGGGAACCACACAGTATTACTTTAAAGGGTCTGCGTTTGCTCACCCAACCTCACCCAACCTCTAAGCCCCAAGAGTGTCCACCCTTATGTCTCATCCAGCTGTGGGTCTAGATATGGTCAATCCAGGTTGCATCACAGCCTCTGAACGAATTTTGTAAGAATTTCTCTCTCTTTCACTGTCTTTGTTTTACGGGTTTTTAAAAGTAATTTATTTTTATAATGGGGTTTAGCTGCTTTTCACTGCTGTGTTTATGCAGCTTTACACCCACTTGACACACTTCCAGAGAGATATCAATACATAGGTTTTACGATTCTTACTAGTCACATATATTCTTGTGCGGTGAATAGGGGTTGTTGAGTCCAGTTCACTGAGCAAGGAGTAGGTCTTGTCTATTACATATTGGGTGTATGGAACAGTATCTGAGCGAATTTGAAACCCTTGTTTTATGCATCACCCCACCTCACCTTTCCCGTTAAGCAGCCATAGAGTGTTTTCTAAACGTGTGACTCTGTTCTGTTTTGTAATTCAGTTCAAGTGTAGCGGTTTTTACATTCCCTCTATAAGTGATATCTTATGATAAGTGTCTTTTTCTGTGTGACTTATTTCACTTAGAATCGTCATACCTAAATCCACTCATCTTGCTTCTACTAGCCTTATGACATTGATTTCATGTCTGAGTGATATTCCTTTGTACATAAGGACCACAACTTCTTTATCCATTTTTCTCTTTCCTGGGATATTTAAGGTGTCATGAAGTGGAGGTTCTTGTCAACATAGCAGCCCTAAACATTGGGGTGCCTGTGTCTTGCTGATTTTTAGTTTTCCCAATTTATACGCCCATGAGTGGACGTGCCCTATGCTCCCTAAGCTGTTTTTTCGATGTTTCAGGACACACCGTACACTTCTCTAGAGTGGCTGTTGGCAATTTACATCCCGCCCATCAGCGTAGCAAGGCTGCCATTTCTCCATGGCCTGTCCTGCATTTCTGGTTTTGACACTTTTTGCAGCATGGCCCTTTTGACCGATGGGAAGCGAGACCTCTTTGTAGCGCTGATTTGCCTTTCCAGGTTGCTTGGTTGGCCAAAAAGGGCGTATGCGTTTTTTCCTGAATATATTCAGGAAAAAACGCATACGCCCTTTTTGGCCAAGGGCATCATTGTCGACGTTTTGCCGCTTTTCATGTGCTTTAAAGGCGATTCGAATCTACCTCCTGAAATCTGCTTCCTGCAATTCTGCCTTGCTTTCAAATCCTCTTCGTTGCCTTCCCTCAATATATCTGTGGATGAGAGTTATCATTTATAACTCTGCGGGTTTGTGAATTGCAGTGTCCCTGAGCTCCATTTTTCAACTCGCTTTTTTGGGAGCTGGCCACAAAAGCGCGAGATTGCCTCAGGCCTTATTCTGGTTCCTGGCGGCAGGCTGAGCCTGTGGTTAATTCTTCTTCCTGATGGGAAAATAGAGTGACCTGTGCCTCTACCAACACCTAGATCTAGTCTCTCATTGGTTGCCCCTCTTCCTGTTCATCCTCAGGACAAACTGCAACCTGTAGGGAACAGGAGCTTAAAGGTGCTGATTCTCCAAGTAGGGAGATTGTTGGTAAAGTAGCTGGAAAGGCGAACCCGAGCACAAGGAGATGACAAATTGGGTGCGTTTTAGAAACCTTTCAAAATCACACGGTGCACCATCTTCTGGGTTTCTCATGCATGTTTTCGATGTAGGAAGATGCCCTTGAACCTGGAGATTTGGGACCCATGGGATGGGTACCACACAGTATTACTTTAAAGGGTCTGCGTTTGCTCACCCAACCTCACCCAACCTCTAAGCCCCAAGAGTGTCCACCCTTATGTCTCATCCAGCTGTGGGTCTAGATATGGTCAATCCAGGTTGCATCACAGCCTCTGAACGAATTTTGTAAGAATTTCTCTCTCTTTCACTGTCTTTGTTTTACGGGTTTTTAAAAGTAATTTATTTTTATAATGGGGTTTAGCTGCTTTTCACGGCTGTGTTTATGCAGCTTTACACCCACTTGACACACTTCCAGAGAGATATCAATACATAGGTTTTACGATTCTTACTAGTCACATATATTCTTGTGCGGTGAATAGGGGTTGTTGAGTCCAGTTCACTGAGCAAGGAGTAGGTCTTGTCTATTACATATTGGGTGTATGGAACAGTATCTGAGCGAATTTGAAACCCTTGTTTTATGCATCACCCCACCTCACCTTTCCCGTTAAGCAGCCATAGTGTGTTTTCTAAACGTGTGACTCTGTTCTGTTTTGTAATTCAGTTCAAGTGTAGCGGTTTTTACATTCCCTCTATAAGTGATATCTTATGATAAGTGTCTTTTTCTGTGTGACTTATTTCACTTAGAATCGTCATACCTAAATCCACTCATCTTGCTTCTACTAGCCTTATGACATTGATTTCATGTCTGAGTGATATTCCTTTGTACATAAGGACCACAACTTCTTTATCCATTTTTCTCTTTCCTGGGATATTTAAGGTGTCATGAAGTGGAGGTTCTTGTCAACATAGCAGCCCTAAACATTGGGGTGCCTGTGTCTTGCTGATTTTTAGTTTTCCCAATTTATACGCCCATGAGTGGACGTGCCCTATGCTCCCTAAGCTGTGTTTTTTCGATGTTTCAGGACACACCGTACACTTCTCTAGAGTGGCTGTTGGCAATTTACATCCCGCCCATCAGCGTAGCAAGGCTGCCATTTCTCCATGGCCTGTCCTGCATTTCTGGTTTTGAAACTTTTTGCAGCATGGCCCTTTTGACCGATGGGAAGCGAGACCTCTTTTTAGCGCTGATTTGCCTTTCCAGGTTGCTTGGTTGGCCAAAAAGGGCGTATGCGTTTTTTCCTGAATATATTCAGGAAAAAACGCATACGCCCTTTTTGGCCAAGGGCATCATTGTCGACGTTTTGCCGCTTTTCATGTGCTTTAAAGGCGATTCGAATCTACCTCCTGAAATCTGCTTCCTGCAAATCTGCCTTGCTTTCAAATCCTCTTCGTTGCCTTCCCTCAATATATCTGTGGATGAGAGTTATCATTTATAACTCTGCGGGTTTGTGAATTGCAGTGTCCCTGAGCTCCATTTTTCAACTCGCTTTTTTGGGAGCTGGCCACAAAAGCGCGGGATTGCCTCAGGCCTTATTCTGGTTCCTGGCGGCAGGCTGAGCCTGTGGTTAATTCTTCTTCCTGATGGGAAAATAGAGTGACCTGTGCCTCTACCAACACCTAGATCTAGTCTCTCATTGGTTGCCCCTCTTCCTGTTCATCCTCAGGACAAACTGCAACCTGTAGGGAACAGGAGCTTAAAGGTGCTGATTCTCCAAGTAGGGAGATTGCTAGTAAAGTAGCTGGAAAGGCGCACCCTAGCACAAGGAGATGAGAAATGGGGTGCGTTTTAGAAACCTTTCAAAATCACACGGTGTACCATCTTCTGGGTTTCTCATGCATGTTTTCGATGTAGGAAGATGCCCTTGAACCTGGAGATTTGGGACCCATGGGATGGGTACCACGCAGTATTACTTTAAAGGGTCTGAGTTTGCTCTCCCAACCTCACCCAACCTCTCAGCCCCAAGAGTGTCCACCCTTATGTCTCATCCAGGTGTGGGTCTAGATATGGTCAATCCAGGTTGCATCACAGCCCCTGAACGAATTTTGTAAGAATTTCTCTCTCTTTCACTGTCTTTGTTTTACGGGTTTTTAAAAGTAATTTATTTTTATAATGGGGTTTAGCTGCTTTTCACGGCTGTGTTTATGCGGCTTTACACCCACTTGGCTCACTTCCAGAGAGATATCAATACATAGGTTTTACGATTCTTACTAGTCAGATATATTCTTGTGCGGTGAATAGGGGGTGTTGAGTCCAGTTCACTGAGCAAGGAGTAGGTCTTGTCTATTACATATTGGGTGTATGGAACGGTGTCTGAGCGAATTTGAAACCCTTGTTTTATGCATCACCCCACCTCACCTTTCCCGTTAAGCAGCCATAGTGTGTTTTCTAAACGTGTGACTCTGTTCTGTTTTGTAATTCAGTTCAAGTGTAGCGGTTTTTACATTCCCTCTATAAGTGATAGCTTATGATAAGTGTCTTTTTCTGTGTGACTTATTTCACTTAGAATCGTCATACCTAAATCCACTCATCTTGCTTCTACTAGCCTTATGACATTGATTTCATGTCTGAGTGATATTCCTTTGTACATAAGGACCACAACTTCTTTATCCATTTATCTCTTTCCTGGGATATTTAAGGTGTCATGAAGTGGAGGTTCTTGTCAACATAGCAGCCCTAAACATTGGGGTGCCTGTGTCTTGCTGATTTTTAGTTTTCCCAATTTATACGCCCATGAGTGGATGTGCCCTATGCTCCCTAAGCTGTGTTTTTTCGATGTTTCAGGACACACCGTACACTTCTCCAGAGTGGCTTTTGGCAATTTACATCCCGCCCATTAGCGTAGCAAGGCTGCCATTTCTCCATGGCCTGTACTGCATTTCTGGTTTTGTCACTTTTTGCACCATGGCCCTTTTGACCGATGGGAAGCGAGACTTCTTTGTAGCGCTGATTTGCATTTCCAGGTTGCTTGGTTGGCCAAAAAGGGCGTATGCGTTTTTTCCTGAATATATTCAGGAAAAAACGCTTACGCCCTTTTTGGCCAAGGGCATCACTGTCGACGTTTTGCCACTTTTCATGTGCTTTAAAGGCGATTCGAATCTACCTCCTGAAACCTGTTTCCTGCAATTCTGCCTTGCTTTCAAATCCTCTTCGTTGCCTTCCCTCAATATATCTGTGGATGAGAGTTATCATTTATAACTCTGCAGGTTTGTGAATTGCAGTGCCCCTGAGCTCCATTTTTCAACTCGCTTTTTTGGGAGCTGGCCGCAAAAGCACGGGATTGCCTCAGGCCCTATTCTGGTTCCCGGCGGCAGGCTGAGCCTGTGTTTAATTCTTCTTCCTGATGGGAAATTAGAGTGACCTGTGCCTGTCCCAACACCTAGATCTAGTCTCTCATTGGTTGCCCCTCTTCCCGTTCATCCTCAGGACAAATTGCAACCTGTAGGGAACAGGAGCTTAAAGGTGCTGATTCTCCAAGTAGGGAGATTGCTAGTAAAGTAGCTGGAAAGGCGAACCCGAGCACAAGGAGATGAGAAATTTGGTGCGTTTTAGAAACCTTTCAAAATCACACGGTGTACCATCTTCTGGGTTTCTCATGCATGTTTTCGATGTAGGAAGATGCCCTTGAACCTGGAGATTTGGGACCCATGGGATGGGTACCACACAGTATTACTTTAAAGGATCTGCGTTTGCTCACCCAACCTCACCCAACCTCTAAGCCCCAAGAGTGTCCACCCTTATGTCTCATCCAGCTGTGGGTCTAGATATGGTCAATCCAGGTTGCA
The DNA here is from genome assembly GCF_028021215.1 of Eschrichtius robustus. Taxonomy (NCBI): domain Eukaryota; kingdom Metazoa; phylum Chordata; class Mammalia; order Artiodactyla; family Eschrichtiidae; genus Eschrichtius; species Eschrichtius robustus. Next base: position 1,385,690 of record NW_027175171.1, read on the forward strand.
TCACAGCCTCTGAACGAATTTTGTAAGAATTTCTCTCTCTTTCACTGTCTTTGTTTTACGGGTTTTTAAAAGTAATTTATTTTTATAATGGGGTTTAGCTGCTTTTCACGGCTGTGTTTATGCGGCTTTACACCCACTTGACTCACTTCCAGACAGATATCAATATATAGGTTTTAAGATTCTTACTAGTCACATATATTCTTGTGCGGTGAATAGGGGGTGTTGAGTCCAGTTCACTGAGCAAGGAGTAGGTCTTGTCTATTACATATTGGGTGTATGGAACGGTATCTGAGCGAATTTGAAACCCTTGTTTTATGCATCACCCCACCTCACCTTTCCCGTTAAGCAGCCATAGTGTGTTTTCTAAACGTGTGACTCTGTTCTGTTTTGTAATTCAGTTCAAGTGTAGCGGTTTTTACATTCCCTCTATAAGTGATATCTTATGATAAGTGTCTTTTTCTGTGTGACTTATTTCACTTAGAATCGTCATACCTAAATCCACTCATCTTGCTTCTACTAGCCTTATGACATTGATTTCATGTCTGAGTGATATTCCTTTGTACATAAGGACCACAACTTCTTTATCCATTTTTCTCTTTCCTGGGATATTTAAGGTGTCATGAAGTGGAGGTTCTTGTCAACATAGCAGCCCTAAACATTGGGGTGCCTGTGTCTTGCTGATTTTTAGTTTTCCCAATTTATACGCCCATGAGTGGACGTGCCCTATGCTCCCTAAGCTGTGTTTTTTCGATGTTTCAGGACACACCGTACACTTCTCTAGAGTGGCTGTTGGCAATTTACATCCCGCCCATCAGCGTAGCAAGGCTGCCATTTCTCCATGGCCTGTCCTGCATTTCTGGTTTTGACACTTTTTGCAGCATGGCCCTTTTGACCGATGGGAAGCGAGACCTCTTTGTAGCGCTGATTTGCCTTTCCAGTTTGCTTGGTTGGCCAAAAAGGGCGTATGCGTTTTTTCCTGAATATATTCAGGAAAAAACGCATACGCCCTTTTTGGCCAAGGGCATCATTGTCGACGTTTTGCCGCTTTTCATGTGCTTTAAATGCGATTCGAATCTACCTCCTGAAATCTGCTTCCTGCAATTCTGCCTTGCTTTCAAATCCTCTTCGTTGCCTTCCCTCAATATATCTGTGGATGAGAGTTATCATTTATAACTCTGTGGGTTTGTGAATTGCAGTGTCCCTGAGCTCCATTTTTCAACTCGCTTTTTTGGGAGCTGGCCACAAAAGCGCGAGATTGCCTCAGGCCTTATTCTGGTTCCTGGCGGCAGGCTGAGCCTGTGGTTAATTCTTCTTCCTGATGGGAAAATAGAGTGACCTGTGCCTCTACCAACACCGAGATCTAGTCTCTCATTGGTTGCCCCTCTTCCCGTTCATCCTCAGGACAAATTGCAACCTGTAGGGAACAGGAGCTTAAAGGTGCTGATTCTCCAAGTAGGGAGATTGCTAGTAAAGTAGCTGGAAAGGCGAACCCTAGCACAAGGAGATGAGAAATGGGGTGCGTTTTAGAAACCTTTCAAAATCACACGGTGTACCATCTTCTGGGTTTCTCATGCATGTTTTCGATGTAGGAAGATGCCCTTGAACCTGGAGATTTGGGACCCATGGGATGGGTACCACGCAGTATTACTTTAAAGGGTCTGCGTTTGCTCTCCCAACCTCACCCAACCTCTCAGCCCCAAGAGTGTCCACCCTTATGTCTCATCCAGGTGTGGGTCTAGATATGGTCAATCCAGGTTGCATCACAGCCCCTGAACGAATTTTGTAAGAATTTCTCTCTCTTTCACTGTCTTTGTTTTACGGGTTTTTAAAAGTAATTTATTTTTATAATGGGGTTTAGCTGCTTTTCACGGCTGTGTTTATGCGGCTTTACACCCACTTGGCTCACTTCCAGAGAGATATCAATACATAGGTTTTACGATTCTTACTAGTCAGATATATTCTTGTGCGGTGAATAGGGGGTGTTGAGTCCAGTTCACTGAGCAAGGAGTAGGTCTTGTCTATTACATATTGGGTGTATGGAACGGTATCTGAGCGAATTTGAAACCCTTGTTTTATGCATCACCCCACCTCACCTTTCCCGTTAAGCAGCCATAGTGTGTTTTCTAAACGTGTGACTCTGTTCTGTTTTGTAATTCAGTTCAAGTGTAGCGGTTTTTACATTCCCTCTATAAGTGATAGCTTATGATAAGTGTCTTTTTCTGTGTGACTTATTTCACTTAGAAACGTCATACCTAAATCCACTCATCTTGCTTCTACTAGCCTTATGACATTGATTTCATGTCTGAGGGATATTCCTTTGTACATAAGGACCACAACTTCTTTATCCATTTATCTCTTTCCTGGGATATTTAAGGTGTCATGAAGTGGAGGTTCTTGTCAACATAGCAGCCCTAAACATTGGGGTGCCTGTGTCTTGCTGATTTTTAGTTTTCCCAATTTATACGCCCATGAGTGGACGTGCCCTATGCTCCCTAAGCTGTGTTTTTTCGATGTTTCAGGACACACCATACACTTCTCCAGAGTGGCTTTTGGCAATTTACATCCCGCCCATTAGCGTAGCAAGGCTGCCATTTCTCCATGGCCTGTACTGCATTTCTGGTTTTCTCACTTTTTGCAGCATGGCCCTTTTGACCGATGGGAAGCGAGACTTCTTTGTAGCGCTGATTTGCCTTTCCAGGTTGCTTGGTTGGCCAAAAAGGGCGTATGCGTTTTTTCCTGAATATATTCAGGAAAAAACGCATACGCCCTTTTTGGCCAAGGGCATCATTGTCGACGTTTTGCCGCTTTTCATGTGCTTTAAAGGCGATTCGAATCTACCTCCTGAAATCTGCTTCCTGCAATTCTGCCTTGCTTTCAAATCCTCTTCGTTGCCTTCCCTCAATATATCTGTGGATGAGAGTTATCATTTATAACTCTGCGGGTTTGTGAATTGCAGTGTCCCTGAGCTCCATTTTTCAACTCGCTTTTTTGGGAGCTGGCCACAAAAGCGCGAGATTGCCTCAGGCCTTATTCTGGTTCCTGGCGTCAGGCTGAGCCTGTGGTTAATTCTTCTTCCTGATGGGAAAATAGAGTGACCTGTGCCTCTACCAACACCTAGATCTAGTCTCTCATTGGTTGCCCCTCTTCCCGTTCATCCTCAGGACAAATTGCAACCTGTAGGGAACAGGAGCTTAAAGGTGCTGATTCTCCAAGTAGGGAGATTGCTAGTAAAGTAGCTGGAAAGGCGAACCCTAGCACAAGGAGATGAGAAATGGGGTGCGTTTTAGAAACCTTTCAAAATCACACGGTGTACCATCTTCTGGGTTTCTCATGCATGTTTTCGATGTAGGAAGATGCCCTTGAACCTGGAGATTTGGGACCCATGTGATGGGTACCACGCAGTATTACTTTAAAGGGTCTGAGTTTGCTCTCCCAACCTCACCCAACCTCTCAGCCCCAAGAGTGTCCACCCTTATGTCTCATCCAGGTGTGCGTCTAGTTATGGTCAATCCAGGTTGCATCACAGCCCCTGAACGAATTTTGTAAGAATTTCTCTCTCTTTCACTGTCTTTGTTTTACGGGTTTTTAAAAGTAATTTATTTTTATAATGGGGTTTAGCTGCTTTTCACGGCTGTGTTTATGCGGCTTTACACCCACTTGACTCACTTCCAGAGAGATATCAATACATAGGTTTTACGATTCTTACTAGTCACATATATTCTTGTGCGGTGAATAGGGGGTGTTGAGTCCAGTTCACTGAGCAAGGAGTAGGTCTTGTCTATTACATATTGGGTGTATGGAACAGTATCTGAGCGAATTTGAAACCCTTGTTTTATGCATCACCCCACCTCACCTTTCCCGTTAAGCAGCCATAGTGTGTTTTCTAAACGTGTGACTCTGTTCTGTTTTGTAATTCAGTTCAAGTGTAGCGGTTTTTACATTCCCTCTATAAGTGATATCTTATGATAAGTGTCTTTTTCTGTGTGACTTATTTCACTTAGAATCGTCATACCTAAATCCACTCATCTTGCTTCTACTAGCCTTATGACATTGATTTCATGTCTGAGTGATATTCCATTGTACATAAGGACCACAACTTCTTTATCCATTTTTCTCTTTCCTGGGATATTTAAGGTGTCATGAAGTGGAGGTTCTTGTCAACATAGCAGCCCTAAACATTGGGGTGCCTGTGTCTTGCTGATTTTTAGTTTTCCCAATTTATACGCCCATGAGTGGACGTGCCCTATGCTCCCTAAGCTGTGTTTTTTCGATGTTTCAGGACACACCGTACACTTCTCCAGAGTGGCTTTTGGCAATTTACATCCCGCCCATCAGCGTAGCAAGGCTGCCTTTTCTCCATGGCCTGTACTGCATTTCTGGTTTTGACACTTTTTGCAGCATGGCCCTTTTGACCGATGGGAAGCGAGACTTCTTTGTAGCGCTGATTTGACTTTCCAGGTTGCTTGGTTGGCCAAAAAGGGCGTATGCGTTTTTTCCTGAATATATTCAGGAAAAAACGCATACGCCCTTTTTGGCCAAGGGCATCATTGTCGACGTTTTGCCGCTTTTCATGTGCTTTAAAGGCCATTCGAATCTACCTCCTGAAATCTCTTTCCTGCAATTCTGCCTTGCTTTCAAATCCTCTTCGTTGCCTTCCCTCAATATATCTGTGGATGAGAGTTATCATTTATAACTCTGCGGGTTTGTGAATTGCAGTGTCCCTGAGCTCCATTTTTCAACTCGCTATTTTGGGAGCTGGCCGCAAAAGCGCGGGATTGCCTCAGGCCCTATTCTGGTTCCTGGAGGCAGGCAGAGCCTGTGGTTAATTCTTCTTCCTGATGGGAAAATAGAGTGACCTGTGCCTGTCCCAACACCTAGATCTACTCTCTCTTTGGTTGCCCCTCTTCCCGTTCATCCTCAGGACAAATTGCAACCTGTAGGGAACAGGAGCTTAAAGGTGCTGATTCTCCAATTAGGGAGATTGCTAGTAAAGTAGCTGGAAAGGCGAACCCGAGCACAAGGAGATGAGAAATTGGGTGCGTTTTAGAAACCTTTCAAAATCACACGGTGCACCATCTTCTGGGTTTCTCATGCATGTTTTCGATGTAGGAAGATTCCCTTGAACCTGGAGATTTGGGACCCATGGGATGGGTACCACACAGTATTACTTTAAAGGGTCTGCGTTTGCTCACCCAACCTCACCCAACCTCTAAGCCCCAAGAGTGTCCACCCTTATGTCTCATCCAGCTGTGGGTCTAGATATGGTCAATCCAGGTTGCATCACAGCCTCTGAACGAATTTTGTAAGAATTTCTCTCTCTTTCACTGTCTTTGTTTTACGGGTTTTTAAAAGTAATTTATTTTTATAATGGGGTTTAGCTGCTTTTCACGGCTGTGTTTTTGCAGCTTTACACCCACTTGACACACTTCCAGAGAGATATCAATACATAGGTTTTAAGAATCTTACTAGTCACATATATTCTTGTGCGGTGAATAGGGGGTGTTGAGTCCAGTTCACTGAGCAAGGAGTAGGTCTTGTCTATTACATATTGGGTGTATGGAACGGTATCTGAGCGAATTTGAAACCCTTGTTTTATGCATCACCCCACCTCACCTTTCCCGTTAAGCAGCCATAGTGTGTTTTCTAAACGTGTGACTCTGTTCTGTTTTGTAATTCAGTTCAAGTGTAGCGGTTTTTACATTCCCTCTATAAGTGATATCTTATGATAAGTGTCTTTTTCTGTGTGACTTATTTCACTTAGAATCGTCATACCTAAATCCACTCATCTTGCTTCTACTAGCCTTATGACATTGATTTCATGTCTGAGTGATATTCCTTTGTACATAAGGACCACAACTTCTTTATCCATTTTTCTCTTTCCTGGGATATTTAAGGTGTCATGAAGTGGAGGTTCTTGTCAACATAGCAGCCCTAAACATTGGGGTGCCTGTGTCTTGCTGATTTTTAGTTTTCCCAATTTATACGCCCATGAGTGGACGTGCCCTATGCTCCCTAAGCTGTGTTTTTTCGATGTTTCAGGACACACCGTACACTTCTCTAGAGTGGCTGTTGGCAATTTACATCCCGCCCATCAGCGTAGCAAGGCTGCCATTTCTCCATGGCCTGTCCTGCATTTCTGGTTTTGACACTTTTTGCAGCATGGCCCTTTTGACCGATGGGAAGCGAGACCTCTTTGTAGCGCTGATTTGCCTTTCCAGGTTGCTTGGTTGGCCAAAAGGGCGTATGCGTTTTTTCCTGAATATATTCAGGAAAAAACGCATACGCCCTTTTTGGCCAAGGGCATCATTGTCGACGTTTTGCCGCTTTTCATGTGCTTTAAAGGCGATTCGAATCTACCTCCTGAAATCTGCTTCCTGCAATTCTGCCTTGCTTTCAAATCCTCTTCGTTGCCTTCCCTCAATATATCTGTGGATGAGAGTTATCATTTATAACTCTGTGGGTTTGTGAATTGCAGTGTCCCTGAGCTCCATTTTTCAACTCGCTTTTTTGGGAGCTGGCCACAAAAGCGCGAGATTGCCTCAGGCCTTATTCTGGTTCCTGGCGGCAGGCTGAGCCTGTGGTTAATTCTTCTTCCTGATGGGAAAATAGAGTGACCTGTGCCTCTACCAACAACTAGATCTAGTCTCTCATTGGTTGCCCCTCTTCCCGTTCATCCTCAGGACAAATTGCAACCTGTAGGGAACAGGAGCTTAAAGGTGCTGATTCTCCAAGTAGGGAGATTGCTAGTAAAGTAGCTGGAAAGGCGAACCCTAGCACAAGGAGATGAGAAATGGGGTGCGTTTTAGAAACCTTTCAAAATCACACGGTGTACCATCTTCTGGGTTTCTCATGCATGTTTTCGATGTAGGAAGATGCCCTTGAACCTGGAGATTTGGGACCCATGGGATGGGTACCACGCAGTATTACTTTAAAGGGTCTGCGTTTGCTCTCCCAACCTCACCCAACCTCTCAGCCCCAAGAGTGTCCACCCTTATGTCTCATCCAGGTGTGGGTCTAGATATGGTCAATCCAGGTTGCATCACAGCCCCTGAACGAATTTTGTAAGAATTTCTCTCTCTTTCACTGTCTTTGTTTTACGGGTTTTTAAAAGTAATTTATTTTTATAATGGGGTTTAGCTGCTTTTCACGGCTGTGTTTATGCGGCTTTACACCCACTTGGCTCACTTCCAGAGAGATATCAATACATAGGTTTTACGATTCTTACTAGTCAGATATATTCTTGTGCGGTGAATAGGGGGTGTTGAGTCCAGTTCACTGAGCAAGGAGTAGGTCTTGTCTATTACATATTGGGTGTATGGAACGGTATCTGAGCGAATTTGAAACCCTTGTTTTATGCATCACCCCACCTCACCTTTCCCGTTAAGCAGCCATAGTGTGTTTTCTAAACGTGTGACTCTGTTCTGTTTTGTAATTCAGTTCAAGTGTAGCGGTTTTTACATTCCCTCTATAAGTGATAGCTTATGATAAGTGTCTTTTTCTGTGTGACTTATTTCACTTAGAAACGTCATACCTAAATCCACTCATCTTGCTTCTACTAGCCTTATGACATTGATTTCATGTCTGAGGGATATTCCTTTGTACATAAGGACCACAACTTCTTTATCCATTTATCTCTTTCCTGGGATATTTAAGGTGTCATGAAGTGGAGGTTCTTGTCAACATAGCAGCCCTAAACATTGGGGTGCCTGTGTCTTGCTGATTTTTAGTTTTCCCAATTTATACGCCCATGAGTGGACGTGCCCTATGCTCCCTAAGCTGTGTTTTTTCGATGTTTCAGGACACACCGTACACTTCTCCAGAGTGGCTTTTGGCAATTTACATCCCGCCCATTAGCGTAGCAAGGCTGCCATTTCTCCATGGCCTGTACTGCATTTCTGGTTTTCTCACTTTTTGCAGCATGGCCCTTTTGACCGATGGGAAGCGAGACTTCTTTGTAGCGCTGATTTGCCTTTCCAGGTTGCTTGGTTGGCCAAAAAGGGCGTATGCGTTTTTTCCTGAATATATTCAGGAAAAAACGCATACGCCCTTTTTGGCCAAGGGCATCATTGTCGACGTTTTGCCGCTTTTCATGTGCTTTAAAGGCGATTCGAATCTACCTCCTGAAATCTGCTTCCTGCAATTCTGCCTTGCTTTCAAATCCTCTTCGTTGCCTTCCCTCAATATATCTGTGGATGAGAGTTATCATTTATAACTCTGCGGGTTTGTGAATTGCAGTGTCCCTGAGCTCCATTTTTCAACTCGCTTTTTTGGGAGCTGGCCACAAAAGCGCGAGATTGCCTCAGGCCTTATTCTGGTTCCTGGCGTCAGGCTGAGCCTGTGGTTAATTCTTCTTCCTGATGGGAAAATAGAGTGACCTGTGCCTCTACCAACACCTAGATCTAGTCTCTCATTGGTTGCCCCTCTTCCCGTTCATCCTCAGGACAAATTGCAACCTGTAGGGAACAGGAGCTTAAAGGTGCTGATTCTCCAAGTAGGGAGATTGCTAGTAAAGTAGCTGGAAAGGCGAACCCTAGCACAAGGAGATGAGAAATGGGGTGCGTTTTAGAAACCTTTCAAAATCACACGGTGTACCATCTTCTGGGTTTCTCATGCATGTTTTCGATGTAGGAAGATGCCCTTGAACCTGGAGATTTGGGACCCATGTGATGGGTACCACGCAGTATTACTTTAAAGGGTCTGAGTTTGCTCTCCCAACCTCACCCAACCTCTCAGCCCCAAGAGTGTCCACCCTTATGTCTCATCCAGGTGTGCGTCTAGTTATGGTCAATCCAGGTTGCATCACAGCCCCTGAACGAATTTTGTAAGAATTTCTCTCTCTTTCACTGTCTTTGTTTTACGGGTTTTTAAAAGTAATTTATTTTTATAATGGGGTTTAGCTGCTTTTCACGGCTGTGTTTATGCGGCTTTACACCCACTTGACTCACTTCCAGAGAGATATCAATACATAGGTTTTACGATTCTTACTAGTCACATATATTCTTGTGCGGTGAATAGGGGGTGTTGAGTCCAGTTCACTGAGCAAGGAGTAGGTCTTGTCTATTACATATTGGGTGTATGGAACAGTATCTGAGCGAATTTGAAACCCTTGTTTTATGCATCACCCCACCTCACCTTTCCCGTTAAGCAGCCATAGTGTGTTTTCTAAACGTGTGACTCTGTTCTGTTTTGTAATTCAGTTCAAGTGTAGCGGTTTTTACATTCCCTCTATAAGTGATATCTTATGATAAGTGTCTTTTTCTGTGTGACTTATTTCACTTAGAATCGTCATACCTAAATCCACTCATCTTGCTTCTACTAGCCTTATGACATTGATTTCATGTCTGAGTGATATTCCATTGTACATAAGGACCACAACTTCTTTATCCATTTTTCTCTTTCCTGGGATATTTAAGGTGTCATGAAGTGGAGGTTCTTGTCAACATAGCAGCCCTAAACATTGGGGTGCCTGTGTCTTGCTGATTTTTAGTTTTCCCAATTTATACGCCCATGAGTGGACGTGCCCTATGCTCCCTAAGCTGTGTTTTTTCGATGTTTCAGGACACACCGTACACTTCTCCAGAGTGGCTTTTGGCAATTTACATCCCGCCCATCAGCGTAGCAAGGCTGCCTTTTCTCCATGGCCTGTACTGCATTTCTGGTTTTGACACTTTTTGCAGCATGGCCCTTTTGACCGATGGGAAGCGAGACTTCTTTGTAGCGCTGATTTGACTTTCCAGGTTGCTTGGTTGGCCAAAAAGGGCGTATGCGTTTTTTCCTGAATATATTCAGGAAAAAACGCATACGCCCTTTTTGGCCAAGGGCATCATTGTCGACGTTTTGCCGCTTTTCATGTGCTTTAAAGGCCATTCGAATCTACCTCCTGAAATCTCTTTCCTGCAATTCTGCCTTGCTTTCAAATCCTCTTCGTTGCCTTCCCTCAATATATCTGTGGATGAGAGTTATCATTTATAACTCTGCGGGTTTGTGAATTGCAGTGTCCCTGAGCTCCATTTTTCAACTCGCTATTTTGGGAGCTGGCCGCAAAAGCGCGGGATTGCCTCAGGCCCTATTCTGGTTCCTGGAGGCAGGCAGAGCCTGTGGTTAATTCTTCTTCCTGATGGGAAAATAGAGTGACCTGTGCCTGTCCCAACACCTAGATCTACTCTCTCTTTGGTTGCCCCTCTTCCCGTTCATCCTCAGGACAAATTGCAACCTGTAGGGAACAGGAGCTTAAAGGTGCTGATTCTCCAATTAGGGAGATTGCTAGTAAAGTAGCTGGAAAGGCGAACCCGAGCACAAGGAGATGAGAAATTGGGTGCGTTTTAGAAACCTTTCAAAATCACACGGTGCACCATCTTCTGGGTTTCTCATGCATGTTTTCGATGTAGGAAGATTCCCTTGAACCTGGAGATTTGGGACCCATGGGATGGGTACCACACAGTATTACTTTAAAGGGTCTGCGTTTGCTCACCCAACCTCACCCAACCTCTAAGCCCCAAGAGTGTCCACCCTTATGTCTCATCCAGCTGTGGGTCTAGATATGGTCAATCCAGGTTGCATCACAGCCTCTGAACGAATTTTGTAAGAATTTCTCTCTCTTTCACTGTCTTTGTTTTACGGGTTTTTAAAAGTAATTTATTTTTATAATGGGGTTTAGCTGCTTTTCACGGCTGTGTTTTTGCAGCTTTACACCCACTTGACACACTTCCAGAGAGATATCAATACATAGGTTTTAAGAATCTTACTAGTCACATATATTCTTGTGCGGTGAATAGGGGGTGTTGAGTCCAGTTCACTGAGCAAGGAGTAGGTCTTGTCTATTACATATTGGGTGTATGGAACGGTATCTGAGCGAATTTGAAACCCTTGTTTTATGCATCACCCCACCTCACCTTTCCCGTTAAGCAGCCATAGTGTGTTTTCTAAACGTGTGACTCTGTTCTGTTTTGTAATTCAGTTCAAGTGTAGCGGTTTTTACATTCCCTCTATAAGTGATATCTTATGATAAGTGTCTTTTTCTGTGTGACTTATTTCACTTAGAATCGTCATACCTAAATCCACTCATCTTGCTTCTACTAGCCTTATGACATTGATTTCATGTCTGAGTGATATTCCTTTGTACATAAGGACCACAACTTCTTTATCCATTTTTCTCTTTCCTGGGATATTTAAGGTGTCATGAAGTGGAGGTTCTTGTCAACATAGCAGCCCTAAACATTGGGGTGCCTGTGTCTTGCTGATTTTTAGTTTTCCCAATTTATACGCCCATGAGTGGACGTGCCCTATGCTCCCTAAGCTGTGTTTTTTCGATGTTTCAGGACACACCGTACACTTCTCTAGAGTGGCTGTTGGCAATTTACATCCCGCCCATCAGCGTAGCAAGGCTGCCATTTCTCCATGGCCTGTCCTGCATTTCTGGTTTTGACACTTTTTGCAGCATGGCCCTTTTGACCGATGGGAAGCGAGACCTCTTTGTAGCGCTGATTTGCCTTTCCAGGTTGCTTGGTTGGCCAAAAGGGCGTATGCGTTTTTTCCTGAATATATTCAGGAAAAAACGCATACGCCCTTTTTGGCCAAGGGCATCATTGTCGACGTTTTGCCGCTTTTCATGTGCTTTAAAGGCGATTCGAATCTACCTCCTGAAATCTGCTTCCTGCAATTCTGCCTTGCTTTCAAATCCTCTTCGTTGCCTTCCCTCAATATATCTGTGGATGAGAGTTATCATTTATAACTCTGTGGGTTTGTGAATTGCAGTGTCCCTGAGCTCCATTTTTCAACTCGCTTTTTTGGGAGCTGGCCACAAAAGCGCGAGATTGCCTCAGGCCTTATTCTGGTTCCTGGCGGCAGGCTGAGCCTGTGGTTAATTCTTCTTCCTGATGGGAAAATAGAGTGACCTGTGCCTCTACCAACAACTAGATCTAGTCTCTCATTGGTTGCCCCTCTTCCCGTTCATCCTCAGGACAAATTGCAACCTGTAGGGAACAGGAGCTTAAAGGTGCTGATTCTCCAAGTAGGGAGATTGCTAGTAAAGTAGCTGGAAAGGCGAACCCTAGCACAAGGAGATGAGAAATGGGGTGCGTTTTAGAAACCTTTCAAAATCACACGGTGTACCATCTTCTGGGTTTCTCATGCATGTTTTCGATGTAGGAAGATGCCCTTGAACCTGGAGATTTGGGACCCATGGGATGGGTACCACGCAGTATTACTTTAAAGGGTCTGCGTTTGCTCTCCCAACCTCACCCAACCTCTCAGCCCCAAGAGTGTCCACCCTTATGTCTCATCCAGGTGTGGGTCTAGATATGGTCAATCCAGGTTGCATCACAGCCCCTGAACGAATTTTGTAAGAATTTCTCTCTCTTTCACTGTCTTTGTTTTACGGGTTTTTAAAAGTAATTTATTTTTATAATGGGGTTTAGCTGCTTTTCACGGCTGTGTTTATGCGGCTTTACACCCACTTGGCTCACTTCCAGAGAGATATCAATACATAGGTTTTACGATTCTTACTAGTCAGATATATTCTTGTGCGGTGAATAGGGGGTGTTGAGTCCAGTTCACTGAGCAAGGAGTAGGTCTTGTCTATTACATATTGGGTGTATGGAACGGTATCTGAGCGAATTTGAAACCCTTGTTTTATGCATCACCCCACCTCACCTTTCCCGTTAAGCAGCCATAGTGTGTTTTCTAAACGTGTGACTCTGTTCTGTTTTGTAATTCAGTTCAAGTGTAGCGGTTTTTACATTCCCTCTATAAGTGATAGCTTATGATAAGTGTCTTTTTCTGTGTGACTTATTTCACTTAGAATCGTCATACCTAAATCCACTCATCTTGCTTCTACTAGCCTTATGACATTGATTTCATGTCTGAGGGATATTCCTTTGTACATAAGGACCACAACTTCTTTATCCATTTATCTCTTTCCTGGGATATTTAAGGTGTCATGAAGTGGAGGTTCTTGTCAACATAGCAGCCCTAAACATTGGGGTGCCTGTGTCTTGCTGATTTTTAGTTTTCCCAATTTATACGCCCATGAGTGGATGTGCCCTATGCTCCCTAAGCTGTGTTTTTTCGATGTTTCAGGACACACCGTACACTTCTCCAGAGTGGCTTTTGGCAATTTACATCCCGCCCATTAGCGTAGCAAGGCTGCCATTTCTCCATGGCCTGTACTGCATTTCTGGTTTTCTCACTTTTTGCAGCATGGCCCTTTTGACCGATGGGAAGCGAGACTTCTTTGTAGCGCTGATTTGCCTTTCCAGGTTGCTTGGTTGGCCAAAAAGGGCGTATGCGTTTTTTCCTGAATATATTCAGGAAAAAACGCTTAAGCCCTTTTTGGCCAAGGGCATCACTGTCGACGTTTTGCCACTTTTCATGTGCTTTAAAGGCGATTCGAATCTACCTCCTGAAACCTGTTTCCTGCAATTCTGCCTTGCTTTCAAATCCTCTTCGTTGCCTTCCCTCAATATATCTGTGGATGAGAGTTATCATTTATAACTCTGCAGGTTTGTGAATTGCAGTGCCCCTGAGCTCCATTTTTCAACTCGCTTTTTTGGGAGCTGGCCGCAAAAGCACGGGATTGCCTCAGGCCCTATTCTGGTTCCCAGCGGCAGGCTGAGCCTGTGTTTAATTCTTCTTCCTGATGGGAAATTAGAGTGACCTGTGCCTGTCCCAACACCTAGATCTAGTCTCTCATTGGTTGCCCCTCTTCCCGTTCATCCTCAGGACAAATTGCAACCTGTAGGGAACAGGAGCTTAAAGGTGCTGATTCTCCAAGTAGGGAGATTGCTAGTAAAGTAGCTGGAAAGGCGAACCCGAGCACAAGGAGATGAGAAATGGGGTGCGTTTTAGAAACCTTTCAAAATCACACGGTGTACCATCTTCTGGGTTTCTCATGCATGTTTTCGATGTAGGAAGATGCCCTTGAACCTGGAGATTTGGGACCCATGGGATGGGTACCACACAGTATTACTTTAAAGGATCTGCGTTTGCTCACCCAACCTCACCCAACCTCTAAGCCCCAAGAGTGTCCACCCTTATGTCTCATCCAGCTGTGGGTCTAGATATGGTCAATCCAGGTTGCATCACAGCCTCTGAACGAATTTTGTAAGAATTTCTCTCTCTTTCACTGTCTTTGTTTTACGGGTTTTTAAAAGTAATTTATTTTTATAATGGGGTTTAGCTGCTTTTCACGGCTGTGTTTATGCGGCTTTACACCCACTTGACTCACTTCCAGACAGATATCAATATATAGGTTTTAAGATTCTTACTAGTCACATATATTCTTGTGCGGTGAATAGGGGGTGTTGATTCCAGTTCACTGAGCAAGGAGTAGGTCTTGTCTATTACATATTGGGTGTATGGAACGGTATCTGAGCGAATTTGAAACCCTTGTTTTATGCATCACCCCACCTCACCTTTCCCGTTAAGCAGCCATAGTGTGTTTTCTAAACGTGTGACTCTGTTCTGTTTTGTAATTCAGTTCAAGTGTAGCGGTTTTTACATTCCCTCTATAAGTGATATCTTATGATAAGTGTCTTTTTCTGTGTGACTTATTTCACTTAGAATCGTCATACCTAAATCCACTCATCTTGCTTCTACTAGCCTTATGACATTGATTTCATGTCTGAGTGATATTCCTTTGTACATAAGGACCACAACTTCTTTATCCATTTTTCTCTTTCCTGGGATATTTAAGGTGTCATGAAGTGGAGGTTCTTGTCAACATAGCAGCCCTAAACATTGGGGTGCCTGTGTCTTGCTGATTTTTAGTTTTCCCAATTTATACGCCCATGAGTGGACGTGCCCTATGCTCCCTAAGCTGTGTTTTTTCGATGTTTCAGGACACACCGTACACTTCTCTAGAGTGGCTGTTGGCAATTTACATCCCGCCCATCAGCGTAGCAAGGCTGCCATTTCTCCATGGCCTGTCCTGCATTTCTGGTTTTGACACTTTTTGCAGCATGGCCCTTTTGACCGATGGGAAGCGAGACCTCTTTGTAGCGCTGATTTGCCTTTCCAGGTTGCTTGGTTGGCCAAAAAGGGCGTATGCGTTTTTTCCTGAATATATTCAGGAAAAAACGCATACGCCCTTTTTGGCCAAGGGCATCATTGTCGACGTTTTGCCGCTTTTCATGTGCTTTAAAGGCGATTCGAATCTACCTCCTGAAATCTGCTTCCTGCAATTCTGCCTTGCTTTCAAATCCTCTTCGTTGCCTTCCCTCAATATATCTGTGGATGAGAGTTATCATTTATAACTCTGCGGGTTTGTGAATTGCAGTGTCCCTGAGCTCCATTTTTCAACTCGCTTTTTTGGGAGCTGGCCACAAAAGCGCGAGATTGCCTCAGGCCTTATTCTGGTTCCTGGCGGCAGGCTGAGCCTGTGGTTAATTCTTCTTCCTGATGGGAAAATAGAGTGACCTGTGCCTGTCCCAACACCTAGATCTAGTCTCTCATTGGTTGCCCCTCTTCCCGTTCATCCTCAGGACAAATTGCAACCTGTAGGGAACAGGAGCTTAAAGGTGCTGATTCTCCAAGTAGGGAGATTGCTAGTAAAGTAGCTGGAAAGGCGAACCCTAGCACAAGGAGATGAGAAATGGGGTGCGTTTTAGAAACCTTTCAAAATCACACGGTGTACCATCTTCTGGGTTTCTCATGCATGTTTTCGATGTAGGAAGATGCCCTTGAACCTGGAGATTTGGGACCCATGGGATGGGTACCACGCAGTATTACTTTAAAGGGTCTGAGTTTGCTCTCCCAACCTCACCCAACCTCTCAGCCCCAAGAGTGTCCACCCTTATGTTTCATCCAGGAGTGGGTCTAGTTATGGTCAATCCAGGTTGCATCACAGCCCCTGAACGAATTTTGTAAGAATTTCTCTCTCTTTCACTGTCTTTGTTTTACGGGTTTTTAAAAGTAATTTATTTTTATAATGGGGTTTAGCTGCTTTTCACGGCTGTGTTTATGCGGCTTTACACCCACTTGACTCACTTCCAGAGAGATATCAATACATAGGTTTTACGATTCTTACTAGTCACATATATTCTTGTGCGGTGAATAGGGGGTGTTGAGTCCAGTTCACTGAGCAAGGAGTAGGTCTTGTCTATTACATATTGGGTGTATGGAACAGTATCTGAGCGAATTTGAAACCCTTGTTTTATGCATCACCCCACCTCACCTTTCCCGTTAAGCAGCCATAGTGTGTTTTCTAAACGTGTGACTCTGTTCTGTTTTGTAATTCAGTTCAAGTGTAGCGGTTTTTACATTCCCTCTATAAGTGATATCTTATGATAAGTGTCTTTTTCTGTGTGACTTATTTCACTTAGAATCGTCATACCTAAATCCACTCATCTTGCTTCTACTAGCCTTATGACATTGATTTCATGTCTGAGTGATATTCCATTGTACATAAAGACCACAACTTCTTTATCCATTTTTCTCTTTCCTGGGATATTTAAGGTGTCATGAAGTGGAGGTTCTTGTCAACATAGCAGCCCTAAACATTGGGGTGCCTGTGTCTTGCTGATTTTTAGTTTTCCCAATTTATACGCCCATGAGTGGACGTGCCCTATGCTCCCTAAGCTGTGTTTTTTCGATGTTTCAGGACACACCGTACACTTCTCCAGAGTGGCTTTTGGCAATTTACATCCCGCCCATCAGCGTAGCAAGGCTGCCTTTTCTCCATGGCCTGTACTGCATTTCTGGTTTTGACACTTTTTGCAGCATGGCCCTTTTGACCGATGGGAAGCGAGACTTCTTTGTAGCGCTGATTTGCCTTTCCAGGTTGCTTGGTTGGCCAAAAAGGGCGTATGCGTTTTTTCCTGAATATATTCAGGAAAAAACGCATACGCCCTTTTTGGCCAAGGGCATCATTGTCGACGTTTTGCCGCTTTTCATGTGCTTTAAAGGCCATTCGAATCTACCTCCTGAAATCTTTTTCCTGCAATTCTGCCTTGCTTTCAAATCCTCTTCGTTGCCTTCCCTCAATATATCTGTGGATGAGAGTTATCATTTATAACTCTGCGGGTTTGTGAATTGCAGTGTCCCTGAGCTCCATTTTTCAACTCGCTATTTTGGGAGCTGGCCGCAAAAGCGCGGGATTGCCTCAGGCCCTATTCTGGTTCCTGGAGGCAGGCAGAGCCTGTGGTTAATTCTTCTTCCTGATGGGAAAATTGAGTGACCTGTGCCTGTCCCAACACCTAGATCTAGTCTCTCATTGGTTGCCCCTCTTCCCGTTCATCCTCAGGACAAATTGCAACCTGTAGGGAACAGGAGCTTAAAGGTGCTGATTCTCCAAGTAGGGAGATTGCTAGTAAAGTAGCTGGAAAGGCGAACCCGAGCACAAGGAGATGAGAAATTGGGTGCGTTTTAGAAACCTTTCAAAATCACACGGTGCACCATCTTCTGGGTTTCTCATGCATGTTTTCGATGTAGGAAGATTCCCTTGAACCTGGAGATTTGGGACCCATGGGATGGGTACCACACAGTATTACTTTAAAGGGTCTGCGTTTGCTCACCCAACCTCACCCAACCTCTAAGCCCCAAGAGTGTCCACCCTTATGTCTCATCCAGCTGTGGGTCTAGATATGGTCAATCCAGGTTGCATCACAGCCTCTGAACGAATTTTGTAAGAATTTCTCTCTCTTTCACTGTCTTTGTTTTACGGGTTTTTAAAAGTAATTTATTTTTATAATGGGGTTTAGCTGCTTTTCACGGCTGTGTTTTTGCAGCTTTACACCCACTTGACACACTTCCAGAGAGATATCAATACATAGGTTTTAAGATTCTTACTAGTCACATATATTCTTGTGCGGTGAATAGGGGGTGTTGAGTCCAGTTCACTGAGCAAGGAGTAGGTCTTGTCTATTACATATTGGGTGTATGGAACGGTATCTGAGCGAATTTGAAACCCTTCTTTTATGCATCACCCCACCTCACCTTTCCCGTTAAGCAGCCAAAGTGTGTTTTCTAAACGTGTGACTCTGTTCTGTTTTGTAATTCAGTTCAGGTGTAGCGGTTTTTACATTCCCTCTATAAGTGATAGCTTATGATAAGTGTCTTTTTCTGTGTCACTTATTTCACTTAAAATCGTCATACCTAAATCCACTCATCTTGCTTCTACTAGCCTTATGACATTGATTTCATGTCTGAGTGATATTCCTTTGTACATAAGGACCACAACTTCTTTATCCATTTTTCTCTTTCCTGGGATATTTAAGGTGTCATGAAGTGGAGGTTCTTGTCAACATAGCAGCCCTAAACATTGGGGTGCCTGTGTCTTGCTGATTTTTAGTTTTCCCAATTTATACGCCCATGAGTGGACGTGCCCTATGCTCCCTAAGCTGTGTTTTTTCGATGTTTCAGGACACACCGTACACTTCTCTAGAGTGGCTGTTGGCAATTTACATCCCGCCCATCAGCGTAGCAAGGCTGCCATTTCTCCATGGCCTGTCCTGCATTTCTGGTTTTGACACTTTTTGCAGCATGGCCCTTTTGACCGATGGGAAGCGAGACTTCTTTGTAGCGCTGATTTGCCTTTCCAGGTTGCTTGGTTGGCCAAAAAGGGCGTATGCGTTTTTTCCTGAATATATTCAGGAAAAAACGCATACGCCCTTTTTGGCCAAGGGCATCATTGTCGACGTTTTGCCGCTTTTCATGTGCTTTAAAGGCCATTCGAATCTACCTCCTGAAATCTCTTTCCTGCAATTCTGCCTTGCTTTCAAATCCTCTTCGTTGCCTTCCCTCAATATATCTGTGGATGAGAGTTATCATTTATAACTCTGCGGGTTTGTGAATTGCAGTGTCCCTGAGCTCCATTTTTCAACTCGCTATTTTGGGAGCTGGCCGCAAAAGCGCGGGATTGCCTCAGGCCCTATTCTGGTTCCTGGAGGCAGGCAGAGCCTGTGGTTAATTCTTCTTCCTGATGGGAAAATAGAGTGACCTGTGCCTGTCCCAACACCTAGATCTAGTCTCTCATTGGTTGCCCCTCTTCCCGTTCATCCTCAGGACAAATTGCAACCTGTAGGGAACAGGAGCTTAAAGGTGCTGATTCTCGAAGTAGGGAGATTGCTAGTAAAGTAGCTGGAAAGGCGAACCCGAGCACAAGGAGATGAGAAATTGGGTGCGTTTTATAAACCTTTCAAAATCACACGGTGCACCATCTTCTGGGTTTCTCATGCATGTTTTCGATGTAGGAAGATTCCCTTGAACCTGGAGATTTGGGACCCATGGGATGGGTACCACACAGTATTACTTTAAAGGGTCTGCGTTTGCTCACCCAACCTCACCCAACCTCTAAGCCCCAAGAGTGTCCACCCTTATGTCTCATCCAGCTGTGGGTATAGATATGGTCAATCCAGGTTGCATCACAGCCTCTGAACGAATTTTGTAAGAATTTCTCTCTCTTTCACTGTCTTTGTTTTACGGGTTTTTAAAAGTAATTTATTTTTATAATGGGGTTTAGCTGCTTTTCACGGCTGTGTTTTTGCAGCTTTACACCCACTTGACACACTTCCAGAGAGATATCAATACATAGGTTTTAAGATTCTTACTAGTCACATATATTCTTGTGCGGTGAATAGGGGGTGTTGAGTCCAGTTCACTGAGCAAGGAGTAGGTCTTGTCTATTACATATTGGGTGTATGGAACGGTATCTGAGCGAATTTGAAACCCTTCTTTTATGCATCACCCCACCTCACCTTTCCCGTTAAGCAGCCAAAGTGTGTTTTCTAAACGTGTGACTCTGTTCTGTTTTGTAATTCAGTTCAGGTGTAGCGGTTTTTACATTCCCTCTATAAGTGATAGCTTATGATAAGTGTCTTTTTCTGTGTCACTTATTTCACTTAAAATCGTCATACCTAAATCCACTCATCTTGCTTCTACTAGCCTTATGACATTGATTTCATGTCTGAGTGATATTCCTTTGTACATAAGGACCACAACTTCTTTATCCATTTTTCTCTTTCCTGGGATATTTAAGGTGTCATGAAGTGGAGGTTCTTGTCAACATAGCAGCCCTAAACATTGGGGTGCCTGTGTCTTGCTGATTTTTAGTTTTCCCAATTTATACGCCCATGAGTGGACGTGCCCTATGCTCCCTAAGCTGTGTTTTTTCGATGTTTCAGGACACACCGTACACTTCTCCAGAGTGGCTGTTGGCAATTTACATCCCGCCCATCAGCGTAGCAAGGCTGCCATTTCTCCATGGCCTGTCCTGCATTTCTGGTTTTGACACTTTTTGCAGCATGGCCCTTTTGACCGATGGGAAGCGAGACCTCTTTGTAGCGCTGATTTGCCTTTCCAGGTTGCTTGGTTGGCCAAAAAGGGCGTATGCGTTTTTTCCTGAATATATTCAGGAAAAAACGCATACGCCCTTTTTGGCCAAGGGCATCATTGTCGACGTTTTGCCGCTTTTCATGTGCTTTAAAGGCCATTCGAATCTACCTCCTGAAATCTCTTTCCTGCAATTCTGCCTTGCTTTCAAATCCTCTTCGTTGCCTTCCCTCAATATATCTGTGGATGAGAGTTATCATTTATAACTCTGCGGGTTTGTGAATTGCAGTGTCCCTGAGCTCCATTTTTCAACTCGCTATTTTGGGAGCTGGCCGCAAAAGCGCGGGATTGCCTCAGGCCGTATTCTGGTTCCTGGCGGCAGGCTGAGCCTGTGGTTAATTCTTCTTCCTGATGGGAAAATAGAGTGACCTGTGCCTGTCCCAACACCTAGATCTAGTCTCTCATTGGTTGCCCCTCTTCCCGTTCATCCTCAGGACAAATTGCAACCTGTAGGGAACAGGAGCTTAAAGGTGCTGATTCTCCAAGTAGGGAGATTGCTAGTAAAGTAGCTGGAAAGGCGAACCCGAGCACAAGGAGATGAGAAATTGGGTGCGTTTTAGAAACCTTTCAAAATCACACGGTGCACCATCTTCTGGGTTTCTCATGCATGTTTTCGATGTAGGAAGATTCCCTTGAACCTGGAGATTTGGGACCCATGGGATGGGTACCACACAGTATTACTTTAAAGGGTCTGCGTTTGCTCACCCAACCTCACCCAACCTCTAAGCCCCAAGAGTGTCCACCCTTATGTCTCATCCAGCTGTGGGTCTAGATATGGTCAATCCAGGTTGCATCACAGCCTCTGAACGAATTTTGTAAGAATTTCTCTCTCTTTCACTGTCTTTGTTTTACGGGTTTTTAAAAGTAATTTATTTTTATAATGGGGTTTAGCTGCTTTTCACGGCTGTGTTTTTGCAGCTTTACACCCACTTGACACACTTCCAGAGAGATATCAATACATAGGTTTTAAGATTCTTACTAGTCACATATATTCTTGTGCGGTGAATAGGGGGTGTTGAGTCCAGTTCACTGAGCAAGGAGTAGGTCTTGTCTATTACATATTGGGTGTATGGAACGGTATCTGAGCGAATTTGAAACCCTTCTTTTATGCATCACCCCACCTCACCTTTCCCGTTAAGCAGCCAAAGTGTGTTTTCTAAACGTGTGACTCTGTTCTGTTTTGTAATTCAGTTCAGGTGTAGCGTTTTTTACATTCCCTCTATAAGTGATAGCTTATGATAAGTGTCTTTTTCTGTGTCAATTATTTCACTTAAAATCGTCATACCTAAATCCACTCATCTTGCTTCTACTAGCCTTATGACATTGATTTCATGTCTGAGTGATATTCCTTTGTACATAAGGACCACAACTTCTTTATCCATTTTTCTCTTTCCTGGGATATTTAAGGTGTCATGAAGTGGAGGTTCTTGTCAACATAGCAGCCCTAAACATTGGGGTGCCTGTGTCTTGCTGATTTTTAGTTTTCCCAATTTATACGCCCATGAGTGGACGTGCCCTATGCTCCCTAAGCTGTGTTTTTTCGATGTTTCAGGACACACCGTACACTTCTCCAGAGTGGCTGTTGGCAATTTACATCCCGCCCATCAGCGTAGCAAGGCTGCCATTTCTCCATGGCCTGTCCTGCATTTCTGGTTTTGACACTTTTTGCAGCATGGCCCTTTTGACCGATGGGAAGCGAGACCACTTTGTAGCGCTGATTTGCCTTTCCAGGTTGCTTGGTTGGCCAAAAAGGGCGTATGCGTTTTTTCCTGAATATATTCAGGAAAAAACGCATACGCCCTTTTTGGCCAAGGGCATCATTGTCGACGTTTTGCCGCTTTTCATGTGCTTTAAAGGCCATTCGAATCTACCTCCTGAAATCACTTTCCTGCAATTCTGCCTTGCTTTCAAATCCTCTTCGTTGCCTTCCCTCAATATATCTGTGGATGAGAGTTATCATTTATAACTCTGCGGGTTTGTGAATTGCAGTGTCCCTGAGCTCCATTTTTCAACTCGCTTTTTTGGGAGCTGGCCGCAAAAGCGCGGGATTGCCTCAGGCCCTATTCTGGTTCCTGGAGGCAGGCAGAGCCTGTGGTTAATTCTTCTTCCTGATGGGAAAATAGAGTGACCTGTGCCTGTCCCAACACCTAGATCTAGTCTCTCATTGGTTGCCCCTCTTCCCGTTCATCCTCAGGACAAATTGCAACCTGTAGGGAACAGGAGCTTAAAGGTGCTGATTCTCCAAGTAGGGAGATTGCTAGTAAAGTAGCTGGAAAGGCAAACCCGAGCACAAGGAGATGAGAAATTGGGTGCGTTTTAGAAACCTTTCAAAATCACACGGTGCACCATCTTCTGGGTTTCTCATGCATGTTTTCGATGTAGGAAGATGCCCTTGAACCTGGAGATTTGGGACCCATGGGATGGGTACCACACAGTATTACTTTAAAGGGTCTGCGTTTGCTCACCCAACCTCACCCAACCTCTAAGCCCCAAGAGTGTCCACCCTTATGTCTCATCCAGCTGTGGGTCTAGATATGGTCAATCCAGTTTGCATCACAGCCTCTGAACGAATTTTGTAAGAATTTCTCTCTCTTTCACTGTCTTTGTTTTACGGGTTTTTAAAAGTAATTTATTTTTATAATGGGGTTTAGCTGCTTTTCACGGCTGTGTTTTTGCAGCTTTACACCCACTTGACACACTTCCAGAGAGATATCAATACATAGGTTTTAAGATTCTTACTAGTCACATATATTCTTGTGCGGTGAATAGGGGGTGTTGAGTCCAGTTCACTGAGCAAGGAGTAGGTCTTGTCTATTACATATTGGGTGTATGGAACGGTATCTGAGCGAATTTGAAACCCTTGTTTTATGCATCACCCCACCTCACCTTTCCCGTTAAGCAGCCAAAGTGTGTTTTCTAAACGTGTGACTCTGTTCTGTTTTGTAATTCAGTTCAGGTGTAGCGGTTTTTACATTCCCTCTGTAAGTGATAGCTTATGATAAGTGTCTTTTTCTGTGTCACTTATTTCACTTAGAATCGTCATACCTAAATCCACTCATCTTGCTTCTACTAGCCTTATGACATTGATTTCATGTCTGAGTGATATTCCTTTGTACATAAGGACCACAACTTCTTTATCCATTTTTCTCTTTCCTGGGATATTTAAGGTGTCATGAAGTGGAGGTTCTTGTCAACATAGCAGCCCTAAACATTGGGGTGCCTGTGTCTTGCTGATTTTTAGTTTTCCCAATTTATACGCCCATGAGTGGACGTGCCCTATGCTCCCTAAGCTGTGTTTTTTCGATGTTTCAGGACACACCGTACACTTCTCCAGAGTGGCTGTTGGCAATTTACATCCCGCCCATCAGCGTAGCAAGGCTGCCATTTCTCCATGGCCTGTCCTGCATTTCTGGTTTTGACACTTCTTGCAGCATGGCCCTTTTGACCGATGGGAAGCGAGACCTCTTTGTAGCGCTGATTTGCCTTTCCAGGTTGCTTGGTTGGCCAAAAAGGGCGTATGCGTTTTTTCCTGAATATATTCAGGAAAAAACGCATACGCCCTTTTTGGCCATGGGCATCATTGTCGATGTTTTGCCGCTTTTCATGTGCTTTAAAGGCGATTCGAATCTACCTCCTGAAATCTGTTTCCTGCAATTCTGCCTTGCTTTCAAATCCTCTTCGTTGCCTTCCCTCAATATATCTGTGGATGAGAGTTATCCCTTATAACTCTGCGGGTTTGTGAATTGCAGTGTCCCTGAGCTCCATTTTTCAACTCGCTTTTTTGGGAGCTGGCCGCAAAAGCGCGGGATTGCCTCAGGCCCTATTCTGGTTCCTGGCGGCAGGCTGAGCCTGTGGTTAATTCTTCTTCCTGATGGGAAAATAGAGTGACCTGGGCCTGTCCCAACACCTAGATCTAGTCTCTCATTGGTTGCCCCTCTTCCCGTTCATCCTCAGGACAAATTGCAACCTGTAGGGAACAGGAGCTTAAAGGTGCTGATTCTCCAAGTAGGGAGATTGCTAGTAAAGTAGCTGAAAAGGCGAACGCGAGCACAAGGAGACGAGAAATTGGGTGCGTTTTAGAAACCTTTCAAAATCACACGGTGTACCATCTTCTGGGTTTCTCATGCATGTTTTCGATGTAGGAAGATGCCCTTGAACCTGGAGATTTGGGACCCATGGGATGGGTACCACACAGTATTACTTTAAAGGATCTGCGTTTGCTCACCCAACCTCACCCAACCTCTAAGCCCCAAGAGTGTCCACCCTTATGTCTCATCCAGCTGTGGGTCTAGATATGGTCAATCCAGGTTGCATCACAGCCTCTGAACGAATTTTGTAAGAATTTCTCTCTCTTTCACTGTCTTTGTTTACGGGTTTTTAAAAGTAATTTATTTTTATAATGGGGTTTAGCTGCTTTTCATGGCTCTGTTTATGCGGCTTTACACCCACTTGACTCACTTCCAGACAGATATCAATATATAGGTTTTAAGATTCTTACTAGTCACATATATTCTTGTGCGGTGAATAGGGGGTGTTGAGTCCAGTTCACTGAGCAAGGAGTAGGTCTTGTCTATTACATATTGGGTGTATGGAACGGTATCTGAGCGAATTTGAAACCCTTGTTTTATGCATCACCCCACCTCACCTTTCCCGTTAAGCAGCCATAGTGTGTTTTCTAAACGTGTGACTCTGTTCTGTTTTGTAATTCAGTTCAAGTGTAGCGGTTTTTACATTCCCTCTATAAGTGATATCTTATGATAAGTGTCTTTTTCTGTGTGACTTATTTCACTTAGAATCGTCATACCTAAATCCACTCATCTTGCTTCTACTAGCCTTATGACATTGATTTCATGTCTGAGTGATATTCCTTTGTACATAAGGAACACAACTTCTTTATCCATTTTTCTCTTTCCTGGGATATTTAAGGTGTCATGAAGTGGAGGTTCTTGTCAACATAGCAGCCCTAAACATTGGGGTGCCTGTGTCTTGCTGATTTTTAGTTTTCCCAATTTATACGCCCATGAGTGGACGTGCCCTATGCTCCCTAAGCTGTGTTTTTTCGATGTTTCAGGACACACCGTACACTTCTCTAGAGTGGCTGTTGGCAATTTACATCCCGCCCATCAGCGTAGCAAGGCTGCCATTTCTCCATGGCCTGTCCTGCATTTCTGGTTTTGACACTTTTTGCAGCATGGCCCTTTTGACCGATGGGAAGCGAGACCTCTTTGTAGCGCTGATTTGCCTTTCCAGGTTGCTTGGTTGGCCAAAAAGGGCGTATGCGTTTTTTCCTGAATATATTCAGGAAAAAACGCATACGCCCTTTTTGGCCAAGGGCATCATTGTCGACGTTTTGCCGCTTTTCATGTGCTTTAAAGGCCATTCGAATCTACCTCCTGAAATCTCTTTCCTGCAATTCTGCCTTGCTTTCAAATCCTCTTCGTTGCCTTCCCTCAATATATCTGTGGATGAGAGTTATCATTTATAACTCTGCGGGTTTGTGAATTGCAGTGTCCCTGAGCTCCATTTTTCAACTCGCTTTTTTGGGAGCTGGCCACAAAAGCGCGAGATTGCCTCAGGCCCTATTCTGGTTCCTGGAGGCAGGCAGAGCCTGTGGTTAATTCTTCTTCCTGATGGGAAAATAGAGTGACCTGTGCCTGTCCCAACACCTAGATCTAGTCTCTCATTGGTTGCCCCTCTTCCCGTTCATCCTCAGGACAAATTGCAACCTGTAGGGAACAGGAGCTTAAAGGTGCTGATTCTCCAATTAGGGAGATTGCTAGTAAAGTAGCTGGAAAGGCGAACCCGAGCACAAGGAGATGAGAAATTGGGTGCGTTTTAGAAACCTTTCAAAATCACACGGTGCACCATCTTCTGGGTTTCTCATGCATGTTTTCGATGTAGGAAGATGCCCGTGAACCTGGAGATTTGGGACCCATGGGATGGGTACCACACAGTATTACTTTAAAGGGTCTGCGTTTGCTCACCCAACCTCACCCAACCTCTAAGCCCCAAGAGTGTCCACCCTTATGTCTCATCCAGCTGTGGGTCTAGATATGGTCAATCCAGGTTGCATCACAGCCTCTGAACGAATTTTGTAAGAATTTCTCTCTCTTTCACTGTCTTTGTTTTACGGGTTTTTAAAAGTAATTTATTTTTATAATGGGGTTTAGCTGCTTTTCACGGCTGTGTTTTTGCAGCTTTACACCCACTTGACACACTTCCAGAGAGATATCAATACATAGGTTTTAAGATTCTTACTAGTCACATATATTCTTTTGCGGTGAATAGGGGGTGTTGAGTCCAGTTCACTGAGCAAGGAGTAGGTCTTGTCTATTACATATTGGGTGTATGGAACGGTATCTGAGCGAATTTGAAACCCTTGTTTTATGCATCACCCCACCTCACCTTTCCCGTTAAGCAGCCATAGTGTGTTTTCTAAACGTGTGACTCTGTTCTGTTTTGTAATTCAGTTCAAGTGTAGCGGTTTTTACATTCCCTCTATAAGTGATATCTTATGATAAGTGTCTTTTTCTGTGTGACTTATTTCACTTAGAATCGTCATACCTAAATCCACTCATCTTGCTTCTACTAGCCTTATGACATTGATTTCATGTCTGAGTGATATTCCTTTGTACATAAGGACCACAACTTCTTTATCCATTTTTCTCTTTCCTGGGATATTTAAGGTGTCATGAAGTGGAGGTTCTTCTCAACATAGCAGCCCTAAACATTGGGGTGCCTGTGTCTTGCTGATTTTTAGTTTTCCCAATTTATACGCCCATGAGTGGACGTGCCCTATGCTCCCTAAGCTGTGTTTTTTCGATGTTTCAGGACACACCGTACACTTCTCTAGAGTGGCTGTTGGCAATTTACATCCCGCCCATCAGCGTAGCAAGGCTGCCATTTCTCCATGGCCTGTCCTGCATTTCTGGTTTTGACACTTTTTGCAGCATGGCCCTTTTGACCGATGGGAAGCGAGACCTCTTTGTAGCGCTGATTTGCCTTTCCAGGTTGCTTGGTTGGCCAAAAAGGGCGTATGCGTTTTTTCCTGAATATATTCAGGAAAAAACGCATACGCCCTTTTTGGCCATGGGCATCATTGTCGATGTTTTGCCGCTTTTCATGTGCTTTAAAGGCGATTCGAATCTACCTCCTGAAATCTGTTTCCTGCAATTCTGCCTTGCTTTCAAATCCTCTTCGTTGCCTTCCCTCAATATATCTGTGGATGAGAGTTATCCCTTATAACTCTGCGGGTTTGTGAATTGCAGTGTCCCTGAGCTCCATTTTTCAACTCGCTTTTTTGGGAGCTGGCCGCAAAAGCGCGGGATTGCCTCAGGCCCTATTCTGGTTCCTGGCGGCAGGCTGAGCCTGTGGTTAATTCTTCTTCCTGATGGGAAAATAGAGTGACCTGGGCCTGTCCCAACACCTAGATCTAGTCTCTCATTGGTTGCCCCTCTTCCCGTTCATCCTCAGGACAAATTGCAACCTGTAGGGAACAGGAGCTTAAAGGTGCTGATTCTCCAAGTAGGGAGATTGCTAGTAAAGTAGCTGAAAAGGCGAACGCGAGCACAAGGAGACGAGAAATTGGGTGCGTTTTAGAAACCTTTCAAAATCACACGGTGTACCATCTTCTGGGTTTCTCATGCATGTTTTCGATGTAGGAAGATGCCCTTGAACCTGGAGATTTGGGACCCATGGGATGGGTACCACACAGTATTACTTTAAAGGATCTGCGTTTGCTCACCCAACCTCACCCAACCTCTAAGCCCCAAGAGTGTCCACCCTTATGTCTCATCCAGCTGTGGGTCTAGATATGGTCAATCCAGGTTGCATCACAGCCTCTGAACGAATTTTGTAAGAATTTCTCTCTCTTTCACTGTCTTTGTTTACGGGTTTTTAAAAGTAATTTATTTTTATAATGGGGTTTAGCTGCTTTTCATGGCTCTGTTTATGCGGCTTTACACCCACTTGACTCACTTCCAGACAGATATCAATATATAGGTTTTAAGATTCTTACTAGTCACATATATTCTTGTGCGGTGAATAGGGGGTGTTGAGTCCAGTTCACTGAGCAAGGAGTAGGTCTTGTCTATTACATATTGGGTGTATGGAACGGTATCTGAGCGAATTTGAAACCCTTGTTTTATGCATCACCCCACCTCACCTTTCCCGTTAAGCAGCCATAGTGTGTTTTCTAAACGTGTGACTCTGTTCTGTTTTGTAATTCAGTTCAAGTGTAGCGGTTTTTACATTCCCTCTATAAGTGATATCTTATGATAAGTGTCTTTTTCTGTGTGACTTATTTCACTTAGAATCGTCATACCTAAATCCACTCATCTTGCTTCTACTAGCCTTATGACATTGATTTCATGTCTGAGTGATATTCCTTTGTACATAAGGACCACAACTTCTTTATCCATTTTTCTCTTTCCTGGGATATTTAAGGTGTCATGAAGTGGAGGTTCTTGTCAACATAGCAGCCCTAAACATTGGGGTGCCTGTGTCTTGCTGATTTTTAGTTTTCCCAATTTATACGCCCATGAGTGGACGTGCCCTATGCTCCCTAAGCTGTGTTTTTTCGATGTTTCAGGACACACCGTACACTTCTCCAGAGTGGCTGTTGGCAATTTACATCCCGCCCATCAGCGTAGCAAGGCTGCCATTTCTCCATGGCCTGTCCTGCATTTCTGGTTTTGACACTTTTTGCAGCATGGCCCTTTTGACCGATGGGAAGCGAGACCTCTTTGTAGCGCTGATTTGCCTTTCCAGGTTGCTTGGTTGGCCAAAAAGGGCGTATGCGTTTTTTCCTGAATATATTCAGGAAAAAACGCATACGCCCTTTTTGGCCAAGGGCATCATTGTCGACGTTTTGCCGCTTTTCATGTGCTTTAAAGGCGATTCGAATCTACCTCCTGAAATCTGCTTCCTGCAATTCTGCCTTGCTTTCAAATCCTCTTCGTTGCCTTCCCTCAATATATCTGTGGATGAGAGTTTTCATTTATAACTCTGCGGGTTTGTGAATTGCAGTGTCCCTGAGCTCCATTTTTCAACTCGCTTTTTTGGGAGCTGGCCACAAAAGCGCGAGATTGCCTCAGGCCCTATTCTGGTTCCTGGAGGCAGGCAGAGCCTGTGGTTAATTCTTCTTCCTGATGGGAAAATAGAGTGACCTGTGCCTGTCCCAACACCTAGATCTAGTCTCTCATTGGTTGCCCCTCTTCCCGTTCATCCTCAGGACAAATTGCAACCTGTAGGGAACAGGAGCTTAAAGGTGCTGATTCTCCAATTAGGGAGATTGCTAGTAAAGTAGCTGGAAAGGCGAACCCGAGCACAAGGAGATGAGAAATTCGGTGCGTTTTAGAAACCTTTCAAAATCACACGGTGCACCATCTTCTGGGTTTCTCATGCATGTTTTCGATGTAGGAAGATGCCCGTGAACCTGGAGATTTGGGACCCATGGGATGGGTACCACACAGTATTACTTTAAAGGGTCTGCGTTTGCTCACCCAACCTCACCCAACCTCTAAGCCCCAAGAGTGTCCACCCTTATGTCTCATCCAGCTGTGGGTCTAGATATGGTCAATCCAGGTTGCATCACAGCCTCTGAACGAATTTTGTAAGAATTTCTCTCTCTTTCACTGTCTTTGTTTTACGGGTTTTTAAAAGTAATTTATTTTTATAATGGGGTTTAGCTGCTTTTCACGGCTGTGTTTTTGCAGCTTTACACCCACTTGACACACTTCCAGAGAGATATCAATACATAGGTTTTAAGATTCTTACTAGTCACATATATTCTTTTGCGGTGAATAGGGGGTGTTGAGTCCAGTTCACTGAGCAAGGAGTAGGTCTTGTCTATTACATATTGGGTGTATGGAACGGTATCTGAGCGAATTTGAAACCCTTGTTTTATGCATCACCCCACCTCACCTTTCCCGTTAAGCAGCCATAGTGTGTTTTCTAAACGTGTGACTCTGTTCTGTTTTGTAATTCAGTTCAAGTGTAGCGGTTTTTACATTCCCTCTATAAGTGATATCTTATGATAAGTGTCTTTTTCTGTGTGACTTATTTCACTTAGAATCGTCATACCTAAATCCACTCATCTTGCTTCTACTAGCCTTATGACATTGATTTCATGTCTGAGTGATATTCCTTTGTACATAAGGACCACAACTTCTTTATCCATTTTTCTCTTTCCTGGGATATTTAAGGTGTCATGAAGTGGAGGTTCTTCTCAACATAGCAGCCCTAAACATTGGGGTGCCTGTGTCTTGCTGATTTTTAGTTTTCCCAATTTATACGCCCATGAGTGGACGTGCCCTATGCTCCCTAAGCTGTGTTTTTTCGATGTTTCAGGACACACCGTACACTTCTCTAGAGTGGCTGTTGGCAATTTACATCCCGCCCATCAGCGTAGCAAGGCTGCCATTTCTCCATGGCCTGTCCTGCATTTCTGGTTTTGACACTTTTTGCAGCATGGCCCTTTTGACCGATGGGAAGCGAGACCTCTTTGTAGCGCTGATTTGCCTTTCCAGGTTGCTTGGTTGGCCAAAAAGGGCGTATGCGTTTTTTCCTGAATATATTCAGGAAAAAACGCATACGCCCTTTTTGGCCAAGGGCATCATTGTCGACGTTTTGCCGCTTTTCATGTGCTTTAAAGGCGATTCGAATCTACCTCCTGAAATCTGCTTCCTGCAATTCTGCCTTGCTTTCAAATCCTCTTCGTTGCCTTCCCTCAATATATCTGTGGATGAGAGTTATCATTTATAACTCTGCGGGTTTGTGAATTGCAGTGTCCCTGAGCTCCATTTTTCAACTCGCTTTTTTGGGAGCTGGCCACAAAAGCGCGAGATTGCCTCAGGCCTTATTCTGATTCCTGGCGGCAGGCTGAGCCTGTGGTTAATTCTTCTTCCTGATGGGAAAATAGAGTGACCTGTGCCTGTCCCAACACCTAGATCTAGTCTCTCATTGGTTGCCCCTCTTCCCGTTCATCCTCAGGACAAATTGCAACCTGTAGGGAACAGGAGCTTAAAGGTGCTGATTCTCCAATTAGGGAGATTGCTAGTAAAGTAGCTGGAAAGGCGAACCCGAGCACAAGGAGATGAGAAATTCGGTGCGTTTTAGAAACCTTTCAAAATCACACGGTGCACCATCTTCTGGGTTTCTCATGCATGTTTTCGATGTAGGAAGATGCCCTTGAACCTGGAGATTTGGGACCCATGGGATGGGTACCACACAGTATTACTTTAAAGGGTCTGCGTTTGCTCACCCAACCTCACCCAACCTCTAAGCCCCAAGAGTGTCCACCCTTATGTCTCATCCAGCTGTGGGTCTAGATATGGTCAATCCAGGTTGCATCACAGCCTCTGAACGAATTTTGTAAGAATTTCTCTCTCTTTCACTGTCTTTGTTTTACGGGTTTTTAAAAGTAATTTATTTTTATAATGGGGTTTAGCTGCTTTTCACGGCTGTGTTTTTGCAGCTTTACACCCACTTGACACACTTCCAGAGAGATATCAATACATAGGTTTTAAGATTCTTACTAGTCACATATATTCTTGTGCGGTGAATAGGGGGTGTTGAGTCCAGTTCACTGAGCAAGGAGTAGGTCTTGTCTATTACATATTGGGTGTATGGAACGGTATCTGAGCGAATTTGAAACCCTTGTTTTATGCATCACCCCACCTCACCTTTCCCGTTAAGCAGCCATAGTGTGTTTTCTAAACGTGTGACTCTGTTCTGTTTTGTAATTCAGTTCAGGTATAGCGGTTTTTACATTCCCTCTATAAGTGATAGTTTATGATAAGTGTCTTTTTCTGTGTGACTTATTTCACTTATAATCGTCATACCTAAATCCACTCATCTTGCTTCTACTAGCCTTATGACATTGATTTCATGTCTGAGTGATATTCCTTTGTACATAAGGACCACAACTTCTTTATCCATTTTTCTCTTTCCTGGGATATTTAAGGTGTCATGAAGTGGAGGTTCTTGTCAACATAGCAGCCCTAAACATTGGGGTGCCTGTGTCTTGCTGATTTTTAGTTTTCCCAATTTATACGCCCATGAGTGGACGTGCCCTATGCTCCCTAAGCTGTGTTTTTTCGATGTTTCAGGACACACCGTACACTTCTCCAGAGTGGCTGTTGGCAATTTACATCCCGCCCATCAGCGTAGCAAGGCTGCCATTTCTCCATGGCCTGTCCTGCATTTCTGGTTTTGACACTTTTTGCAGCATGGCCCTTTTGACCGATGGGAAGCGAGACCTCTTTGTAGCGCTGATTTGCCTTTCCAGGTTGCTTGGTTGGCCAAAAAGGGCGTATGCGTTTTTTCCTGAATATATTCAGGAAAAAACGCATACGCCCTTTTTGCCCATGGGCATCATTGTCGACGTTTTGCCGCTTTTCATGTGCTTTAAAGGCGATTCGAATCTACCTCCTGAAATCTGTTTCCTGCAATTCTGCCTTGCTTTCAAATCCTCTTCGTTGCCTTCCCTCAATATATCTGTGGATGAGAGTTCTCCCTTATAACTCTGCGGGTTTGTGAATTGCAGTGTCCCTGAGCTCCATTTTTCAACTCGCTTTTTTGGGAGCTGGCCGCAAAAGCGCGGGATTGCCTCAGGCCCTATTCTGGTTCCTGGCGGCAGGCTGAGCCTGTGGTTAATTCTTCTTCCTGATGGGAAAATAGAGTGACCTGGGCCTGTCCCAACACCTAGATCTAGTCTCTCATTGGTTGCCCCTCTTCCCGTTCATCCTCAGGACAAATTGCAACCTGTAGGGAACAGGAGCTTAAAGGTGCTGATTCTCCAAGTAGGGAGATTGCTAGTAAAGTAGCTGGAAAGGCGAACCCTAGCACAAGGAGATGAGAAATGGGGTGCATTTTAGAAACCTTTCAAAATCACACGGTGTACCATCTTCTGGGTTTCTCATGCATGTTTTCGATGTAGGAAGATGCCCTTGAACCTGGAGATTTGGGACCCATGGGATGGGTACCACGCAGTATTACTTTAAAGGGTCTGAGTTTGCTCTCCCAACCTCACCCAACCTCTCAGCCCCAAGAGTGTCCACCCTTATGTCTCATCCAGGTGTGGGTCTAGATATGGTCAATCCAGGTTGCATCACAGCCCCTGAACGAGTTTTGTAAGAATTTCTCTCTCTTTCACTGTCTTTGTTTTACGGGTTTTTAAAAGTAATTTATTTTTATAATGGGGTTTAGCTGCTTTTCACGGCTGTGTTTATGCGGCTTTACACCCACTTGGCTCACTTCCAGAGAGATATCAATACATAGGTTTTACGATTCTTACTAGTCAGATATATTCTTGTGCGGTGAATAGGGGGTGTTGAGTCCAGTTCACTGAGCAAGGAGTAGGTCTTGTCTATTACATATTGGGTGTATGGAACGGTATCTGAGCGAATTTGAAACCCTTGTTTTATGCATCACCCCACCTCACCTTTCCCGTTAAGCAGCCATAGTGTGTTTTCTAAACGTGTGACTCTGTTCTGTTTTGTAATTCAGTTCAAGTGTAGCGGTTTTTACATTCCCTCTATAAGTGATAGCTTATGATAAGTGTCTTTTTCTGTGTGACTTATTTCACTTAGAATCGTCATACCTAAATCCACTCATCTTGCTTCTACTAGCCTTATGACATTGATTTCATGTCTGAGGGATATTCCTTTGTACATAAGGACCACAACTTCTTTATC
Organism: Eschrichtius robustus; assembly: GCF_028021215.1. Lineage (NCBI taxonomy): Eukaryota > Metazoa > Chordata > Mammalia > Artiodactyla > Eschrichtiidae > Eschrichtius > Eschrichtius robustus. Next base: position 1,419,712 of record NW_027175171.1, read on the forward strand.
CATTTATCTCTTTCCTGGGATATTTAAGGTGTCATGAAGTGGAGGTTCTTGTCAACATAGCAGCCCTAAACATTGGGGTGCCTGTGTCTTGCTGATTTTTAGTTTTCCCAATTTATACGCCCATGAGTGGATGTGCCCTATGCTCCCTAAGCTGTGTTTTTTCGATGTTTCAGGACACACCGTACACTTCTCCAGAGTGGCTTTTGGCAATTTACATCCCGCCCATTAGCGTAGCAAGGCTGCCATTTCTCCATGGCCTGTACTGCATTTCTGGTTTTGTCACTTTTTGCAGCATGGCCCTTTTGACCGATGGGAAGCGAGACTTCTTTGTTGCGCTGATTTGCCTTTCCAGGTTGCTTGGTTGGCCAAAAACGGCGTATGCGTTTTTTCCTGAATATATTCAGGAAATAACGCTTACGCCCTTTTTGGCCAAGGGCATCACTGTCGACGTTTTGCCACTTTTCATGTGCTTTAAAGGCGATTCGAATCTACCTCCTGAAACCTGTTTCCTGCAATTCTGCCTTGCTTTCAAATCCTCTTCGTTGCCTTCCCTCAATATATCTGTGGATGAGAGTTATCATTTATAACTCTGCAGGTTTGTGAATTGCAGTGCCCCTGAGCTCCATTTTTCAACTCGCTTTTTTGGGAGCTGGCCGCAAAAGCACGGGATTGCCTCAGGCCCTATTCTGGTTCCAGGCGGCAGGCTGAGCCTGTGTTTAATTCTTCTTCATGATGGGAAATTAGAGTGACCTGTGCCTGTCCCAACACCTAGATCTAGTCTCTCATTGGTTGCCCCTCTTCCCGTTCATCCTCAGGACAAATTGCAACTTGTAGGGAACAGGAGCTTAAAGGTGCTGATTCTCCAAGTAGGGAGATTGATAGTAAAGTAGCTGGAAAGGCGAACGTGAGCACAAGGAGATGAGAAATTGGGTGCGTTTTAGAAACCTTTCAAAATCACACGGTGTACCATCTTCTTGGTTTCTCATGCATGTTTTCGATGTAGGAAGATGCCCTTGAACTTGGAGATTTGGGACCCATGGGATGGGTACCACACAGTATTACTTTAAAGGGTCTGCGTTTGCTCACCCAACCTCACCCAACCTCTAAGCCCCAAGAGTGTCCACCCTTATGTCTCATCCAGCTGTGGGTCTAGATATGGTCAATCCAGGTTGCATCACAGCCTCTGAACGAATTTTGTAAGAATTTCTCTCTCTTTCACTGTCTTTGTTTTACGGGTTTTTAAAAGTAATTTATTTTTATAATGGGGATTAGCTGCTTTTCACGGCTGTGTTTATGCGGCTTTACACCCACTTGACTCACTTCCAGACAGATATCAATACATAGGTTTTAACATTCTTACTAGTCACATATATTCTTGTGCGGTGAATAGGGGGTGTTGAGTCCAGTTCACTGAGCAAGGGGTAGGTCTTGTCTATTACATATTGGGTGTATGGAACGGTATCTGAGCGAATTTGAAACCCTTGTTTTATGCATCACCCCACCTCACCTTTCCCGTTAAGCAGCCATAGTGTGTTTTCTAAACGTGTGACTCTGTTCTGTTTTGTAATTCAGTTCAGGTGTAGCGGTTTTTACATTCCCTCTATAAGTGATAGCTTATGATAAGTGTCTTTTTCTGTGTCACTTATTTCACTTAGAATCGTCATACCTAAATCCACTCATCTTGCTTCTACTAGCCTTATGACATTGATTTCATGTCTGAGTGATATTCCTTTGTACATAAGGACCACAACTTCTTTATCCATTTTTCTCTTTCCTGGGATATTTAAGGTGTCATGAAGTGGAGGTTCTTGTCAACATAGCAGCCCTAAACATTGGGGTGCCTGTGCCTTGCTGATTTTTAGTTTTCCCAATTTATACGCCCATGAGTGGACTTGCCCTATGCTCCCTAAGCTGTGTTTTTTCGATGTTTCAGGACACACCGTACACTTCTCCAGAGTGGCTTTTGGCAATTTACATCCCGCCCATCAGCGTAGCAAGGCTGCCATTTCTCCATGGCCTGTACTGCATTTCTGGTTTTGACACTTTTTGCAGCATGGCCCTTTTGACCGATGGGAAGCGAGACCTCTTTGTAGCGCTGATTTGCCTTTCCAGGTTGCTTGGTTGGCCAAAAAGGGCGTATGCGTTTTTTCCTGAATATATTCAGGAAAAAACGCATACGCCCTTTTTGGCCAAGGGCATCATTGTCGACCTTTTGCCGCTTTTCATGTGCTTTAAAGGCCATTCGAATCTACCTCCTGAAATCTCTTTCCTGCAATTCTGCCTTGCTTTCAAATCCTCTTCGTTGCCTTCCCTCAATATATCTGTGGATGAGAGTTATCATTTATAACTCTGCGGGTTTGTGAATTGCAGTGTCCCTGAGCTCCATTTTTCAACTCGCTTTTTTGGGAGCTGGCCGCAAAAGCGCGGGATTGCCTCAGGCCCTATTCTGGTTCCTGGAGGCAGGCAGAGCCTGTGGTTAATTCTTCTTCCTGATGGGAAAATAGAGTGACCTGTGCCTGTCCCAACACCTAGATCTAGTCTCTCATTGGTTGCCCCTCTTCCCGTTCATCCTCAGGACAAATTGCAACCTGTAGGGAACAGGAGCTTAAAGGTGCTGATTCTCCAAGTAGGGAGATTGCTAGTAAAGTAGCTGGAAAGGCGAACGTGAGCACAAGGAGATGAGAAATTGGGTGCGTTTTAGAAACCTTTCAAAATCACACGGTGTACCATCTTCTGGGTTTCTCATGCATGTTTTCGATGTAGGAAGATGCCCTTGAACTTGGAGATTAGGGACCCATGGGATGGGTACCACACAGTATTACTTTAAAGGGTCTGCGTTTGCTCACCCAACCTCACCCAACCTCTAAGCCCCAAGAGTGTCCACCCTTATGTCTCATCCAGCTGTGGGTCTAGATATGGTCAATCCAGGTTGCATCACAGCCTCTGAACGAATTTTGTAAGAATTTCTCTCTCTTTCACTGTCTTTGTTTTACGGGTTTTTAAAAGTAATTTATTTTTATAATGGGGTTTAGCTGCTTTTCACGGCTGTGTTTATGCGGCTTTACACCCACCTGACACACTTCCAGACAGATATCAATACATAGGTTTTAAGATTCTTACTAGTCACATTTATTCTTGTGCGGTGAATAGGGGGTGTTGAGTCCAGTTCACTGAGCAAGGAGTAGGTCTTGTCTATTACATATTGGGTGTATGGAACGGTATCTGAGCGAATTTGAAGCCCTTGTTTTATGCATCACCCCACCTCACCTTTCCCGTTAAGCAGCCATAGTGTGTTGTCTAAACGTGTGACTCTGTTCTGTTTTGTAATTCAGTTCAGGTGTAGCGGTTTTTACATTCCCTCTATAAGTGATAGCTTATGATAAGTGTCTTTTTCTGTGTCACTTATTTCACTTAGAATCGTCATACCTAAATCCACTCATCTTGCTTCTACTAGCCTTATGATATTGATTTCATGTCTGAGTGATATTCCTTTGTACATAAGGACCACAACTTCTTTATCCATTTTTCTCTTTCCTGGGATATTTAAGGTGTCATGAAGTGGAGGTTCTTGTCAACATAGCAGCCCTAAACATTGGGGTGCCTGTGTCTTGCTGATTTTTAGTTTTCCCAATTTATACGCCCATGAGTGGACGTGCCCTATGCTCCCTAAGCTGTGTTTTTTCGATGTTTCAGGACACACCGTACACTTCTCCAGAGTGGCTTTTGGCAATGTACATCCCGCCCATCAGCGTAGCAAGGCTGCCATTTCTCCATGGCCTGTCCTGCATTTCTGGTTTTGACACTTTTTGCAGCATGGCCCTTTTGACCGATGGGAAGCGAGACTTCTTTGTAGCGCAGATTTGCCTTTCCAGGTTGCTTGGTTGGCCAAAAAGGGCGTATGCGTTATTTCCTGAATATATTCAGGAAAAAACGCATACGCCCTTTTTGGCCAAGGGCATCATTGTCGACGTTTTGCCGCTTTTCATGTGCTTTAAAGGCGATTCGAATCTACCTCCTGAAATCTGTTTCCTGCAATTCTGCCTTGCTTTCAAATCCTCTTCGTTGCCTTCCCTCAATATATCTGTGGATGAGAGTTATCACTTATAACTCTGCGGGTTTGTGAATTGCAGTGTCCCTGAGCTCCATTTTTCAACTCGCTTTTTTTGGAGCTGGCCGCAAAAGCGCGGGATTGCCTCAGGCCCTATTCTGGTTCCTGGCGGCATGCTGAGCCTGTGGTTAATTCTTTTTCCTGATGGGAAAATAGAGTGACCTTGGCCTGTCCCAACACCTAGATCTAGTCTCTCATTGGTTGCCCCTCTTCCCGTTCATCCTCAGGACAAATTGCAACCTGTAGGGAACAGGAGCTTAAAGGTGCTGATTCTCCAAGTAGTGAGATTGCTAGTAAAGTAGCTGGAAAGGCGAACCCGAGCAGAAGGAGATGAGAAATTGGGTGCGTTTTAGAAACCTTTCAAAATCACACGGTGTACCATCTTCTGGGTTTCTCATGCATGTTTTCGATGTAGGAAGATGCCCTTGAACCTGGAGATTTGGGACCCATGGGATGGGTACCACACAGTATTACTTTAAAGGGTCTGCGTTTGCTCACCCAACCTCACCCAAACTCTAAGCCCCAAGAGTGTCCACCCTTATGTCTCATCCAGCTGTGGGTCTAGATATGGTCAATCCAGGTTGCATCACAGCCTCTGAACGAATTTTGTAAGAATTTCTCTCTCTTTCACTGTCTTTGTTTTACGGGTTTTTAAAAGTAATTTATTTTTATAATGGGGTTTAGCTGCTTTTCACGGCTGTGTTTATGCGGCTTTACACCCACTTGACTCACTTCCAGACAGATATCAATACATAGGTTTTAAGATTCTTACTAGTCACATATATTCTTGTGCGGTGAATAGGGGGTGTTGAGTCCAGTTCACTGAGCAAGGGGTAGGTCTTGTCTATTACATATTGGGTGTATGGAACGGTATCTGAGCGAATTTGAAACCCTTGTTTTATGCATCACCCCACCTCACCTTTCCCGTTAAGCAGCCATAGTGTGTTTTCTAAACGTGTGACTCTGTTCTGTTTTGTAATTCAGTTCAAGTGTAGCGGTTTTTACATTCCCTCTATAAGTGATATCTTATGATAAGTGTCTTTTTCTGTGTGACTTATTTCACTTAGAATCGTCATACCTAAATCCACTCATCTTGCTTCTACTAGCCTTATGACATTGATTTCATGTCTGAGTGATATTCCTTTGTACATAAGGACCACAACTTCTTTATCCATTTTTCTCTTTCCTGGGATATTTAAGGTGTCATGAAGTGGAGGTTCTTGTCAACATAGCAGCCCTAAACATTGGGGTGCCTGTGTCTTGCTGATTTTTAGTTTTCCCAATTTATACGCCCATGAGTGGACGTGCCCTATGCTCCCTAAGCTGTGTTTTTTCGATGTTTCAGGACACACCGTACACTTCTCTAGAGTGGCTGTTGGCAATTTACATCCCGCCCATCAGCGTAGCAAGGCTGCCATTTCTCCATGGCCTGTCCTGCATTTCTGGTTTTGACAATTTTTGCAGCATGACCCTTTTGACCGATGGGAAGCGAGACCTCTTTGTAGCGCTGATTTGCCTTTCCAGGTTGCTTGGTTGGCCAAAAAGGGCGTATGCGTTTTTTCCTGAATATATTCAGGAAAAAACGCATACGCCCTTTTTGGCCAAGGGCATCATTGTCGACGTTTTGCCGCTTTTCATGTGCTTTAAAGGCGATTCGAATCTACCTCCTGAAATCTGCTTCCTGCAATTCTGCCTTGCTTTCAAATCCTCTTCGTTGCCTTCCCTCAATATATCTGTGGATGAGAGTTATCATTTATAACTCTGCGGGTTTGTGAATTGCAGTGTCCCTGAGCTCCATTTTTCAACTCGCTTTTTTGGGAGCTGGCCACAAAAGCGCGAGATTGCCTCAGGCCTTATTCTGGTTCCTGGCGGCAGGCTGAGCCTGTGGTTAATTCTTCTTCCTGATGGGAAAATAGAGTGACCTGTGCCTCTACCAACACCTAGATCTAGTCTCTCATTGGTTGCCCCTCTTCCCGTTCATCCTCAGGACAAATTGCAACCTGTAGGGAACAGGAGCTTAAAGGTGCTGATTCTCCAAGTAGGGAGATTGCTAGTAAAGTAGCTGGAAAGGCGAACCCGAGCACAAGGAGATGAGAAATTGGGTGCGTTTTAGAAACCTTTCAAAATCACACGGTGCACCATCTTCTGGGTTTCTCATGCATGTTTTCGATGTAGGAAGATGCCCTTGAACCTGGAGATTTGGGACCCATGGGATGGGTACCACACAGTATTACTTTAAAGGGTCTGCGTTTGCTCACCCAACCTCACCCAACCTCTAAGCCCCAAGAGTGTCCACCCTTATGTCTCATCCAGCTGTGGGTCTAGATATGGTCAATCCAGGTTGCATCACAGCCTCTGAACGAATTTTGTAAGAATTTCTCTCTCTTTCACTGTCTTTGTTTTACGGGTTTTTAAAAGTAATTTATTTTTATAATGGGGTTTAGCTGCTTTTCACGGCTGTGTTTTTGCAGCTTTACACCCACTTGACACACTTCCAGAGAGATATCAATACATAGGTTTTAAGATTCTTACTAGTCACATATATTCTTGTGCGGTGAATAGGGGGTGTTGAGTCCAGTTCACTGAGCAAGGAGTAGGTCTTGTCTATTACATATTGGGTGTATGGAACGGTATCTGAGCGAATTTGAAACCCTTCTTTTATGCATCACCCCACCTCACCTTTCCCGTTAAGCAGCCATAGTGTGTTTTCTAAACGTGTGACTCTGTTCTGTTTTGTAATTCAGTTCAGCTGTAGCGGTTTTTACATTCCCTCTATAAGTGATAGCTTATGATAAGTGTCTTTTTCTGTGTCAGTTATTTCACTTAGAATCGTCATACCTAAATCCACTCATCTTGCTTCTACTAGCCTTATGATATTGATTTCATGTCTGAGTGATATTCCTTTGTACATAAGGACCACAACTTCTTTATCCATTTTTCTCTTTCCTGGGATATTTAAGGTGTCATGAAGTGGAGGTTCTTGTCAACAGAGCAGCCCCAAACTTTGGGGTGCCTGTGTCTTGCTGATTTTTAGTTTTCCCAATTTATACGCCCATGAGTGGACGTGCCCTATGCTCCCTAAGCTGTGTTTTTTCGATGTTTCAGGACACACCGTACACTTCTCCAGAGTGGCTTTTGGCAATGTACATCCCGCCCATCAGCGTAGCAAGGCTGCCATTTCTCCATGGCCTGTACTGCATTTCTGGTTTTGACACTTTTTGCAGCATGGCCCTTTTGACCGATGGGAAGCGAGACTTCTTTGTAGCGCTGATTTGCCTTTCCAGGTTGCTTGGTTGGCCAAAAAGGGCGTATGCGTTATTTCCTGAATATATTCAGGAAAAAACGCATACGCCCTTTTTGGCCAAGGGCATCATTGTCGACGTTTTGCCGCTTTTCATGTGCTTTAAAGGCGATTCGAATCTACCTCCTGAAATCTGTTTCCTGCAATTCTGCCTTGCTTTCAAATCCTATTCGTTGCCTTCCCTCAATATATCTGTGGATGAGAGTTATCACTTATAACTCTGCGGGTTTGTGAATTGCAGTGTCCCTGAGCTCCATTTTTCAACTCGCTTTTTTGGGAGCTGGCCGCAAAAGCGCGGGATTGCCTCAGGCCCTATTCTGGTTCCTGGCGGCAGGCTGAGCCTGTGGTTAAATCTTCTTCCTGATGGGAAAATAGAGTGACCTGGGCCTGTCCCAACACCTAGATCTAGTCTCTCATTGGTTGCCCCTCTTCCCGTTCATCCTCAGGACAAATTGCAACCTGTAGGGAACAGGAGCTTAAAGGTGCTGATTCTCCAAGTAGGGAGATTGCTAGTAAAGTAGCTGGAAAGGCGAACCCGAGCAGAAGGAGATGAGAAATTGGGTGCGTTTTAGAAACCTTTCAAAATCACACGGTGTACCATCTTCTGGGTTTCTCATGCATGTTTTCGATGTAGGAAGATGCCCTTGAACCTGGAGATTTGGGACCCATGGGATGGGTACCACACAGTATTACTTTAAAGGGTCTGCGTTTGCTCACCCAACCTCACCCAAACTCTAAGCCCCAAGAGTGTCCACCCTTATGTCTCATCCAGCTGTGGGTCTAGATATGGTCAATCCAGGTTGCATCACAGCCTCTGAACGAATTTTGTAAGAATTTCTCTCTCTTTCACTGTCTTTGTTTTACGGGTTTTTAAAAGTAATTTATTTTTATAATGGGGTTTAGCTGCTTTTCACGGCTGTGTTTATGCGGCTTTACACCCACTTGACTCACTTCCAGACAGATATCAATACATAGGTTTTAAGATTCTTACTAGTCACATATATTCTTGTGCGGTGAATAGGGGGTGTTGTGTCCAGTTCACTGAGCAAGGGGTAGGTCTTGTCTATTACATATTGGGTGTATGGAACGGTATCTGAGCGAATTTGAAACCCTTGTTTTATGCATCACCCCACCTCACCTTTCCCGTTAAGCAGCCATAGTGTGTTTTCTAAACGTGTGACTCTGTTCTGTTTTGTAATTCAGTTCAGGTGTAGCGGTTTTTACATTCCCTCTATAAGTGATAGCTTATGATAAGTGTCTTTTTCTGTGTCAGTTATTTCACTTAGAATCGTCATACCTAAATCCACTCATCTTGCTTCTACTAGCCTTATGATATTGATTTCATGTCTGAGTGATATTCCTTTGTACCTAATGACCACAACTTCTTTATCCATTTTTCTCTTTCCTGGGATATTTAAGGTGTCATGAAGTGGAGGTTCTTGTCAACATAGCAGCCCTAAACATTGGGGTGCCTGTGTCTTGCTGATTTTTAGTTTTCCCAATTTATACGCCCATGAGTGGACGTGCCCTATGCTCCCTAAGCTGTGTTTTTTCGATGTTTCAGGACACACCGTACATTTCTCCAGAGTGGCTTTTGGCAATGTACATCCCGCCCATCAGCGTAGCAAGGCTGCCATTTCTCCATGGCCTGTACTGCATTTCTGGTTTTGACACTTTTTGCAGCATGGCCCTTTTGACCGATGGGAAGCGAGACTTCTTTGTAGCGCTGATTTGCCTTTCCAGGTTGCTTGGTTGGCCAAAAAGGGCGTATGCGTTATTTCCTGAATATATTCAGGAAAAAACGCATACGCCCTTTTTGGCCAAGGGCATCATTGTCGACGTTTTGCCGCTTTTCATGTGCTTTAAAGGCGATTCGAATCTACCTCCTGAAATCTGTTTCCTGCAATTCTGCCTTGCTTTCAAATCCTCTTCGTTGCCTTCCCTCAATATATCTGTGGATGAGAGTTATCACTTCTAACTCTGCGGGTTTGTGAATTGCAGTGTCCCTGAGCTCCATTTTTCAACTCGCTTTTTTGGGAGCTGGCCGCAAAAGCGCGGGATTGCCTCAGGCCCTATTCTGGTTCCTGGCGGCAGGCTGAGCCTGTGGTTAATTCTTCTTCCTGATGGGAAAATAGAGTGACCTGGGCCTGTCCCAACACCTAGATCTAGTCTCTCATTGGTTGCCCCTCTTCCCGTTCATCCTCAGGACAAATTGCAACCTGTAGGGAACAGGAGCTTAAAGGTGCTGATTCTCCAAGTAGGGAGATTGCTAGTAAAGTAGCTGGAAAGGCGAACCCGAGCACAAGGAGATGAGAAATTGGGTGCGTTTTAGAAACCTTTCAAAATCACACGGTGTACCATTTCTGGGTTTCTCATGCATGTTTTCGATGTAGGAAGATGCCCTTGAACCTGGAGATTTGGGACCCATGGGATGGGTACCACACAGTATTACTTTAAAGGGTCTGGGTTTGCTCACCCAACCTCACCCAAACTCTAAGCCCCAAGAGTGTCCACCCTTATGTCTCATCCAGCTGTGGGTCTAGATATGGTCAATCCAGGTTGCATCACAGCCTCTGAACGAATTTTGTAAGAATTTCTCTCTCTTTCACTGTCTTTGTTTTACGGGTTTTTAAAAGTAATTTATTTTTATAATGGGGTTTAGCTGCTTTTCACGGCTGTGTTTATGCGGCTTTACACCCACTTGACTCACTTCCAGACAGATATCAATACATAGGTTTTAAGATTCTTACTAGTCACTTATATTCTTGTGCGGTGAATAGGGGGTGTTGAGTCCAGTTCACTGAGCAAGGGGTAGGTCTTGTCTATTACATATTGGGTGTATGGAACGGTATCTGAGCGAATTTGAAACCCTTGTTTTATGCATCACCCCACCTCACCTTTCCCGTTAAGCAGCCATAGTGTGTTTTCTAAACGTGTGACTCTGTTCTGTTTTGTAATTCAGTTCAGGTGTAGCGGTTTTTACATTCCCTCTATAAGTGATAGCTTATGATAAGTGTCTTTTTCTGTGTCAGTTATTTCACTAAGAATCGTCATACCTAAATCCACTCATCTTGCTTCTACTAGCCTTATGATATTGATTTCATGTCTGAGTGATATTCCTTTGTACCTAATGACCACAACTTCTTTATCCATTTTTCTCTTTCCTGGGATATTTAAGGTGTCATGAAGTGGAGGTTCTTGTCAACATAGCAGCCCTAAACATTGGGGTGCCTGTGTCTTGCTGATTTTTAGTTTTCCCAATTTATACGCCCATGAGTGGACGTGCCCTATGCTCCCTAAGCTGTGTTTTTTCGATGTTTCAGGACACACCGTACACTTCTCCAGAGTGGCTTTTGGCAATGTACATCCCGCCCATCAGCGTAGCAAGGCTGCCATTTCTCCATGGCCTGTACTGCATTTCTGGTTTTGACACTTTTTGCAGCATGGCCCTTTTGACCGATGGGAAGCGAGACTTCTTTGTAGCGCTGATTTGCCTTTCCAGGTTGCTTGGTTGGCCAAAAAGGGCGTATGCGTTATTTCCTGAATATATTCAGGAAAAAACGCATACGCCCTTTTTGGCCAAGGGCATCATTGTCGACGTTTTGCCGCTTTTCATGTGCTTTAAAGGCGATTCGAATCTACCTCCTGAAATCTGTTTCCTGCAATTCTGCCTTGCTTTCAAATCCTCTTCGTTGCCTTCCCTCAATATATCTGTGGATGAGAGTTATCACTTATAACTCTGCGGGTTTGTGAATTGCAGTGTCCCTGAGCTCCATTTTTCAACTCGCTTTTTTGGGAGCTGGCCGCAAAAGCGCGGGATTGCCTCAGGCCCTATTCTGGTTCCTGGCGGCAGGCTGAGCCTGTGGTTAATTCTTCTTCCTGATGGGAAAATAGAGTGACCTGGGCCTGTCCCAACACCTAGATCTAGTCTCTCATTGGTTGCCCCTCTTCCCGTTCATCCTCAGGACAAATTGCAACCTGTAGGGAACAGGAGCTTAAAGGTGCTGATTCTCCAAGTAGGGAGATTGCTAGTAAAGTAGCTGGAAAGGCGAACCCGAGCACAAGGAGATGAGAAATTGGGTGCGTTTTAGAAACCTTTCAAAATCACACGGTGTACCATCTTCTGGGTTTCTCATGCATGTTTTCGATGTAGGAAGATGCCCTTGAACCTGGAGATTTGGGACCCATGGGATGGGTACCACACAGTATTACTTTAAAGGGTCTGCGTTTGCTCACCCAACCTCACCCAAACTCTAAGCCCCAAGAGTGTCCACCCTTATGTCTCATCCAGCTGTGGGTCTAGATATGGTCAATCCAGGTTGCATCACAGCCTCTGAACGAATTTTGTAAGAATTTCTCTCTCTTTCACTGTCTTTGTTTTACGGGTTTTTAAAAGTAATTTATTTTTATAATGGGGTTTAGCTGCTTTTCACGGCTGTGTTTATGCGGCTTTACACCCACTTGACTCACTTCCAGACAGATATCAATACATAGGTTTTAAGATTCTTACTAGTCACATATATTCTTGTGCGGTGAATAGGGGGTGTTGAGTCCAGTTCACTGAGCAAGGGGTAGGTCTTGTCTATTACATATTGGGTGTATGGAACGGTATCTGAGGGAATTTGAAACCCTTGTTTTATGCATCACCCCACCTCACCTTTCCCGTTAAGCAGCCATAGTGTGTTTTCTAAACGTGTGACTCTGTTCTGTTTTGTAATTCAGTTCAGGTGTAGCGGTTTTTACATTCCCTCTATAAGTGATAGCTTATGATAAGTGTCTTTTTCTGTGTCACTTATTTCACTTAGAATCGTCATACCTAAATCCACTCATCTTGCTTCTACTAGCCTTATGACATTGATTTCATGTCTGAGTGATATTCCTTTGTACATAAGGACCACAACTTCTTTATCCATTTTTCTCTTTCCTGGGATATTTAAGGTGTCATGAAGTGGAGGTTCTTTTCAACATAGCAGCCCTAAACATTGGGGTGCCTGTGTCTTGCTGATTTTTAGTTTTCCCAATTTATACGCCCATGAGTGGACTTGCCCTATGCTCCCTAAGCTGTGTTTTTTCGATGTTTCAGGACACACCGTACACTTCTCCAGAGTGGCTTTTGGCAATTTACATCCCGCCCATCAGCGTAGCAAGGCTGCCATTTCTCCATGGCCTGTACTGCATTTCTGGTTTTGACACTTTTTGCAGCATGGCCCTTTTGACCGATGGGAAGCGAGACCTCTTTGTAGCGCTGATTTGCCTTTCCAGGTTGCTTGGTTGGCCAAAAAGGGCGTATGCGTTTTTTCCTGAATATATTCAGGAAAAAACGCATACGCCCTTTTTGGCCAAGGGCATAATTGTCGACGTTTTGCCGCTTTTCATGTGCTTTAAAGGCGATTCGAATCTACCTCCTGAAATCTCTTTCCTGCAATTCTGCCTTGCTTTCAAATCCTCTTCGTTGCCTTCCCTCAATATATCTGTGGATGAGAGTTATCACTTATAACTCTGCGGGTTTGTGAATTGCAGTGTCCCTGAGCTCCATTTTTCAACTCGCTTTTTTGGGAGCTGGCCGCAAAAGCGCGGGATTGCCTCAGGCCCTATTCTGGTTCCTGGCGGCAGGCTGAGCCTGTGGTTAAATCTTCTTCCTGATGGGAAAATAGAGTGACCTGGGCCTGTCCCAACACCTAGATCTAGTCTCTCATTGGTTGCCCCTCTTCCCGTTCATCCTCAGGACAAATTGCAACCTGTAGGGAACAGGAGCTTAAAGGTGCTGATTCTCCAAGTAGGGAGATTGCTAGTAAAGTAGCTGGAAAGGCGAACCCGAGCAGAAGGAGATGAGAAATTGGGTGCGTTTTAGAAACCTTTCAAAATCACACGGTGTACCATCTTCTGGGTTTCTCATGCATGTTTTCGATGTAGGAAGATGCCCTTGAACCTGGAGATTTGGGACCCATGGGATGGGTACCACACAGTATTACTTTAAAGGGTCTGCGTTTGCTCACCCAACCTCACCCAAACTCTAAGCCCCAAGAGTGTCCACCCTTATGTCTCATCCAGCTGTGGGTCTAGATATGGTCAATCCAGGTTGCATCACAGCCTCTGAACGAATTTTGTAAGAATTTCTCTCTCTTTCACTGTCTTTGTTTTACGGGTTTTTAAAAGTAATTTATTTTTATAATGGGGTTTAGCTGCTTTTCACGGCTGTGTTTATGCGGCTTTACACCCACTTGACTCACTTCCAGACAGATATCAATACATAGGTTTTAAGATTCTTACTAGTCACATATATTCTTGTGCGGTGAATAGGGGGTGTTGTGTCCAGTTCACTGAGCAAGGGGTAGGTCTTGTCTATTACATATTGGGTGTATGGAACGGTATCTGAGCGAATTTGAAACCCTTGTTTTATGCATCACCCCACCTCACCTTTCCCGTTAAGCAGCCATAGTGTGTTTTCTAAACGTGTGACTCTGTTCTGTTTTGTAATTCAGTTCAGGTGTAGCGGTTTTTACATTCCCTCTATAAGTGATAGCTTATGATAAGTGTCTTTTTCTGTGTCAGTTATTTCACTTAGAATCGTCATACCTAAATCCACTCATCTTGCTTCTACTAGCCTTATGATATTGATTTCATGTCTGAGTGATATTCCTTTGTACCTAATGACCACAACTTCTTTATCCATTTTTCTCTTTCCTGGGATATTTAAGGTGTCATGAAGTGGAGGTTCTTGTCAACATAGCAGCCCTAAACATTGGGGTGCCTGTGTCTTGCTGATTTTTAGTTTTCCCAATTTATACGCCCATGAGTGGACGTGCCCTATGCTCCCTAAGTTGTGTTTTTTCGATGTTTCAGGACACACCGTACATTTCTCCAGAGTGGCTTTTGGCAATGTACATCCCGCCCATCAGCGTAGCAAGGCTGCCATTTCTCCATGGCCTGTACTGCATTTCTGGTTTTGACACTTTTTGCAGCATGGCCCTTTTGACCGATGGGAAGCGAGACTTCTTTGTAGCGCTGATTTGCCTTTCCAGGTTGCTTGGTTGGCCAAAAAGGGCGTATGCGTTATTTCCTGAATATATTCAGGAAAAAACGCATACGCCCTTTTTGGCCAAGGGCATCATTGTCGACGTTTTGCCGCTTTTCATGTGCTTTAAAGGCGATTCGAATCTACCTCCTGAAATCTGTTTCCTGCAATTCTGCCTTGCTTTCAAATCCTCTTCGTTGCCTTCCCTCAATATATCTGTGGATGAGAGTTATCACTTCTAACTCTGCGGGTTTGTGAATTGCAGTGTCCCTGAGCTCCATTTTTCAACTCGCTTTTTTGGGAGCTGGCCGCAAAAGCGCGGGATTGCCTCAGGCCCTATTCTGGTTCCTGGCGGCAGGCTGAGCCTGTGGTTAATTCTTCTTCCTGATGGGAAAATAGAGTGACCTGGGCCTGTCCCAACACCTAGATCTAGTCTCTCATTGGTTGCCCCTCTTCCCGTTCATCCTCAGGACAAATTGCAACCTGTAGGGAACAGGAGCTTAAAGGTGCTGATTCTCCAAGTAGGGAGATTGCTAGTAAAGTAGCTGGAAAGGCGAACCCGAGCACAAGGAGATGAGAAATTGGGTGCGTTTTAGAAACCTTTCAAAATCACACGGTGTACCATTTCTGGGTTTCTCATGCATGTTTTCGATGTAGGAAGATGCCCTTGAACCTGGAGATTTGGGACCCATGGGATGGGTACCACACAGTATTACTTTAAAGGGTCTGGGTTTGCTCACCCAACCTCACCCAAACTCTAAGCCCCAAGAGTGTCCACCCTTATGTCTCATCCAGCTGTGGGTCTAGATATGGTCAATCCAGGTTGCATCACAGCCTCTGAACGAATTTTGTAAGAATTTCTCTCTCTTTCACTGTCTTTGTTTTACGGGTTTTTAAAAGTAATTTATTTTTATAATGGGGTTTAGCTGCTTTTCACGGCTGTGTTTATGCGGCTTTACACCCACTTGACTCACTTCCAGACAGATATCAATACATAGGTTTTAAGATTCTTACTAGTCACTTATATTCTTGTGCGGTGAATAGGGGGTGTTGAGTCCAGTTCACTGAGCAAGGGGTAGGTCTTGTCTATTACATATTGGGTGTATGGAACGGTATCTGAGCGAATTTGAAACCCTTGTTTTATGCATCACCCCACCTCACCTTTCCCGTTAAGCAGCCATAGTGTGTTTTCTAAACGTGTGACTCTGTTCTGTTTTGTAATTCAGTTCAGGTGTAGCGGTTTTTACATTCCCTCTATAAGTGATAGCTTATGATAAGTGTCTTTTTCTGTGTCAGTTATTTCACTTAGAATCGTCATACCTAAATCCACTCATCTTGCTTCTACTAGCCTTATGATATTGATTTCATGTCTGAGTGATATTCCTTTGTACCTAATGACCACAACTTCTTTATCCATTTTTCTCTTTCCTGGGATATTTAAGGTGTCATGAAGTGGAGGTTCTTGTCAACATAGCAGCCCTAAACATTGGGGTGCCTGTGTCTTGCTGATTTTTAGTTTTCCCAATTTATACGCCCATGAGTGGACGTGCCCTATGCTCCCTAAGCTGTGTTTTTTCGATGTTTCAGGACACACCGTACACTTCTCCAGAGTGGCTTTTGGCAATGTACATCCCGCCCATCAGCGTAGCAAGGCTGCCATTTCTCCATGGCCTGTACTGCATTTCTGGTTTTGACACTTTTTGCAGCATGGCCCTTTTGACCGATGGGAAGCGAGACTTCTTTGTAGCGCTGATTTGCCTTTCCAGGTTGCTTGGTTGGCCAAAAAGGGCGTATGCGTTATTTCCTGAATATATTCAGGAAAAAACGCATACGCCCTTTTTGGCCAAGGGCATCATTGTCGACGTTTTGCCGCTTTTCATGTGCTTTAAAGGCGATTCGAATCTACCTCCTGAAATCTGTTTCCTGCAATTCTGCCTTGCTTTCAAATCCTCTTCGTTGCCTTCCCTCAATATATCTGTGGATGAGAGTTATCACTTATAACTCTGCGGGTTTGTGAATTGCAGTGTCCCTGAGCTCCATTTTTCAACTCGCTTTTTTGGGAGCTGGCCGCAAAAGCGCGGGATTGCCTCAGGCCCTATTCTGGTTCCTGGCGGCAGGCTGAGCCTGTGGTTAATTCTTCTTCCTGATGGGAAAATAGAGTGACCTGGGCCTGTCCCAACACCTAGATCTAGTCTCTCATTGGTTGCCCCTCTTCCCGTTCATCCTCAGGACAAATTGCAACCTGTAGGGAACAGGAGCTTAAAGGTGCTGATTCTCCAAGTAGGGAGATTGCTAGTAAAGTAGCTGGAAAGGCGAACCCGAGCACAAGGAGATGAGAAATTGGGTGCGTTTTAGAAACCTTTCAAAATCACACGGTGTACCATCTTCTGGGTTTCTCATGCATGTTTTCGATGTAGGAAGATGCCCTTGAACCTGGAGATTTGGGACCCATGGGATGGGTACCACACAGTATTACTTTAAAGGGTCTGCGTTTGCTCACCCAACCTCACCCAAACTCTAAGCCCCAAGAGTGTCCACCCTTATGTCTCATCCAGCTGTGGGTCTAGATATGGTCAATCCAGGTTGCATCACAGCCTCTGAACGAATTTTGTAAGAATTTCTCTCTCTTTCACTGTCTTTGTTTTACGGGTTTTTAAAAGTAATTTATTTTTATAATGGGGTTTAGCTGCTTTTCACGGCTGTGTTTATGCGGCTTTACACCCACTTGACTCACTTCCAGACAGATATCAATACATAGGTTTTAAGATTCTTACTAGTCACATATATTCTTGTGCGGTGAATAGGGGGTGTTGAGTCCAGTTCACTGAGCAAGGGGTAGGTCTTGTCTATTACATATTGGGTGTATGGAACGGTATCTGAGGGAATTTGAAACCCTTGTTTTATGCATCACCCCACCTCACCTTTCCCGTTAAGCAGCCATAGTGTGTTTTCTAAACGTGTGACTCTGTTCTGTTTTGTAATTCAGTTCAGGTGTAGCGGTTTTTACATTCCCTCTATAAGTGATAGCTTATGATAAGTGTCTTTTTCTGTGTCACTTATTTCACTTAGAATCGTCATACCTAAATCCACTCATCTTGCTTCTACTAGCCTTATGACATTGATTTCATGTCTGAGTGATATTCCTTTGTACATAAGGACCACAACTTCTTTATCCATTTTTCTCTTTCCTGGGATATTTAAGGTGTCATGAAGTGGAGGTTCTTTTCAACATAGCAGCCCTAAACATTGGGGTGCCTGTGTCTTGCTGATTTTTAGTTTTCCCAATTTATACGCCCATGAGTGGACTTGCCCTATGCTCCCTAAGCTGTGTTTTTTCGATGTTTCAGGACACACCGTACACTTCTCCAGAGTGGCTTTTGGCAATTTACATCCCGCCCATCAGCGTAGCAAGGCTGCCATTTCTCCATGGCCTGTACTGCATTTCTGGTTTTGACACTTTTTGCAGCATGGCCCTTTTGACCGATGGGAAGCGAGACCTCTTTGTAGCGCTGATTTGCCTTTCCAGGTTGCTTGGTTGGCCAAAAAGGGCGTATGCGTTTTTTCCTGAATATATTCAGGAAAAAACGCATACGCCCTTTTTGGCCAAGGGCATAATTGTCGACGTTTTGCCGCTTTTCATGTGCTTTAAAGGCGATTCGAATCTACCTCCTGAAATCTCTTTCCTGCAATTCTGCCTTGCTTTCAAATCCTCTTCGTTGCCTTCCCTCAATATATCTGTGGATGAGAGTTATCACTTATAACTCTGCGGGTTTGTGAATTGCAGTGTCCCTGAGCTCCATTTTTCAACTCGCTTTTTTGGGAGCTGGCCGCAAAAGCGCGGGATTGCCTCAGGCCCTATTCTGGTTCCTGGCGGCAGGCTGAGCCTGTGGTTAAATCTTCTTCCTGATGGGAAAATAGAGTGACCTGGGCCTGTCCCAACACCTAGATCTAGTCTCTCATTGGTTGCCCCTCTTCCCGTTCATCCTCAGGACAAATTGCAACCTGTAGGGAACAGGAGCTTAAAGGTGCTGATTCTCCAAGTAGGGAGATTGCTAGTAAAGTAGCTGGAAAGGCGAACCCGAGCAGAAGGAGATGAGAAATTGGGTGCGTTTTAGAAACCTTTCAAAATCACACGGTGTACCATCTTCTGGGTTTCTCATGCATGTTTTCGATGTAGGAAGATGCCCTTGAACCTGGAGATTCGGGACCCATGGGATGGGTACCACACAGTATTACTTTAAAGGGTCTGCGTTTGCTCAGCCAACCTCACCCAAACTCTAAGCCCCAAGAGTGTCCACCCTTATGTCTCATCCAGCTGTGGGTCTAGATATGGTCAATCCAGGTTGCATCACAGCCTCTGAACGAATTTTGTAAGAATTTCTCTCTCTTTCACTGTCTTTGTTTTACGGGTTTTTAAAAGTAATTTATTTTTATAATGGGGTTTAGCTGCTTTTCACGGCTGTGTTTATGCGGCTTTACACCCACTTGACTCACTTCCAGACAGATATCAATACATAGGTTTTAAGATTCTTACTAGTCACATATATTCTTGTGCGGTGAATAGGGGGTGTTGTGTCCAGTTCACTGAGCAAGGGGTAGGTCTTGTCTATTACATATTGGGTGTATGGAACGGTATCTGAGCGAATTTGAAACCCTTGTTTTATGCATCACCCCACCTCACCTTTCCCGTTAAGCAGCCATAGTGTGTTTTCTAAACGTGTGACTCTGTTCTGTTTTGTAATTCAGTTCAGGTGTAGCGGTTTTTACATTCCCTCTATAAGTGATAGCTTATGATAAGTGTCTTTTTCTGTGTCAGTTATTTCACTTAGAATCGTCATACCTAAATCCACTCATCTTGCTTCTACTAGCCTTATGATATTGATTTCATGTCTGAGTGATATTCCTTTGTACCTAATGACCACAACTTCTTTATCCATTTTTCTCTTTCCTGGGATATTTAAGGTGTCATGAAGTGGAGGTTCTTGTCAACATAGCAGCCCTAAACATTGGGGTGCCTGTGTCTTGCTGATTTTTAGTTTTCCCAATTTATACGCCCATGAGTGGACGTGCCCTATGCTCCCTAAGCTGTGTTTTTTCGATGTTTCAGGACACACCGTACACTTCTCCAGAGTGGCTTTTGGCAATGTACATCCCGCCCATCAGCGTAGCAAGGCTGCCATTTCTCCATGGCCTGTACTGCATTTCTGGTTTTGACACTTTTTGCAGCATGGCCCTTTTGACCGATGGGAAGCGAGACTTCTTTGTAGCGCTGATTTGCCTTTCCAGGTTGCTTGGTTGGCCAAAAAGGGCGTATGCGTTATTTCCTGAATATATTCAGGAAAAAACGCATACGCCCTTTTTGGCCAAGGGCATCATTGTCGACGTTTTGCCGCTTTTCATGTGCTTTAAAGGCGATTCGAATCTACCTCCTGAAATCTGTTTCCTGCAATTCTGCCTTGCTTTCAAATCCTCTTCGTTGCCTTCCCTCAATATATCTGTGGATGAGAGTTATCACTTATAACTCTGCGGGTTTGTGAATTGCAGTGACCCTGAGCTCCATTTTTCAACTCGCTTTTTTGGGAGCTGGCCGCAAAAGCGCGGGATTGCCTCAGGCCCTATTCTGGTTCCTGGCGGCAGGCTGAGCCTGTGGTTAATTCTTCTTCCTGATGGGAAAATAGAGTGACCTGGGCCTGTCCCAACACCTAGATCTAGTCTCTCATTGGTTGCCCCTCTTCCCGTTCATCCTCAGGACAAATTGCAACCTGTAGGGAACAGGAGCTTAAAGGTGCTGATTCTCCAAGTAGGGAGATTGCTAGTAAAGTAGCTGGAAAGGCGAACCCGAGCACAAGGAGATGAGAAATTGGGTGCGTTTTAGAAACCTTTCAAAATCACACGGTGTACCATCTTCTGGGTTTCTCATGCATGTTTTCGATGTAGGAAGATGCCCTTGAACCTGGAGATTTGGGACCCATGGGATGGGTACCACACAGTATTACTTTAAAGGGTCTGCGTTTGCTCACCCAACCTCACCCAAACTCTAAGCCCCAAGAGTGTCCACCCTTATGTCTCATCCAGCTGTGGGTCTAGATATGGTCAATCCAGGTTGCATCACAGCCTCTGAACGAATTTTGTAAGAATTTCTCTCTCTTTCACTGTCTTTGTTTTACGGGTTTTTAAAAGTAATTTATTTTTATAATGGGGTTTAGCTGCTTTTCACGGCTGTGTTTTTGCGGCTTTACACCCACTTGACACACTTCCAGAGAGATATCAATACATAGGTTTTAAGATTCTTACTAGTCACATATATTCTTGTGCGGTGAATAGGGGGTGTTGAGTCCAGTTCACTGAGCAAGGAGTAGGTCTTGTCTATTACATATTGGGTGTATGGAACGGTATCTGAGCGAATTTGAAACCCTTGTTTTATGCATCACCCCACCTCACCTTTCCCGTTAAGCAGCCATAGTGTGTTTTCTAAACGTGTGACTCTGTTCTGTTTTGTAATTCAGTTCAGGTGTAGCGGTTTTTACATTCCCTCTATAAGTGATAGCTTATGATAAGTGTCTTTTTCTGTGTCAGTTATTTCACTTAGAATCGTCATACCTAAATCCACTCATCTTGCTTCTACTAGCCTTATGATATTGATTTCATGTCTGAGTGATATTCCTTTGTACATAAGGACCACAACTTCTTTATCCATTTTTCTCTTTCCTGTGATATTTAAGGTGTCATGAAGTGGAGGTTCTTGTCAACATAGCAGCCCTAAACATTGGGGTGCCTGTGTCTTGCTGATTTTTAGTTTTCCCAATTTATACGCCCATGAGTGGACGTGCCCTATGCTCCCTAAGCTGTGTTTTTTCGATGTTTCAGGTCACACCGTACACTTCTCCAGAGTGGCTTTTGGCAATGTACATCCCGCCCATCAGCGTAGCAAGGCTGCCATTTCTCCATGGCCTGTACTGCATTTCTGGTTTTGACACTTTTTGCAGCATGGCCCTTTTGACCGATGGGAAGCGAGACTTCTTTGTAGCGCTGATTTGCCTTTCCAGGTTGCTTGGTTGGCCAAAAAGGGCGTATGCGTTATTTCCTGAATATATTCAGGAAAAAACGCATACGCCCTTTTTGGCCAAGGGCATCATTGTCGACGTTTTGCCGCTTTTCATGTGCTTTAAAGGCGATTCGAATATACCTCCTGAAATCTGTTTCCTGCAATTCTGCCTTGCTTTCAAATCCTCTTCGTTGCCTTCCCTCAATATATCTGTGGATGAGAGTTATCACTTATAACTCTGCGGGTTTGTGAATTGCAGTGTCCCTGAGCTCCATTTTTCAACTCGCTTTTTTGGGAGCTGGCCGCAAAAGCGCGGGATTGCCTCAGGCCCTATTCTGGTTCCTGGCGGCAGGCTGAGCCTGTGGTTAATTCTTCTTCCTGATGGGAAAATAGAGTGACCTGGGCCTGTCCCAACACCTAGATCTAGTCTCTCATTGGTTGCCCCTCTTCCCGTTCATCCTCAGGACAAATTGCAACCTGTAGGGAACAGGAGCTTAAAGGTGCTGATTCTCCAAGTAGGGAGATTGCTAGTAAAGTAGCTGGAAAGGCGAACCCGAGCACAAGGAGATGAGAAATTGGGTGCGTTTTAGAAACCTTTCAAAATCACACGGTGTACCATCTTCTGGGTTTCTCATGCATGTTTTCGATGTAGGAAGATGCCCTTGAACCTGGAGATTTGGGACCCATGGGATGGGTACCACACAGTATTACTTTAAAGGGTCTGCGTTTGCTCACCCAACCTCACCCAAACTCTAAGCCCCAAGAGTGTCCACCCTTATGTCTCATCCAGCTGTGGGTCTAGATATGGTCAATCCAGGTTGCATCACAGCCTCTGAACGAATTTTGTAAGAATTTCTCTCTCTTTCACTGTCTTTGTTTTACGGGTTTTTAAAAGTAATTTATTTTTATAAGGGGGTTTAGCTGCTTTTCACGGCTGTGTTTATGCGGCTTTACACCCACTTGACTCACTTCCAGACAGATATCAATACATAGGTTTTAAGATTCTTACTAGTCACATATATTCTTGTGCGGTGAATAGGGGGTGTTGAGTCCAGTTCACTGAGCAAGGGGTAGGTCTTGTCTATTACATATTGGGTGTATGGAACGGTATCTGAGGGAATTTGAAACCCTTGTTTTATGCATCACCCCACCTCACCTTTCCCGTTAAGCAGCCATAGTGTGTTTTCTAAACGTGTGACTCTGTTCTGTTTTGTAATTCAGTTCAGGTGTAGCGGTTTTTACATTCCCTCTATAAGTGATAGCTTATGATAAGTGTCTTTTTCTGTGTCACTTATTTCACTTAGAATCGTCATACCTAAATCCACTCATCTTGCTTCTACTAGCCTTATGACATTGATTTCATGTCTGAGTGATATTCCTTTGTACATAAGGACCACAACTTCTTTATCCATTTTTCTCTTTCCTGGGATATTTAAGGTGTCATGAAGTGGAGGTTCTTGTCAACATAGCAGCCCTAAACATTGGGGTGCCTGTGTCTTGCTGATTTTTAGTTTTCCCAATTTATACGCCCATGAGTGGACTTGCCCTATGCTCCCTAAGCTGTGTTTTTTCGATGTTTCAGGACACACCGTACACTTCTCCAGAGTGGCTTTTGGCAATTTACATCCCGCCCATCAGCGTAGCAAGGCTGCCATTTCTCCATGGCCTGTACTGCATTTCTGGTTTTGACACTTTTTGCAGCATGGCCCTTTTGACCGATGGGAAGCGAGACCTCTTTGTAGCGCTGATTTGCCTTTCCAGGTTGCTTGGTTGGCCAAAAAGGGCGTATGCGTTTTTTCCTGAATATATTCAGGAAAAAACGCATACGCCCTTTTTGGCAAAGGGCATAATTGTCGACGTTTTGCCGCTTTTCATGTGCTTTAAAGGCGATTCGAATCTACCTCCTGAAATCTCTTTCCTGCAATTCTGCCTTGCTTTCAAATCCTCTTCGTTGCCTTCCCTCAATATATCTGTGGATGAGAGTTATCATTTATAACTCTGCGGGTTTGTGAATTGCAGTGTCCCTGAGCTCCATTTTCAAACTCGCTTTTTTGGGAGCTGGCCACAAAAGCGCGAGATTGCCTCAGGCCCTATTCTGGTTCCTGGAGGCAGGCTGAGCCTGTGGTTAATTCTTCTTCCTGATGGGAAAATAGAGTGACCTGTGCCTGTCCCAACACCTAGATCTAGTCTCTCATTGGTTGCCCCTCTTCCCGTTCATCTTCAGGACAAATTGCAACCTGTAGGGAACAGGAGCTTAAAGGTGCTGATTCTCCAAGTAGGGAGATTGCTAGTAAAGTAGCTGGAAAGGCGAACCCGAGCACAAGGAGATGAGAAATTGGGTGCGTTTTAGAAACCTTTCAAAATCACACGGTGTACCATCTTCTGGGTTTCTCATGCATGTTTTCGATGTAGGAAGATGCCCTTGAACCTGGAGATTTGGGACCCATGGGATGGGTACCACACAGTATTACTTTAAAGGGTCTGCGTTTGCTCACCCAACCTCACCCAAACTCTAAGCCCCAAGAGTGTCCACCCTTATGTCTCATCCAGCTGTGGGTCTAGATATGGTCAATCCAGGTTGCATCACAGCCTCTGAACGAATTTTGTAAGAATTTCTCTCTCTTTCACTGTCTTTGTTTTACGGGTTTTTAAAAGTAATTTATTTTTATAAGGGGGTTTAGCTGCTTTTCACGGCTGTGTTTATGCGGCTTTACACCCACTTGACTCACTTCCAGACAGATATCAATACATAGGTTTTAAGATTCTTACTAGTCACATATATTCTTGTGCGGTGAATAGGGGGTGTTGAGTCCAGTTCACTGAGCAAGGGGTAGGTCTTGTCTATTACATATTGGGTGTATGGAACGGTATCTGAGGGAATTTGAAACCCTTGTTTTATGCATCACCCCACCTCACCTTTCCCGTTAAGCAGCCATAGTGTGTTTTCTAAACGTGTGACTCTGTTCTGTTTTGTAATTCAGTTCAGGTGTAGCGGTTTTTACATTCCCTCTATAAGTGATAGCTTATGATAAGTGTCTTTTTCTGTGTCACTTATTTCACTTAGAATCGTCATACCTAAATCCACTCATCTTGCTTCTACTAGCCTTATGACATTGATTTCATGTCTGAGTGATATTCCTTTGTACATAAGGACCCACAACTTCTTTATCCATTTTTCTCTTTCCTGGGATATTTAAGGTGTCATGAAGTGGAGGTTCTTGTCAACATAGCAGCCCTAAACATTGGGGTGCCTGTGTCTTGCTGATTTTTAGTTTTCCCAATTTATACGCCCATGAGTGGACTTGCCCTATGCTCCCTAAGCTGTGTTTTTTCGATGTTTCAGGACACACCGTACACTTCTCCAGAGTGGCTTTTGGCAATTTACATCCCGCCCATCAGCGTAGCAAGGCTGCCATTTCTCCATGGCCTGTACTGCATTTCTGGTTTTGACACTTTTTGCAGCATGGCCCTTTTGACCGATGGGAAGCGAGACCTCTTTGTAGCGCTGATTTGCCTTTCCAGGTTGCTTGGTTGGCCAAAAAGGGCGTATGCGTTTTTTCCTGAATATATTCAGGAAAAAACGCATACGCCCTTTTTTGGCAAAGGGCATAATTGTCGACGTTTTGCCGCTTTTCATGTGCTTTAAAGGCGATTCGAATCTACCTCCTGAAATCTCTTTCCTGCAATTCTGCCTTGCTTTCAAATCCTCTTCGTTGCCTTCCCTCAATATATCTGTGGATGAGAGTTATCATTTATAACTCTGCGGGTTTGTGAATTGCAGTGTCCCTGAGCTCCATTTTCAAACTCGCTTTTTTGGGAGCTGGCCACAAAAGCGCGAGATTGCCTCAGGCCCTATTCTGGTTCCTGGAGGCAGGCTGAGCCTGTGGTTAATTCTTCTTCCTGATGGGAAAATAGAGTGACCTGTGCCTGTCCCAACACCTAGATCTAGTCTCTCATTGGTTGCCCCTCTTCCCGTTCATCTTCAGGACAAATTGCAACCTGTAGGGAACAGGAGCTTAAAGGTGCTGATTCTCCAAGTAGGGAGATTGCTAGTAAAGTAGCTGGAAAGGCGAACCCTAGCACAAGGAGATGAGAAATGGGGTGCGTTTTAGAAACCTTTCAAAATCACACACGGTGTACCATCTTCTGGGTTTCTCATGCATGTTTTCGATGTAGGAAGATGCCCTTGAACCTGGAGATTTGGGACCCATGGGATGGGTACCACGCAGTATTACTTTAAAGGGTCTGAGTTTGCTCACCCAACCTCACCCAACCTCTCAGCCCAAGAGTGTCCACCCTTATGTCTCATCCAGGTGTGGGTCTAGATATGGTCAATGCAGGTTGCATCACAGCCCCTGAACGAATTTTGTAAGAATTTCTCTCTCTTTCACTGTCTTTGTTTTACGGGTTTTTAAAAGTAATTTATTTTTATAATGGGGTTTAGCTGCTTTTCACGGCTGTGTTTATGCGGCTTTACACCACTTGGCTCACTTCCAGAGAGATATCAATACATAGGTTTACAATTCTTACTAGTCAGATATATTCTTGTGCGGTGAATAGGGGGTGTTGAGTCCAGTTCACTGAGCAAGGAGTAGGTCTTGTCTATTACATATTGGGTGTATGGAAAAGTATCTGAGCGAATTTGAAACCCTTGTTTTATGCATCACCCCACCTCACCTTTCCCGTTAAGCAGCCATAGTGTGTTTTCTAAACGTGTGACTCTGTTCTGTTTTTAATTCAGTTCAATTGTAGCGGTTTTTACATTCTCTCTATAAGAGATAGCTTATGATAAGTGTCTTTTTCTGTGTGACTGATTTCACTTAGAATCGTCATACCTAAATCCACTCATCTTGCTTCTACTAGCCTTATGACATTGATTTCATGTCTGAGTGATATTCCTTTGTACATAAGGACCACAACTTCTTTATCCATTTTTCTCTTTCCTGGGATATTTAAGGTGTCATGAAGTGGAGGTTCTTGTCAACATAGCAGCCCTAAACATTAGGGTGCCTGTGTCTTGCTGATTTTTAGTTTTCCCAATTATACGCCCATGAGTGGACGTGCCCTATGCTCCCTAAGCTGTGTTTTTTTCGATGTTTCAGGACACACCGTACACTTCTCCAGAGTGGCTGTTGGCAATTTACATCCCGCCCATCAGCGTAGCAAGGCTGCCATTTCTCATGGCCTGTCCTGCATTTCTGGTTTTGACACTTTTTGCAGCATGGCCCTTTTGACTGATGGGAAGCGAGACCTCTTTGTAGCGCCGATTTGCCTTTCCAGGTTGCTTGGTTGGCCAAAAAGGGCGTATGCGTTTTTTCCTGAATATATTCAGGAAAAAACGCATACGCCCTTTTTGGCCAAGGGCATCATTGTCGACGTTTTGCCGCTTTTCATGTGCTTTAAAGGCGATTCGAATCTACCTCCTGAAATCTGTTTCCTGCAATTCTGCCTTGCTTTCAAATCCTCTTCGTTGCCTTCCCTCAATATATCTGTGGATGAGAGTTATCATTTATAACTCTGCGGGTTTGTGAATTGCAGTGTCCCTGAGCTCCATTTTTCAACTCGCTTTTTTGGGAGCTGGCCACAAAAGCGCGAGATTGCCTCAGGCCGTATTCTGGTTCCTGGAGGCAGGCTGAGCCTGTGGTTAATTCTCTTCCTGATGGGAAAATAGAGTGACCTGTGCCTGTCCCAACACCTAGATCTAGTCTCTCATTGGTTGCCCCTCTTCCCGTTCATCTTCAGGACAAATTGCAACCTGTAGGAACAGGAGCTTAAAGGTGCTGATTCTCCAAGTAGGGAGATTGCAATAAAGTAGCTGGAAAGGCGAACCCTAGCACAAGGAGATGAGAAATTGGGTGCGTTTTAGAAACCTTTCAAAATCACACGGTGTACCATCTTCTGGGTTTCTCATGCATGTTTTCGATGTAGGAAGATGCCTTTGAACCTGGAGATTTAGGAACCATGGGATGGGTAACACACAGTATTACTTTAAAGAGTCTGCGTTTGCTCACCCAACCTCACCCAACCTCTAAGCCCCAAGAGTGTCCACCCTTATGTCTCATCCAGCTGTGGGTCTAGATATGGTCAATCCAGGTTGCATCACAGCCTCTGAACAAATTTTGTAAGAATTTCTCTCTCTTTCACTGTCTTTGTTTTACGGGTTTTTAAAAGTAATTTATTTTATAATGGGGTTTAGCTGCTTTTCACGGCTGTGGTTTATGCGGCTTTACACCCACTTGACTCACTTCCAGACAGATATCAATACATAGGTTTTAAGATTCTTACTAGTCACATATATTCTTGTGCGGTGAATAGGGGGTGTTGAGTCCAGTTCACTGAGCAAGGAGTAGGTCTTGTCTATTACATATTGGGTGTATGGAACGGTATCTGAGCGAATTTGAAGCCCTTGTTTTATGCATCACCCCACCTCACCTTTCCCGTTAAGCAGCCATAGTGTGTTTCTAAACGTGTGACTCTGTTCTGTTTTGTAATTCAGTTCAGGTGTAGCGGTTTTTACATTCCCTCTATAAGTGATAGCTTATGATAAGTGTCTTTTTCTGTGTCACTTATTTCACTTAGAATCGTCATACTAAATCCACTCATCTTGCTTCTACTAGCCTTATGATATTGATTTCATGTCTGAGTGATATTCCTTTGTACATAAGGACCACAACTTTTTTATCCATTTTTCTCTTTCCTGGGATATTTAAGGTGTCATGAAGTGGAGGTTCTTGTCAACATAGCAGCCCTAAACATTGGGGTGCCTGTGTCTTGCTGATTTTTAGTTTTCCCAATTTATACGCCCGTGAGTGGACGTGCCCTATGCTCCCTAAGCTGTGTTTTTTCGATGTTTCAGGACACACCGTACACTTCTCCAGAGTGGCTTTTGTCAATGTACATCCCGCCCATCAGCGTAGCAAGGCTGCCATTTCTCCATGGCCTGTACTGCATTTCTGGTTTTGACACTTTTTGCAGCATGGCCCTTTTGACCGATGGGAAGCGAGACTTCTTTGTAGCGCTGATTTGCCTTTCCAGGTTGCTTGGTTGGCCAAAAAGGGCGTATGCGTTATTTCCTGAATATATTCAGGAAAAAACGCATACGCCCTTTTTGGCCAAGGGCATCATTGTCGACGTTTTGCCGCTTTTCATGTGCTTTGAAGGCGATTCGAATCTACCTCCTGAAATCTGTTTCCTGCAATTCTGCCTTGCTTTCAAATCCTCTTCGTTGCCTTCCCTCAATATATCTGTGGATGAGAGTTATCACTTATAACTCTGCGGGTTTGTGAATTGCAGTGTCCCTGAGCTCCATTTTTCAACTCGCTTTTTTGGGAGCTGGCCGCAAAAGCGCGGGATTGCCTCAGGCCCTATTCTGGTTCCTGGCGGCAGGCTGAGCCTGTGGTTAATTCTTCTTCCTGATGGGAAAATAGAGTGACCTGGGCCTGTCCCAACACCTAGATCTAGTCTCTCATTGGTTGCCCCTCTTCCCGTTCATCCTCAGGACAAATTGCAACCTGTAGGGAACAGGAGCTTAAAGGTGCTGAATCTCCAAGTAGGGAGATTGCTAGTAAAGTAGCTGGAAAGGCGAACCCGAGCACAAGGAGATGAGAAATTGGGTGCGTTTTAGAAACCTTTCAAAATCACACGGTGTACCATCTTCTGGGTTTCTCATGCATGTTTTCGATGTAGGAAGATGCCCTTGAACCTGGAGATTTGGGACCCATGGGATGGGTACCACACAGTATTACTTTAAAGGGTCTGCGTTTGCTCACCCAACCTCACCCAAACTCTAAGCCCCAAGAGTGTCCACCCTTATGTCTCATCCAGCTGTGGGTCTAGATATGGTCAATCCAGGTTGCATCACAGCCTCTGAACGAATTTTGTAAGAATTTCTCTCTCTTTCACTGTCTTTGTTTTACGGGTTTTTAAAAGTAATTTATTTTTATAATGGGGTTTAGCTGCTTTTCACGGCTGTGTTTATGCGGCTTTACACCCACTTGACTCACTTCCAGACAGATATCAATACATAGGTTTTAAGATTCTTACTAGTCACATATATTCTTGTGCGGTGAATATGGGGTGTTGAGTCCAGTTCACTGAGCAAGGAGTAGGTCTTGTCTATTACATATTGGGTGTATGGAACGGTATCTGAGCGAATTTGAAACCCTTGTTTTATGCATCACCCCACCTCACCTTTCCCGTTAATCAGCCATAGTGTGTTTTCTAAACGTGTGACTCTGTTCTGTTTTGTAATTCAGTTCAGGTGTAGCGGTTTTTACATTCCCTCTATAAGTGATAGCTTATGATAAGTGTCTTTTTCTGTGTCACTTATTTCACTTAGAATCGTCATACCTAAATCCACTCATCTTGCTTCTACTAGCCTTATGACATTGATTTCATGTCTGAGTGATATTCCTTTGTACATAAGGACCACAACTTCTTTATCCATTTTTCTCTTTCCTGGGATATTTAAGGTGTCATGAAGTGGAGGTTCTTGTCAACATAGCAGCCCTAAACATTGGGGTGCCTGTGTCTTGCTGATTTTTAGTTTTCCCAATTTATACGCCCATGAGTGGACTTGCCCTATGCTCCCTAAGCTGTGTTATTTCGATGTTTCAGGACACACCGTACACTTCTCCAGAGTGGCTTTTGGCAATTTACATCCCGCCCATCAGCGTAGCAAGGCTGCCATTTCTCCATGGCCTGTCCTGCATTTCTGGTTTTGACACTTTTTGCAGCATGGCCCTTTTGACCGATGGGAAGCGAGACCTCTTTGTAGCGCTGATTTGCCTTTCCAGGTTGCTTGGTTGGCCAAAAAGGGCGTATTCGTTTTTTCCTGAATATATTCAGGAAAAAACGCATACGCCCTTTTTGGCCAAGGGCATAATTGTCGACGTTTTGCCGCTTTTCATGTGCTTTAAAGGCGATTCGAATCTACCTCCTGAAATCTCTTTCCTGCAATTCTGCCTTGCTTTCAAATCCTCTTCGTTGCCTTCCCTCAATATATCTGTGGATGAGAGTTATCACTTATAACTCTGCGGGTTTGTGAATTGCAGTGTCCCTGAGCTCCATTTTTCAACTCGCTTTTTTGGGAGCTGGCCGCAAAAGCGCGGGATTGCCTCAGGCCCTATTCTGGTTCCTGGCGGCAGGCTGAGCCTGTGGTTAATTCTTCTTCCTGATGGGAAAATAGAGTGACCTGGGCCTGTCCCAACACCTAGATCTAGTCTCTCATTGGTTGCCCCTCTTCCCGTTCATCCTCAGGACAAATTGCAACCTGTAGGGAACAGGAGCTTAAAGGTGCTGAATCTCCAAGTAGGGAGATTGCTAGTAAAGTAGCTGGAAAGGCGAACCCGAGCACAAGGAGATGAGAAATTGGGTGCGTTTTAGAAACCTTTCAAAATCACACGGTGTACCATCTTCTGGGTTTCTCATGCATGTTTTCGATGTAGGAAGATGCCCTTGAACCTGGAGATTTGGGACCCATGGGATGGGTACCACACAGTATTACTTTAAAGGGTCTGCGTTTGCTCACCCAACCTCACCCAAACTCTAAGCCCCAAGAGTGTCCACCCTTATGTCTCATCCAGCTGTGGGTCTAGATATGGTCAATCCAGGTTGCATCACAGCCTCTGAACGAATTTTGTAAGAATTTCTCTCTCTTTCACTGTCTTTGTTTTACGGGTTTTTAAAAGTAATTTATTTTTATAATGGGGTTTAGCTGCTTTTCACGGCTGTGTTTATGCGGCTTTACACCCACTTGACTCACTTCCAGACAGATATCAATACATAGGTTTTAAGATTCTTACTAGTCACATATATTCTTGTGCGGTGAATATGGGGTGTTGAGTCC
Source organism: Eschrichtius robustus (assembly GCF_028021215.1). Taxonomy (NCBI): domain Eukaryota; kingdom Metazoa; phylum Chordata; class Mammalia; order Artiodactyla; family Eschrichtiidae; genus Eschrichtius; species Eschrichtius robustus. The sequence continues at coordinate 1,451,028 of NW_027175171.1, forward strand.
AGTTCACTGAGCAAGGAGTAGGTCTTGTCTATTACATATTGGGTGTATGGAACGGTATCTGAGCGAATTTGAAACCCTTGTTTTATGCATCACCCCACCTCACCTTTCCCGTTAATCAGCCATAGTGTGTTTTCTAAACGTGTGACTCTGTTCTGTTTTGTAATTCAGTTCAGGTGTAGCGGTTTTTACATTCCCTCTATAAGTGATAGCTTATGATAAGTGTCTTTTTCTGTGTCACTTATTTCACTTAGAATCGTCATACCTAAATCCACTCATCTTGCTTCTACTAGCCTTATGACATTGATTTCATGTCTGAGTGATATTCCTTTGTACATAAGGACCACAACTTCTTTATCCATTTTTCTCTTTCCTGGGATATTTAAGGTGTCATGAAGTGGAGGTTCTTGTCAACATAGCAGCCCTAAACATTGGGGTGCCTGTGTCTTGCTGATTTTTAGTTTTCCCAATTTATACGCCCATGAGTGGACTTGCCCTATGCTCCCTAAGCTGTGTTATTTCGATGTTTCAGGACACACCGTACACTTCTCCAGAGTAGCTTTTGGCAATTTACATCCCGCCCATCAGCGTAGCAAGGCTGCCATTTCTCCATGGCCTGTCCTGCATTTCTGGTTTTGACACTTTTTGCAGCATGGCCCTTTTGACCGATGGGAAGCGAGACCTCTTTGTAGCGCTGATTTGCCTTTCCAGGTTGCTTGGTTGGCCAAAAAGGGCGTATTCGTTTTTTCCTGAATATATTCAGGAAAAAACGCATACGCCCTTTTTGGCCAAGGGCATAATTGTCGACGTTTTGCCGCTTTTCATGTGCTTTAAAGGCGATTCGAATCTACCTCCTGAAATCTCTTTCCTGCAATTCTGCCTTGCTTTCAAATCCTCTTCGTTGCCTTCCCTCAATATATCTGTGGATGAGAGTTATCACTTATAACTCTGCGGGTTTGTGAATTGCAGTGTCCCTGAGCTCCATTTTTCAACTCGCTTTTTTGGGAGCTGGCCGCAAAAGCGCGGGATTGCCTCAGGCCCTATTCTGGTTCCTGGCGGCAGGCTGAGCCTGTGGTTAATTCTTCTTCCTGATGGGAAAATAGAGTGACCTGGGCCTGTCCCAACACCTAGATCTAGTCTCTCATTGGTTGCCCCTCTTCCCGTTCATCCTCAGGACAAATTGCAACCTGTAGGGAACAGGAGCTTAAAGGTGCTGAATCTCCAAGTAGGGAGATTGCTAGTAAAGTAGCTGGAAAGGCGAACCCGAGCACAAGGAGATGAGAAATTGGGTGCGTTTTAGAAACCTTTCAAAATCACACGGTGTACCATCTTCTGGGTTTCTCATGCATGTTTTCGATGTAGGAAGATGCCCTTGAACCTGGAGATTTGGGACCCATGGGATGGGTACCACACAGTATTACTTTAAAGGGTCTGCGTTTGCTCACCCAACCTCACCCAAACTCTAAGCCCCAAGAGTGTCCACCCTTATGTCTCATCCAGCTGTGGGTCTAGATATGGTCAATCCAGGTTGCATCACAGCCTCTGAACGAATTTTGTAAGAATTTCTCTCTCTTTCACTGTCTTTGTTTTACGGGTTTTTAAAAGTAATTTATTTTTATAATGGGGTTTAGCTGCTTTTCACGGCTGTGTTTATGCGGCTTTACACCCACTTGACTCACTTCCAGACAGATATCAATACATAGGTTTTAAGATTCTTACTAGTCACATATATTCTTGTGCGGTGAATATGGGGTGTTGAGTCCAGTTCACTGAGCAAGGAGTAGGTCTTGTCTATTACATATTGGGTGTATGGAACGGTATCTGAGCGAATTTGAAACCCTTGTTTTATGCATCACCCCACCTCACCTTTCCCGTTAATCAGCCATAGTGTGTTTTCTAAACGTGTGACTCTGTTCTGTTTTGTAATTCAGTTCAGGTGTAGCGGTTTTTACATTCCCTCTATAAGTGATAGCTTATGATAAGTGTCTTTTTCTGTGTCACTTATTTCACTTAGAATCGTCATACCTAAATCCACTCATCTTGCTTCTACTAGCCTTATGACATTGATTTCATGTCTGAGTGATATTCCTTTGTACATAAGGACCACAACTTCTTTATCCATTTTTCTCTTTCCTGGGATATTTAAGGTGTCATGAAGTGGAGGTTCTTGTCAACATAGCAGCCCTAAACATTGGGGTGCCTGTGTCTTGCTGATTTTTAGTTTTCCCAATTTATACGCCCATGAGTGGACTTGCCCTATGCTCCCTAAGCTGTGTTATTTCGATGTTTCAGGACACACCGTACACTTCTCCAGAGTGGCTTTTGGCAATTTACATCCCGCCCATCAGCGTAGCAAGGCTGCCATTTCTCCATGGCCTGTCCTGCATTTCTGGTTTTGACACTTTTTGCAGCATGGCCCTTTTGACCGATGGGAAGCGAGACCTCTTTGTAGCGCTGATTTGCCTTTCCAGGTTGCTTGGTTGGCCAAAAAGGGCGTATTCGTTTTTTCCTTAATATATTCAGGAAAAAACGCATACGCCCTTTTTGGCCAAGGGCATAATTGTCGACGTTTTGCCGCTTTTCATGTGCTTTAAAGGCGATTCGAATCTACCTCCTGAAATCTCTTTCCTGCAATTCTGCCTTGCTTTCAAATCCTCTTCGTTGCCTTCCCTCAATATATCTGTGGATGAGAGTTATCATTTATAACTCTGCGGGTTTGTGAATTGCAGTGTCCCTGAGCTCCATTTTTCAACTCGCTTTTTTGGGAGCTGGCCACAAAAGCGCGAGATTGCCTCAGGCCCTATTCTGGTTCCTGGAGGCAGGCTGAGCCTGTGGTTAATTCTTCTTCCTGATGGGAAAATAGAGTGACCTGTGCCTGTCCCAACACCTAGATCTAGTCTCTCATTGGTTGCCCCTCTTCCCGTTCATCTTCAGGACAAATTGCAACCTGTAGGGAACAGGAGCTTAAAGGTGCTGATTCTCCAAGTAGAGAGATTGCTAGTAAAGTAGCTGGAAAGGCGAACCCTAGCACAAGGAGATGAGAAATGGGGTGCGTTTTAGAAACCTTTCAAAATCACACGGTGTACCATCTTCTGGGTTTCTCATGCATGTTTTCGATGTAGGAAGATGCCCTTGAACCTGGAGATTTGGGACCCATGGGATGGGTACCACGCAGTATTACTTTAAAGGGTCTGAGTTTGCTCACCCAACCTCACCCAACCTCTCAGCCCCAAGAGTGTCCACCCTTATGTCTCATCCAGGTGTGGGTCTAGATAAGGTCAATCCAGGTTGCATCACAGCCCCTGAACGAATTTTGTAAGAATTTCTCTCTCTTTCACTGTCTTTGTTTTACGGGTTTTTAAAAGTAATTTATTTTTATAATGGGGTTTAGCTGCTTTTCACGGCTGTGTTTATGCGGCTTTACACCCACTTGGCTCACTTCCAGAGAGATATCAATACATAGGTTTTACGATTCTTACTAGTCAGATATATTCTTGTGCGGTGAATAGGGGGTGTTGAGTCCAGTTCACTGAGCAAGGAGTAGGTCTTGTCTATTACATATTGGGTGTATGGAAAAGTATCTGAGCGAATTTGAAACCCTTGTTTTATGCATCACCCCACCTCACCTTTCCCGTTAAGCAGCCATAGTGTGTTTTCTAAACGTGTGACTCTGTTCTGTTTTTTAATTCAGTTCAATTGTAGCGGTTTTTACATTCTCTCTATAAGAGATAGCTTATGATAAGTGTCTTTTTCTGTGTGACTGATTTCACTTAGAATCGTCATACCTAAATCCACTCATCTTGCTTCTACTAGCCTTATGACATTGATTTCATGTCTGAGTGATATTCCTTTGTACATAAGGACCACAACTTCTTTATCCATTTTTCTCTTTCCTGGGATATTTAAGGTGTCATGAAGTGGAGGTTCTTGTCAACATAGCAGCCCTAAACATTGGGGTGCCTGTGTCTTGCTGATTTTTAGTTTTCCCAATTTATACGCCCATGAGTGGACGTGCCCTATGCTCCCTAAGCTGTGTTTTTTCGATGTTTCAGGACACACCGTATACTTCTCCAGAGTGGCTGTTGGCAATTTACATCCCGCCCATCAGCGTAGCAAGGCTGCCATTTCTCCATGGCCTGTCCCGCATTTCTGGTTTTGACACTTTTTGCAGCATGGCCCTTTTGACCGATGGGAAGCGAGACCTCTTTGTAGCGCTGATTTGCCTTTCCCGGTTGCTTGGTTGGCCAAAAAGGGCGTATGCGTTTTTTCCTGAATATATTCAGGAAAAAACGCATACGCCCTTTTTGGCCAAGGGCATCATTGTCGACGTTTTGCCGCTTTTCATGTGCTTTAAAGGCGATTCGTATCTACCTCCTGAAATCTGTTTCCTGCAATTCTGCCTTGCTTTCAAATCCTCTTCGTTGCCTTCCCTCAATATATCTGTGGATGAGAGTTATCATTTATAACTCTGCGGGTTTGTGAATTGCAGTGTCCCTGAGCTCCATTTTTCAACTCGCTTTTTTGGGAGCTGGCCGCAAAAGCGCGGGATTGCCTCAGGCCCTATTCTGGTTCCTGGCGGCAGGCTGAGCCTGTGGTTAATTCTTCTTCCTGATGGGAAAATAGAGTGACCTGGGCCTGTCCCAACACCTAGATCTAGTCTCTCATTGGTTGCCCCTCTTCCCGTTCATCCTCAGGACAAATTGCAACCTGTAGGGAACAGGAGCTTAAAGGTGCTGATTCTCCAAGTAGGGAGATTGCTAGTAAAGTAGCTCGAAAGGCGAACCCGAGCACAAGGAGATGAGAAATGAGGTGCGTTTTAGAAACCTTTCAAAATCACACAGTGTACCATCTTCTGGGTTTCTCATGCATGTTTTCGATGTAGGAAGATGCCCTTGAACCTGGAGATTTAGGAACCATGGGATGGGTAGTACACAGTATTACTTTAAAGGGTCTGTGTTTGCTCACCCAACCTCACCCAACCTCTAAGCCCCAAGAGTGTCCACCCTTATGTCTCATCCAGCTGTGGGTCTAGATATGGTCAATCCAGGTTGCATCACAGCCTCTGAACGAATTTTGTAAGAATTTCTCTCTCTTTCACTGTCTTTGTTTTACGGGTTTTTAAAAGTAATTTATTTTATAATGGGGTTTAGCTGCTTTTCACAGCTGTGTTTATGCGGCTTTACACCCACTTGACTCACTTCCAGACAGATATCAATACATAGGTTTTAAGATTCTTACTAGTCACATATATTCTTGTGCGGTGAATAGGGGGTGTTGAGTCCAGTTCACTGAGCAAGGAGTAGGTCTTGTCTATTACATATTGGGTGTATGGAACGGTATCTGAGCGAATTTGAAGCCCTTGTTTTATGCATCACCCCACCTCACCTTTCCCGTTAAGCAGCCATAGTGTGTTTTCTAAACGTGTGACTCTGTTCTGTTTTGTAATTCAGTTCAGGTGTAGCGGTTTTTACATTCCCTCTATAAGTGATAGCTTATGATAAGTGTCTTTTTCTGTGTCACTTATTTCACTTAGAATCGTCATACCTAAATCCACTCATCTTGCTTCTACTAGCCTTATGACATTGATTTCATGTCTGAGTGATATTCCTTTGTACATAAGGACCACAACTTCTTTATCCATTTTTCTCTTTCCTGGGATATTTAAGGTGTCATGAAGTGGAGGTTCTTGTCAACATAGCAGCCCTAAACATTGGGGTGCCTGTGTCTTGCTGATTTTTAGTTTTCCCAATTTATACGCCCATGAGTGGACGTGCCCTATGCTCCCTAAGCTGTGTTTTTTCGATGTTTCAGGACACACCGTACACTTCTCCAGAGTGGCTTTTGGCAATGTACATCCCGCCCATCAGCGTAGCAAGGCTGCCATTTCTCCATGGCCTGTACTGCATTTCTGGTTTTGACACTTTTTGCAGCATGGCCCTTTTGACCGATGGGAAGCGAGACTTCTTTGTAGCGCTGATTTGCCTTTCCAGGTTGCTTGGTTGGCCAAAAAGGGCGTATGCGTTATTTCCTGAATATATTCAGGAAAAAACGCATACGCCCTTTTTGGCCAAGGGCATCATTGTCGACGTTTTGCCGCTTTTCATGTGCTTTAAAGGCGATTCGAATCTACCTCCTGAAATCTGCTTCCTGCAATTCTGCCTTGCTTTCAAATCCTCTTCGTTGCCTTCCCTCAATATATCTGTGGATGAGAGTTATCATTTATAACTCTGCGGGTTTGTGAATTGCAGTGTCCCTGAGCTCCATTTTTCAACTCGCTTTTTTGGGAGCTGGCCGCAAAAGCGCGGGATTGCCTCAGGCCCTATTCTGGTTCCTGGCGGCAGGCTGAGCCTGTGGTTAATTCTTCTTCCTGATGGGAAAATAGAGTGACCTGTGCCTGTCCCAACACCTAGATCTAGTCTCTCATTGGTTGCCCCTCTTCCCGTTCAACCTCAGGACAAATTGCAACCTGTAGGGAACAGGAGCTTAAAGGTGCTGATTCTCCAAGTAGGGAGATTGCTAGTAAAGTAGCTGGAAAGGCGAACCCTAGCACAAGGAAATGAGAAATGGGGTGCGTTTTAGAAACCTTTCAAAATCACACGGTGTACCATCTTCTGGGTTTCTCATGCATGTTTTCGATGTAGGAAGATGCCCTTGAACCTGGAGATTTGGCACCCATGGGATGGGTACCACGCAGTATTACTTTAAAGGGTCTGAGTTTGCTCAACCAACCTCACCCAACCTCTAAGCCCCAAGAGTGTCCACCCTTATGTCTCATCCAGGTGTGGGTCTAGATATGGTCCATCCAGGTTGCATCACAGCCCCTGAACGAATTTTGTAGGAATTTCTCTCTCTTTCACTGTCTTTGTTTTACGGGTTTTTAAAAGTAATTTATTTTTATAATGGGGTTTAGCTGCTTTTCACGGCTGTGTTTATGCGGCTTTACACCCACTTGGCTCACTTCCAGAGAGATATCAATACATAGGTTTTACGATTCTTACTAGTCAGAAATATTCTTGTGCGGTGAATAGGGGGTGTTGAGTCCACTTCACTGAGCAAGGAGTAGGTCTTGTCTATTACATATTGTGTGTATGGAACGGTATCTGAGCGTATTTGAAACCCTTGTTTTATGCATCACCCCACCTCACCTTTCCCGTTAAGCAGCTATAGTGTGTTTTCTAAACGTGTGACTCTGTTCTCTTTTGTAATTCAGTTCAAGTGTAGCTGTTTTTACATTCCCTCTATAAGTGATAGCTTATAATTAGTGTCTTTTTCTGTGTGACTTATTTCACTTAGAATCGTCATACCTAAATCCACTCATCTTGCTTCTACAAGCCTTATGACATTGATTTCATGTCTGAGTGATATTCCATTGTACATAAGGACCACAACTTCTTTATCCATTTTTCTCTTTCCTGGGATATTTAAGGTGTCATGAAGTGGAGGTTCTTGTCAACAGAGCAGCCCTAAACTTTGGGGTGCCTGTGTCTTGCTGATTTTTAGTTTTCCCAATTTCTACGCCCATGAGTGAACGTGCCCTACGCTCCCTAAGCTGTGTTTTTTCGATGTTTCAGGACACACCGTACACTTCTCCAGTGTGGCTGTTGGCAATTTACATCCCGCCCATCAGCGTAGCAAGGCTGCCATTTCTCCATGGCCTGTCCTGCATTTCTGGTTTTGACACTTTTTGCAGCATGGCCCTTTTGACCGATGGGAAGCGAGACTTCTTTGTAGCGCTGATTTGCCTTTCCAGGTTGCTTGGTTGGCCAAAAAGGGCGTATGCGTTTTTTCCTGAATATATTCAGGAAAAAACGCATACGCCCTTTTTGGCCAAGGGCATCATTGTCGACGTTTTGCTGCTTTTCATGTGCTTTAAAGGCGATTCGGATCTACCTCCGGAAATCTGTTTCCTGCAATTCTGCCTTGCTTTGAATTCCTCTTCGTTGCCTTCCCTCAATATATCTGTGGATGACAGTTATCATTTATAACTCTGCGGGTTTGTGAATTGCAGTGTCCCTGAGCTCCATTTTTCAACTCGCTTTTTTGGGAGCTGGCCGCAAAAGCGCGGGATTGCCTCAGGCCCTATTCTGGTTCCTGGCGGCAGGCGGAGCCTGTGGTTAATTCTTCTTCCTGATGGGAAAATAGAGAGACCTGTGTCTGTCCCAAAACCTAGATCTAGTCTCTCATTGGTTGTCCCTCTTCCCGTTCATCCTCAGGACAAATTGCAACCTGTAGGGAACAGGAGCTTAAAAGTGCTGATTCTCCAAGTATGGAGATTGCTAGTAAAGTAGCTGGAAAGGCGAACCCGAGCACAAGGAGATGAGAAATGGGGTGCGTTTTAGAAACCTTTCAAAATCACACGGTGTACCATCTTCTGGGTTTCTCATGCATGTTTTCGATGTAGGAAGATGCCCTTTTACCTGGAGATTTGGGACCCATGGGATGGGTACCACGCAGTATTACTTTAAAGGGTCTGAGTTTGCTCTCCCAACCTCACCCAACCTCTCAGCCCCAAGAGTGTCCACCCCTATGTCTCATCCAGCTGTGGGTCTAGATATGGTCAATCCAGGTTGCATCACAGCCCCTGAACGAATTTTGTAAGAATTTCTCTCTCTTTCACTGTCTTTGTTTTACGGGTTTTTAAAAGTAATTTATTTTTATAATGGGGTTTAGCTGCTTTTCACGGCTGTGTTTATTCGGATTTACACCCACTTGACTCACTTCCAGACAGATATCAATACATAGGTTTTAAGATTGTTACTAGTCACATATATTCTTGTGCGGTGAATAGGGGGTGTTGAGTCCAGTTCACTGAGCAAAGAGTAGGTCTTGTCTATTACATATTGGGTGTATGGAACGGTATCTGAGCGAATTTGAACCCCTTGTTTTATGCATCACCCCACCCCACCTTTCCCGTTAAGCAGCCATAGTGTGTTTTCTAAACGTGTGATTCTGTTCTGTTCTGTAATTCAGTTCAAGTGTAGCGGTTTTTACATTCCCTCTATAAGTGATAGCTTATGATAAGTGTCTTTTTCTGTGTGACTTATTTCCCTTAGAATCGTCGTACCTATGTCCACTCATCTTGCTTCTACTAGCCTTATGATATTAATTTCATGTCTGAGTGATATTCCTTTGTACATAAGGACCACAACTTCTTTATCCATTTTTCTCTTTCCTGGGATATTTAAGGTGTCATGAAGTGGAGGTTCTTATCAACAGAGCAGCCCTAAACTTTGGGGTGCCTGTGTCTTGCTGATTTTTAGTTTTCCCAATTTATACGCCCATGAGTGGACGTGCCCTATGCTCCCTAAGCTGTGTTTTTTCGATGTTTCAGGACACACTGTACACTTCTCCAGAGTGGCTGTTGGCAATTTACATCCCGCTCATCAGCGTAGCAAGGCTGCCATTTCTCCATGGCCTGTCCTGCATTTCTGGTTTTGACACTTTTTGCAGCATGGCCCTTTTGACCGATGGGAAGCGAGACTTCTTTGTAGCGCTGATTTGCCTTTCCAGGTTGCTTGGTTGGCCAAAAAGGGCGTATGCGTTTTTTCCTGAATATATTCAGGAAAAAACGCATACGCCCTTTTTGGCCAAGGGCATCATTGTCGACCTTTTGCCGCTTTTCATGTGCTTTAAAGGCGATTCGAATCTACCTCCTGAAATCTGTTTTCTGCAATTCTGCCTTGCTTTCAAATCCTCTTCGTTGCCTTCCCTCAATATATCTGTGGATGAGAGTTATCATTTATAACTCTGCGGGTTTGTGAATTGCAGTGTCCCTGAGCTCCATTTTTCAACTCGCTTTTTTGGGAGCTGGCCGCAAAAGCGCGGGATTGCCTCAGGCCCTATTGTGCTTCTGGGCGGCAGGCTGAGCCTGTGATTAATTCTTCTTCCTGATGGGAAATTAGAGTGACCTGTGCCTGTCCCAACACCTAGATCTAGTCTCTCATTGGTTGCCCCTCTTCCCGTTCATCCTCAGGACAAATTGCAACCTGTACAGAACAGGAGGTTAAAGGTGCTGATTCTCCAAGTAGGGAGATTGCTAGTAAAGTAGCTGGAATGGCGAACCCGAGCACAAGGAGATGAGAAATGAGGTGCGTTTTAGAAACCTTTCAAAATCACACGGTGTACCATCTTCTGAGTTTCTCATGCATGTTTTTGATGTAGGAAGATGCCCTTGAACCTGGAGACTTGGGACCCATGGGATGGGTACCACGCAGTATTACTTTAAAGGGTCTGCGTTTGCTCACCCAACCTAACCCAACCTTTCAGCCCCAAGAGTGTCCACCCTTATGTCTCATCCACCTGTGCGTGTAGATATGGTCAATCCAGGTTGCATCACAGCCTCTGAACGAATTTTGTAAGAATTTCTCTCTCTTTCACTGTCTTTGTTTTACGGGTTTTTAAAAGTAATTTATTTTTATAATGGGGTTTAGTTGCTTTTCACGGCTGTGTTTATGCGGCTTTACACCCACTTGACTCACTTCCAGACATATATCAATACATAGGTTTTAAGATTCTTACTAGTCACCTATATTCTTGTGCGGTGAATAGGGGGTGTTGAGTCCAGTTCACTGAGCAAGGAGTAGGTCTTGTCTATTACATATTGGGTGTATGGAACGGTATCTGAGCGAATTTGAAACCCTTGTTTTATGCATCACCCCACCTCACCTTTCCCGTTAAGCAGCCATAGTGTGTTTTCTAAACGTGTGACTCTGTTCTGTTTTGTAATTCAGTTCAAGTGTAGCGGTTTTTACATTCCCTCTATAAGTGATAGCTTATGATAAGTGTCTTTTTCTGTGTCAGTTATTTCACTTAGAATCGTCATACCTAAATCCACTCATCTTGCTTCTACTAGCCTTATGATATTGATTTCATGTCTGAGTGATATTCCTTTGTACCTAATGACCACAACTTCTTTATCCATTTTTCTCTTTCCTGGGATATTTAAGGTGTCATGAAGTGGAGGTTCTTGTCAACATAGCAGCCCTAAACATTGGGGTGCCTGTGTCTTGCTGATTTTTAGTTTTCCCAATTTATACGCCCATGAGTGGACGTGCCCTATGCTCCCTAAGCTGTGTTTTTTCGATGTTTCAGGACACACCGTACATTTCTCCAGAGTGGCTTTTGGCAATGTACATCCCGCCCATCAGCGTAGCAAGGCTGCCATTTCTCCATGGCCTGTACTGCATTTCTGGTTTTGACACTTTTTGCAGCATGGCCCTTTTGACCGATGGGAAGCGAGACTTCTTTGTAGCGCTGATTTGCCTTTCCAGGTTGCTTGGTTGGCCAAAAAGGGCGTATGCGTTATTTCCTGAATATATTCAGGAAAAAACGCATACGCCCTTTTTGGCCAAGGGCATCATTGTCGACGTTTTGCCGCTTTTCATGTGCTTTAAAGGCGATTCGAATCTACCTCCTGAAATCTGTTTCCTGCAATTCTGCCTTGCTTTCAAATCCTCTTCGTTGCCTTCCCTCAATATATCTGTGGATGAGAGTTATCACTTCTAACTCTGCGGGTTTGTGAATTGCAGTGTCCCTGAGCTCCATTTTTCAACTCGCTTTTTTGGGAGCTGGCCGCAAAAGCGCGGGATTGCCTCAGGCCCTATTCTGGTTCCTGGCGGCAGGCTGAGCCTGTGGTTAATTCTTCTTCCTGATGGGAAAATAGAGTGACCTGGGCCTGTCCCAACACCTAGATCTAGTCTCTCATTGGTTGCCCCTCTTCCCGTTCATCCTCAGGACAAATTGCAACCTGTAGGGAACAGGAGCTTAAAGGTGCTGATTCTCCAAGTAGGGAGATTGCTAGTAAAGTAGCTGGAAAGGCGAACCCGAGCACAAGGAGATGAGAAATTGGGTGCGTTTTAGAAACCTTTCAAAATCACACGGTGTACCATTTCTGGGTTTCTCATGCATGTTTTCGATGTAGGAAGATGCCCTTGAACCTGGAGATTTGGGACCCATGGGATGGGTACCACACAGTATTACTTTAAAGGGTCTGGGTTTGCTCACCCAACCTCACCCAAACTCTAAGCCCCAAGAGTGTCCACCCTTATGTCTCATCCAGCTGTGGGTCTAGATATGGTCAATCCAGGTTGCATCACAGCCTCTGAACGAATTTTGTAAGAATTTCTCTCTCTTTCACTGTCTTTGTTTTACGGGTTTTTAAAAGTAATTTATTTTTATAATGGGGTTTAGCTGCTTTTCACGGCTGTGTTTATGCGGCTTTACACCCACTTGACTCACTTCCAGACAGATATCAATACATAGGTTTTAAGATTCTTACTAGTCACTTATATTCTTGTGCGGTGAATAGGGGGTGTTGAGTCCAGTTCACTGAGCAAGGGGTAGGTCTTGTCTATTACATATTGGGTGTATGGAACGGTATCTGAGCGAATTTGAAACCCTTGTTTTATGCATCACCCCACCTCACCTT